>NC_092387.1:68502199-68849836 GCF_030028105.1 Mobula birostris
TCTACTTACAGTATTTCCCCCCTACCTCCAATATTTTTTACATTAAGATATTACATGAATCTAAAGTGGTAACCCACAGTGAATATTTTTCACCAAATATGAGCAAGTAACACCAATTTACAATATATTTCTACATTTTAATACTGTGGAAATCTAATTAGTATGAGCAAAAACCTTTGCCCTCACCATTTGACCAGAATAGTATAAAGTGTGACAAATGCAGAGATCAGCTTCCAGTTGAGCTGGAGTTGTTCTGCTGCCAGATGAGCTGAAGTGTTGCACCATGCAGTGATGTGAATACACCAGACACAATAATAAATGCCCATGCTCTGTAGCTGGATAGTTGATCCAGCCACCAAGAATAAAGAACCTCTTAATCTCTGCCTTATTGAAGATCTTCATTTCGAGCAAAGGGTCAAATCTAGGCACTTGCAGAACACACACACGAGGAACTTGTTGTTCCTACTATTGTCTGTAGTTCGTATGTTCTTCATGTGACTCTGTGGGTTTCCCCCAGCTGCCCCAGATTTCTTCTATATTTGAAAGATGCATGGTTAATTAGTCACATGGGAGTACAGGGTGGCGTGGGGGTCATTGGGTCAGAAGGGCCTGTTACTGTGATGTATCCCTAAATGAGTAAAATAAATACTCAGCAGGCCAGCCAGCATCTATTGAGAAGAACAAACAGTTGTGCAGAACAAAACAAGAAGCAGGTCCCGATGAAGGGTCTTGGCCCAAAACGTCAATGGTTCATTCCTCTGCATAGATGCTGCCTGACCTGTTGAGTTCCTCCTGCATTTTTTGTGTGTTAATCTGGATTTCCAGCATCTGCAGAATCTCTCGTGTTTATGATATGGTGGATTACACTTCCCTTCCCTTTATGGATTAGCTGTCTGTGCCTGCATACTGCTTTATTAAAGACATTCGTGTAGGTCTATGATACAATTTTGCTGTTTCTTTTTAGGACAGAGAAACAACTTGGGGATCAAGACATGAACCAATGGACTACATTCACCATGCAATCGTAAGAGAACTGTAATTTTGAACAGACTTTTTGACAAACACTAAGAAACAGTGGAAGCTCATTTGCTGACCCTCAAGGTTCTGCAATTCAGCTTCAAAATACAGTTGATTCCGGTTAATTGGGCAATTGGCTAATTAGGACAGCCACTTATTTGGGCCAACTCTTAAAGAACAAAAACTAATTGAAAAAATAACCATAAATCCTTTTGTTTATTTGGGACACTAACCCACTTAATTGGAACGGGAGACTGTTGCTGAAGTTTCTAACAAGTGTCAGTCGCATGTACTTGTGTGGCCATTAGAGAGTACACTGTGCTTAAAGTGAACAATTTTTAAATAGTGTCAGTTGCGCGTGTTTGTGTCCAAAAAGCAGTGATTTTTGTCACAGATAGTTGTTGAGAAATAAGCAGTGAGATAATTCAGAACTGCTTTGCTCACTGCAGTTTCAAGAATTCAGGCTTGGAGATGCCAGAAATGGCTGGGAGTGAAAATGAAATTATTCCACTACTTCAACATGTTAGTAACTACGAAGAACTTGAAGGTGTCATTAATCATCTTGAATGTTGCAATGAAAATGAAGACTTGGAAGATGCACTCATTCAAAGCTATATATCAATTATCTGCACTAGGAGTCTGCACTGATTCTGCTCATTGTGTACACTGGATGACTTAACTATTAGGAACTAATATACAGGTTTACAGTACTAGAGAGGTATTGGTGGTGTTCTAATTTGTTTTGTATTTCATTTAAATACACAATTTAATTTACAGTTTGTCTTTTTTTTTATCATTTTAACTTTTCCATGAAACTTCAGCTAATTGGGCCAGCTGCTTAACTGGGCCAAAACATACTGGGCCTGATGTGTCCCAATTAACTGTACCACCAAACAAAGTGTAAGCACAGAACTCCTAAAGCAGATGGGAAGAGAGCCCTGGACTTTATCAATGGCAGCCATCAAACTGTACCACTATCACCTACATAAGCTTTAATCAGCTCTAAAACATTTAACAAATAAAGCTGCTCACTAAAATTAAAGATAATTTTCAATGATAACATCTGAAGATAATAGTAAAACTTTAAAATCATTCTTAATCTTAACAAGCTTTTAATTAAACTCTCTTTCACAGAATTGTGTAATTCTGAAATAGTAGTAACTTATTACTATTTATTGATATTGATACTGGCCAGTTCTATCACAAACTGGAAAGGCTGGTTATCTGAAATTATTATTAAATATTATTTAATAATAGTAATTTATTACTATCTGAAGTGCATAATCACTTGTATTTTTATTCTGAAATAATCTGTCATCATCCTGAACACTATGGAGTTTTAGCGTAGGATATTGTTCTAGATACTGTGTGGAATTACTAGCAGTGAAACATTAAATCAGGACCCTGATGAAAGCAGGAATGCTGGAAATGCTTGGCAGGCCCTCTGAGGATGCAGAATCAAAGTTAACATTTTAGGCTGATAGCCTTTCATCAGAATTTGACAAAGTTCGGAAACACCGATGTTTAGTTTGCACAGAAGGTGATGGGTGGAGTGTCCTCTGGGGGTGTGGCTTCAGTTCAAAAGCCACTTTCATCGTGCTGATTAGTTAGTTTAAAGTTTGCGGTGCTCTTTTCCCATTGGTTGGATTTTAGGTGCAATGGAGCCTATCGCTGGTTCCAGGTACCCTCGGGGGTATAAAAGATGCCACATGCAGAGGATTCGCTCTTTCTTTTTGGCCACCCACGCAACCTGACTTTAGGCCGAATCTGCGATCAGTTCTGGAGGACCACTGAGAAAAAGGATTGCAGACATAGACAGGATCCCCCCCACGATTTGTTTAGTTAAGTATCTGTTTGTAGCATGCTTACGTCTTGGGTTTTATATATCAGGGAGGTTTAGCAGAGTATCTGTTCAGTTAAAGGGTGACTGAATGTACGGTGTAGTGGTTTTGGGTAGCTTAGATACATACTTGTTTAGCTAGATACCTGATATAGTGTTTCACTGTTAAATAAACACCTCATACATTTATTTTTAAATCAATGTCTTCTGCTTCATTCCTCTGATGCTCGAACCTGCTCTCCCACATTACATGGCGAGAATAACAAGAATGTGGTGCACACAGCAGTGCTGCCATCCTGTTACACACACAAACATGTGTGAAGGAAGTAGGCTTTTTCGAGCATGTTTCACCACTCGTTAACATCACGGCTGATTTACTACCTTAGCTCCATTTTCCTGCATTCTCGCCAAAACCGCTTGATTTCCCTAACATCCGGAACCCATCTGTTTTGAAAGAACCGAGCACACATCAGGAGCAGGAAGCTTCAGCAAAGACCTGGATCCACTGCAATTTGCCTATCACCACAAGAGGTCCACAGCAGATGCAATCTCAATGGAGCTTCACAAGGCCTTAGATCATCTGGATAGTACAAACACCAATGTCAAGATGCTGTTCGTCGACTATAGCTCAGTATTTAACACCATCATTCCTACAGTCCTGGTGGATAAGTTATCGAACCTGGGCTTCTGTAGCTCCCTTTGCATTTGGGTCTTCGACTTTCTAAATGGAAGACCACAATCTGTGCAAATTGGTGATAATTTTTTGTAGCCAGCTAAGAGTCTTTCAATTCTTGTTTGGGGGATTTTTGGCCATTCTTTCTTGCAAAAGGCTTCTAGTTCTGTGAGATTTTGAGGCCTATCCACAGATTCTCGATGATGTTTAGGTTGGGGGACTGTGAGGGCCATGGCAAAACCTTCAGCTTGCGCCTCTTGAGGTAGTCCATTGTGGATTTTGAGGTGTGTTTAGGATCATTATCCTGTTGTAGAAGCCATCCTCTTTTCATCTTCAGCTTTTTTACAGACGGTGTGATGTTTACTTCCAGAATTTGCTGGTATTTAATTGAATTCATTCTTCCCTCTATCAGTAAATGTTCCCCGTGCCGCTGGCTGCAACACAAGCCCAAAGCATGATCGATCCACCCCCGTGCTTAACAGTTGGGGAGGGGTTCTTTTCATGAAATTCTGCACCCTTTTTTCTCCAAACATACCTTTGCTCATTGTGGCCAAAAAGTTCTATTTTAACTTCATCAGTCCACAGGACTTGTTTCCAAAATGCATCAGGCTTGTTTAGATGTTCCTTTGAACCTTTTGAATAGAACCTTTTGGCTGCAATGAGCAAAGGTATGTTTGGAGAAAAAAGGGTGCAGAATTTCATGTAAAGAACCCCTCTCCAACTGTTAAGCACGGGGGTGGATCGATCATGCTTTGGGCTTGTGTTGCAGCCAGTGGCACGGGGAACATTTCACTGGTAGAGGGAAGAATGAATTCCATTAAATACCAGCAAATTCTTTAAGCAAACATCACACCGTCTGTAAAAAAAAAAAAAAAAAAGCCGAAGATGAAAAGAGGATGGCTTCTACAACAGGACAATGATCCTAAACACATCTCAAAATCCACATCCACAATGGACTACCTCAAGAGGCGCAGCTGAAGGTTTTGCCATGGCCCTCACAGTCCCCTGACCTAAACATCATCGAGAATCTGTGGATAGACCTCAAAAGAGCAGTGCATGCACAATGGCCCAAGCATCTCATACAACTAGAAGCCTTTTGCAAGGAAGAATGCATGAAAATCCCCTAAACAAGAACTGAAAGACTCTTAGCTGGCTACAAAAAGCATTTACAAGCTGTGATATTTGCCAAAGGGGGTGTTACTAAGTACTGCCATGCAGGGTGCCCAAACTTTTGCTTCGGGCCCTTTTCCTTTTTTTTTGTTATTTTGAAACCGTAAAAGATGGAAATAAAGTTTTCTTGCTTAAAATATTAAAGAAATGTGTCATCTTTAACTTTATGCCTTTTGGAAATCAGTTAATCTTTTACTCGCTTAGCTATTCACAGTAACAGAAATTTTGACAAGGGGTGCCCAAACTTTTGCATGCCACTGTATGATACAATACGTTGTTTGACCAATCTAAACACTGGCCCAGATAGACTGGAAGGGAGGATGTTCTGTGAGGTTGAATCACTCTGAGCATTGAGCTGGTTTGGAGATGTCGAGAATGGCTTCTCCTGCAACAAAATCTAGGCCCAGAGTGATTTGCTGGTGGCAGGGCCAGGTCCTAGTACAAGATAGACTGCAGGCTCCTCTCGTCACTGTGAAACTGCCCGTAGCAGCTGTGTTTTGTGTCTGTGAACTTTGCGGTAATTTGTTCCACTAATATTATGAACTGAGGATTTGAGCCTATTCTGGGTTGCTCCACGGACTTGGATCTAAGGACTCAATTTGGTTTGGAATGGTGTTGTTATTGCTCGCTTCAATTGTTTGCTTGATTTGTTTTGAGTCTTTTTTTCTCTTTCTCTGTGGGCACTGGGGGTTGGTCTTACTTTTTAAATTGGGTTCTTCTGGGTTCCTTGCTTTGCATCTGCCTGTAAGCAAACAAGTCTCAAGGTTGTATAATCTATACATTCTTTGATAATTAATGCACCTTGAAACCTCAGGGGTATATGCTTAGCCCACTGGTCCACTCCCTCTATACCCATGACTGTGTGACTAGTATAGCTCAAACACCATCAATAAATTTGCTGATGATACAAAGATTGTTGGTAGAATCTCAGATGGAGATGAGAGGGTGTACAGGAATGAAATATACCAGCTAGTTGAGTGGTGTCACAGCAAAAAGCTTGAACTCAATGTCAGTAAGACAAAAGAGCTGATTGTAGACTTCAGGAAAGGTAAGATGAGGGAACTCAAACTAATCTTCATAGAGGGATCGGAAGTGGAGAGAGTGAGCAGTTTCAAGTTCTTGGGTATCAAGATCTCTGAGGATCCAACCTGGTGCCAACATATCGATACAGCGATAAAGAAGGCAAGACAGCAGCTATATTTCATCAGGAGTTTGAAAAGATTTGGTTTGTCACCTAAAACACTCTAAAACTCCTATAGATGTACCGTGGAGAGCATTCTGACAGGCTGCATCTCTGTCTGGTATGGAGGGGGAGCGGGTGCTACTGCACAGGACCGAGAGAAACTACAGAAAATTGTAAGAAGAGTGGGAATAAACGGAACCTTTTCAGAATGGCAGGCAGTGACTAGTGGGGTACCGTAAGGCTCAGTGCTGGGACCCCAGTTGTTTACAATATATATTAATGACTTAGACGAGGGAATTAAATGCAGCATATCTAAGTTTGCGGATGACACGAAGCTGGGTGGCAGTGTTAGCTGTGAGGAGGATGCTAAGAGGATGCAGGGTGACTTGGATAGGTTAGGTGAGTGGGCAAATTCATGGCAGATGCAATTTAATGTGGATAAATGTGAGGTTATCCACTTTGGTGGCAAGAATAGGAAAACAGATTATTATCTGAATGGTGGCCGATTAGGAAAAGGGGAGGTGCAACGAGACCTGGGTGTCATTATACACCAGTCATTGAAAGTGGGCATGCAGGTACAGCAGGCAGTAAAAAAGGCGAATGGTATGCTGGCATTTATAGCAAGAGGATTCGAGTACAGGAGCAGGGAGGTACTACTGCAGTTGTACAAGGCCTTGGTGAGACCACACTTGGAGCAGTTTTGGTCCCCTAATCTGAGGAAAGACATTCTTGCCATAGAGGGCGTACAAAGAAGGTTCACCAGATTGATTCCTGGGACGGCAGGACTTTCATATGATGAAAGACTGGATCGACTAGGCTTATAGTCGCTGGAATTTAGAATATTGAAGGGGGATCTTATTGAAACGTATAAAATTCTAAAGGGATTGGACAGGCTAGATGCAGGAAGATTGTTCCCGATGTTGGGGAAGTCCAGAACGAGGGGCCACAGTTTGAGGATAGAGGGGAAGCCTTTTAGGACCGAGATGAGGAAAAACTTCTTCACACAGAGCGTGGTGAATCTGTGGAATTCTCTGCCACAGGAAACAGTTGAGGCCAGTTCATTGGCTATATTTAAAAGGGAGTTAGATATGGTCCTTGTGGCTAAAGGGATCAGGGGGTATGGAGAGAAGGCAGGTACAGGGTTCTGAGTTGGATGATCAGCCATGATCATACTGAATGGCATTGCAGGCTCGAAGGGCCAGATGGCCTACTCCTGCACCTATTTTCTATGTTTCTAATAGTCAGTTCCATCTTGGGTACTAGCCTCCATAGTACCCAAGACATCTTCAAGGAGCGATGCGTCCATCATCAAGGACCCCCAACACCCAGGGGATGCCCTCTTCTCATTGTTTCTGTCAGGAAGGAGGTACAGAAGCCTGAAGGCACACACTCAGTGATTCAGGAACAGCTTCTTCCCCTCTGCCATCTGATTCCTAAATGGGCATTGAACCCATGAATACTTTTTATTAAAATATATATTTCTGTTTTTGCACTATATTTAATATACATATATACTTACTGTAATTGATTTACTTATTTTTTTCTTTCTATAATTATCATGGATTGCACTGTACTGCTGCTGCAAAATTAACAAGTTTCAGAACACATGCCAGTGATAATAAACCAGATTCTGATTCTGAGTAGGCCACACTCTTGCCCTTCGAGCCTGGTCTATGATTCAATGAGACCATTTCTGATCAAGTTGTGAAGGAAACACAGTTCTGCCTCCGTAGTAACACTTCACCCCTCAGAGATGCTCAATTCTCAGAGAAAATTAATACTTCTCCTCATCTCCAAATTAAATGGATGGCCCCTTAGTATTACACAGTGAGCTCTGATCTTCCCATGAGAAAGCACCCTCTTGACATCTACCCTGTCAAGCACTCTCAAGGTATTATTGTTTCCTTCAAGTTCGGCTTTCACTCTGTTAAACTCCAGAGGATACGTCCAGCTTTTCCAGCCTATCGTTTTATGATAAACATCCCATTCTCACTATCAGTTCAGTTATTCGGAATGCCCCATTTGCAGATGTACATGGGAGATAATGCGGAAGCAGAACAAATAGTGTGGAACTGAGAAATTCAGAACTACAGCTACTGGAAATCTGAAACAAAAGAGAACATGGAAATACCCAGAGGGTAAGGCAGCATTTGTGGTGAGAGAAAATGAATCAATGTTACAGGCAGATGATCTTACACCAGAGCAGCCAGTTCTGTCACAAACTGGAAGAGCTGGTTATCTGAAATTACTGAATTCAACGTTGAGCCCTGATGTGTGTAAAATAATTGTACTGAAAGTCAGCTATTCAGGGTTATGTTGCATTTAGTAAGCAGCTGAGACATCAAAGACATGTCAAAGTGAGGTGGGGGAATAAAGCGACAGGCAACTGGATCTTCACTTTTGTGGACTGAACAGATACTAGCTGTTCTTCAAAACAGACACCAAACCTAGTACTAATGTGGCCGCACTGTGAGCTCCAACTGCAATCCTCCAAACTGAAGGTACAGTTGAATTACTCCTTTAACCGGAAGGAGTATTTGTGTTGCTCAATGGTAGGATGAGAAGAGATTAAAAAAAAATGTTACCCCTTCTCTACCTACCACAAACTCAAGAGTGACTTCCAGCTGCCACTGTTTGTCACTACTTCCCCATTCCATTCTGGTCAAACCTTGTCTCCTTACACACTTCCAATGTATATTCAAGGAACAGCATCTGATCTTCCATGAAGACACAAAGTAGCCTTGAAGACTTAACACTGAACTTGGTAATTTCAGATAACCAACCAGTCTTCCCAGCTTATTCCAGAATGAGCCAATCTGATGTGAGGACATCAATCTGTAACACTGTCTCAGTTTTTTCGTCTGCATAGCTGTCAACTAACTTGATGAGTGTTTACAGTATTTTCTTTTATTTCAGGTTTCCAACGATTTAAAACACACAATTCCAACATTGTGCTTTTGCTCTCTGCTTCATTTCACTCCTTCCAACTACAATTGCTCCAGACAAATCAGCTGCAGCTAGTATACCTGCCAGCACCAGAACCAACAGACTACAGTTGTTCTGGTCTCTATCCAATCACAGACATTCCTTTTGACCTCTCCATCCATCACACTCTTTCCATGTTCTGATGATCTGACACTTCAACTCTTTTGTTCTTTTCATAGACGTTGCCTAAAGCAATTCCATAACATTGCTTTTAAAAAAGCCTGGAGGCTTTTTAAAATTTTCAAATCTCAATCTATAAGTTTGTTCAAGCTGGCAATAATAGGTCCCATGATATCATACAAGAATTGTTCAAAGCTCTACGTACAATACTCTAGCCAACAATCTTGTCAAAACCAAAGACAAACATTCCAGTTGACAATTCATTTGATATTACGGGATTCTTGCTTAGACATTTATATACATAATATACATATACACGTAACCGTGACTGCACTCGAAAAGCAATTCACTGATTGTAAACTTCAAATACCCTGAAGTGATAAGGTGCTACGTAAATTCAAGTTCCTCATATTGTTACTGAAATATCTAAACAGAATATTGGTGGTATGCAAATTGCAACCTCTACCTGTTTGAACATTGAAGGAAAACTAGCCACAAGTAATAGCTTCTGTCAGCACAAATGCCAGGGTGAATTATTGGCAGGGGAGTGACCATGGTGTGACACTGAATCTTTGTCCTTTATCATTCTTACAAAATCTAGTCTCGTTTTCATTGCAACTTTGGTGGTCCAGGTTTAAAATTTGTAACTTGATCATCTCTGAATTCACAAAGGTGAGCAAATGGAGATCTAACTTCAGCATATTTAGGATGCAGAATATCCAGTTGTTAATTATTACTTGTAATATTATCCACATTATTAGAGTAGTGATTAGTAGCCAGTGAATTATAATTAGCTTGGAATCATAACTGTAATAAAATGGAAGCTGTCACCGATTTAATTTTAAAGCATGATGCTTTAGAGCTTCTCCTGTTTGAGGTAGGTGGCAATATTTCCTCGAAATTAAATATCAAAGTTCAACATAAATATTTTTCTTTTACGTAAGTCTATACAACTGACTAAACTGGAAACATTTCAGTATTATTCCTGCACAAATGAGAACTGAGACAGTTACTGTACCTTGAAGAATATTTTGTTAGCTTTTACAAAATCTGTCATGGATAATTTAAACTTTACTCATAAAATTAATTCAATAGCTGCTACATTGCTGATAGAACATACAGCAATAGAATAGGCAAGAATATTCACCGGAATAGGCAAGAATATTCACCGGAAGTCTGGCTTCAGTTTCCAGATTCCGTCCCCTGAGGCACTTCTGTGGAAAGTGCACAAGTTTCGAAGTAGTTCTCGGAAAACAACTGTCTGCGTTGACGATAGCTTGGACTGGAACTCTTGTAACAACTCTGCAGTTGTGGCCTGCCCATCGCTATCAGTCTGGAATGCAATGAAGTTCCTCATTTCCACCAACAGATCATCATGCTCAGTGGGAACAGGGGGAGGTGCTGTCTCTGGTTCTGAACTCCCGCCAGTCTCAATTGTTTGTGAGAGAGTCAGGTGATTCCTGGCACGCATCTTGGCCAGTAATGAAGACGACGATGGAAGAACGTGACCTGCCTCCTCTTCTGTCGCAATGCCACTGAAATGAGATCTGTCAAAATTGTCCTTCTCAGGTACAACAGGGTCCTAACCACAACAAATAAACCCAAAGAAAAAATGTTACTGAAATGATTCACAGCAGTCTTCTTCATTAACAAAGGTTATTTTGTACAGTACAGCTTAATAGAGATAAACCAAGTTAAATATGCCTGAACACTTACAGTAGTTATTATAAAAAAGTTAGAAAATGAAACTACTGATTTGGTTACCCACAGAATCGAGTTGTCCAATAAGCAGCAAGGTAGTGTAGCCATTGGGTTTTTGCTTTACAGCAAAAGGAATCAGTGATATGGGTTCAATTGCTGCCGCTGTCTGTAAGGAGTTTATCCATTCTCACTGTGACTTTGTGGGATTCCTCTGGGTGCCCCAGTTTCGCCCCCATATTCCAAAGACATACAGGTTAGTGTAAGTGAGTTGTGGACATGCTATGTTGGTGCCGGAAGCATGGTTACACTCGTGGGCTGCCTCCAGCACATTCTCAGGTAGTGTTGGTCATTGACACAAATGACATGCTTCACTGCATATTTTGCTGTTTCGATGTACATGTGACAAATGAAGCTAATCTTTAACCTCGTCAGCGCATTTGGACACTGAGCTTAGACCAAATCATGGTGGTTGCTGAGTGCTGTACAATTTCTGGAGGCTCAGTCTGCCACTCTCGGTCAAGAGCTGGGCAGCCCATCAATGCCGCTGAAATGAGATCTGGCAAAATTGTCCTTCTCAGGTACAGCAGCATCCTAAAGGTTAATGAGAATTGGCGTGTCACCAACGACACTTGCAAATTTCTACGGGTGCACCGTGGGTTGCACTCTGACTGATGACATCACCAGTATGGAGGTCACTGCACAGGATTGGAAAAAGCTGCACATCTTATAAACTCAGCCAGCTCCATCATGGACCTTAGCCCCCCTAGCATCGAGGACATTTTCAAAAGGTGATGCCTCAGAAAGGCAGCATCCATCATTAAGTACCCCCATCACCCAGGACATGCCCTCTTCTCATTGCTACCATCAAGGAGAAAGTAGAGCAGCCTGAAGACACACACTCAGTGCTTCAGGAACAGCTTCTTCCCTACGCTGGTGATAAATGCTGACAAAAGCTGGTGATATTAAACCTGATTCTGATGCAGTAAACAACAGACTCTAATGACAGGCAATCTGTCCCTATTATCTTAATTCTCAAGTAATGGCAAGATATCGATTATGTATAGGCTGAAGAGATTTTTAGTTTGATTTGGCATTATGTTTGGCGCAGACATCAGGGGCCACAGGGCCACAGTAATGCCAAATACTGTATAGAACAGTATTCCTGTGCTATACTGTTTTAATTGCCACCCTAGTGATAATACGCAAATATTCCCTTACTCATTTTATTAAGTAATTAGTAAAAGTCACCTTGCATTTTGCTGGTGTGGATTTGAAAGCAGGACTGCTGGTTGGGATCAGTGGGTTCTTCTTCTGACCAAATCTTAACCTAGAAGATGAGAAATGGTAACTGATTTTACAAAGGGCAATGTGCACAACGCTCATACAGTATAGCATGAGACTACAAAGCATAACAGTACAGTGTTAGACTGCAGAGTATAACAGTACAGCATTGGTGTTAGACATCTAAGTTGACCTAATTTACAGCCACAAGTATTCATAACTAGCAGTGTAATAGTGTTTTTGAAATTCTTATGTATTTCAAAGTTCAAACTACATTTATTATCAGCACATGTATACATTATACAAGCTTGGGATTCAGGCAGTCACAACACAAGAAAACCCAAAAGAACCCATAAAAAAGATCGACAAACACCCATTGTGCAGAGAGGAAAACAATTGTGCTAGCAATGAAAGTAAGCAAATAGCATTTATTTCTTTATCTATGTATTTACCTATTGATCAATTAATTACTTTATTTATTGATTGAGATACAGAACAGACCCTTCCAGCTCTCCAAGCCGTGCTGCCCAGCAAACTCTGATTTAATCCTTGCCTAAGCACAGGACAGTTTACAACGACCAATTAACCTACCAGAGGGTACATCTTTGGACTGTGGGAGGAAACCCATGCTGTCACAGGTAGAATGTACACACTCCTTACAGAGAGCGGGGGCGGAGGGGGGGAGTTGAACCCGGATTGTAAAGCACTGGTACTGTAAAGCATTGTACTAACCACTACTCTCCTGTGCCGCCCCATTCTCTACCTGCTCTCATCCTAATCAAATGGGTGTGAAACTACATCACCACATAAACTACGTAAAAGTAAGTTTAAAAATATAATTGGCAGAATGAGAAAAGTTCAGTTAGTTTACTGACTAAACTAATCCACACATGTTAATTCAGTGAGATGATTTTCAGTTGGATTTTTTTTCCACATCAATGGTATCAAGCAAATCCAAGAACTGTTTGAGAAGACTAAGCCATTATCTAGAAGAAAAGGTTGCTTAAATTTCCTCAGATGATCTTAGGCATTTATGTTATTATCTTAAGCATTTGTACAGCAGCAAAAATGGAAAGAAGTTGCTCAGGACTGCTCCAATGTTGTAGAACTCAACCCCAAGTACATAAAAGCAACACACATCAAAGTTGCTGGTGAACGCAGCAGGCCAGGCAGCATCTCTAGGAAGAGGTGCAGTCGACGTTTCAGGCCGAGACCCTTCGTCAGGACTAACTGAAGGAAGAGTGAGTAAGGGATTTGAAAGTTGGAGGGGGAGGGGGAGATCCAAAATGATAGGAGAAGACAGGAGGGGGAGGAATGGAGCCAAGAGCTGGACAGGTGATGGGCAAAAGGGGATATGAGAGGATCATGGGACAGGAGGTCGGGAAGAAAGACGGGGGGGTGGGGGAGAACCCAGAGGATGGGCAAGAGGTATATTCAGAGGGACAGAGGGAGAAAAAGGAGAGTGAGAGAAAGAATGTGTGCATAAAAATAAGTAACAGATGGGGTACAAGGGGGAGGTGGGGTCTAGCGGAAGTTAGAGAAGTCGATGTTCATGCCATCAGGTTGGAGGCTACCCAGATGGAATATAAGGGGTTGTTCCTCCAACCTGAGTGTGGCTTCATCTTTACAGTAGAGGAGGCCGTGGATAGACATGTCAGAATGGGAATGGGATGTGGAATTAAAATGTGTGGCCACTGGGAGATCCTGCTTTCTCTGGCAGACAGAGCGTAGATGTTCAGCAAAGCGGTCTCCCAGTCTGCGTCGGGTCTCGCCAATGTATAAAAGGCCACATCGGGAGCACCGGACGCAGTATATCACCCCAGTCGACTCACAAGTGAAGTGTTGCCTCACCTGGAAGGACTGTTTGGGGCCCTGAATGGTGGTAAGGGAGGAAGTGTAAGGGCATGTGTAGCAATTGTTCCGCTTACACGGTTAAGTGCCAGGAGGGAGATCAGTGGGGAGGGATGGGGGGGACGAATGGACAAGGGAGTTGTGTAGGGAGCGACCCCTGCGGAATGCAGAGAGAGGGGGGGAGGGAAAGATGTGCTTAGTGGTGGGATCCCGTTGGAGGTGGCGGAAGTTACGGAGAATAATATGTTGGACCCGGAGGCTGGTTGGGTGGTAGGTGAGGACCAGGGGAACCCTATTCCTAGTGGGGTGGCGGGAGGATGGAGTGAGAGCAGATGTACGTGAAATGGGGGAGATGCATTTAAGAGCAGAGTTGATAGTGGAGGAAGGGAAGCCCCTTTCTTTAAAAAATGAAGACATCTCCCTCGTCCTAGAATGAAAAGCCTCATCCTGAGAGCAGATGCGGCGGAGACGGAGGAATTGCGAGAAGGGGATGGCGCTTTTGCAAGAGACAGGGTGAGAAGAGGAATAGTCCAGATAGCTGTGAGAGTCAGTAGGCTTATAGTAGACATCAGTGGATAAGCTGCCTCCAGAGACAGAAACAGAAAGATCTAGAAAGGGGAGGGAGGTGTCGGAAATGGACCAGGTAAACTTGAGAGCAGGGTGAAAGTTGGAGGCAAAGTTAATAAAGTCAACAAGTTCTGCATGCATGCAGGAAGCAGCGCCAATGCAGTCGTCGGTGTAGCGAAGGAAAAGTGGGGGACAGATACCAGAATAGGCACGGAACATAGATTGTTCTACAAACCCAACAAAAAGGCAGGCATAGCTAGGACCCATACGGGTGCCCATAGCTACACCTTTAGTTTGGAGGAAGTGGGAGGAGCCAAAGGAGAAATTATTAAGAGTAAGGACTAATGCCGATAGACGGAGCAGAGTGGTGGTAGAGGGGAACTGATTAGGTCTGGAATCCAAAAAAAAGCGTAGAGCTTTGAGACCTTCCTGATGGGGGATGGAAGTATATAAGGACTGGACATCCATGGTGAAAATAAAGCGGTGGGGGCCAGGGAACTTAAAATCATCGAAAAGTTTAAGAGCGTGAGAAGTGTCACGAACATAGGTCGGAAGGGATTGAACAAGGGGTGATAAAACAGTGTCGAGGTATGCAGAAATGAGTTCGGTGGGGCAGGAGCAAGCTGAGACAATAGGTCTGCCAGGGCAGGCAGGTTTGTGGAGACAATAGGTCGGCCAGGACAGGCAGGTTTGTGGAGAGACACTTCACCTGTGAGTCGACTGGGGTGATATACTGCGTCCGGTGCTCCCGATGTGGCCTTTTATATATTGGCGAGACCCGACGCAGACTGGGAGACCGCTTTGCTGAACATCTACGCTCTGTCTGCCAGAGAAAGCAGGATCTCCCAGTGGCCACACATTTTAATTCCACATCCCATTCCCATTCTGACATGTCTATCCACGGCCTCCTCTACTGTAAAGATGAAGCCACACTAAGGTTGGAGGAACAACACCTTATATTCTGTCTGGGTAGCCTCCAACCTGATGGCATGAACATCGACTTCCCTAACTTCTGCTAGGCCCCACCTCCCCCTTGTACCCCATCTGTTACTTATTTTTATACACACATTCTTTCTCTCACTCTCCTTTTTCTCCCTCTGTCCCTCTGAATATACCTCTTGCCCATCCTCTGGGTCCCCCCCGCCCCCTCCTTGTCTTTCTTCCCGGACCTCCTGTCCCATGATCCTCTCGTATCCCCTTTTGCCAATCACCTGTCCAGCTCTTGGCTTCATCCCTCCCCCTCCTGTTTTCTCCTATCATTTTGGATCTCCCCCTCCCCCTCCCCCTCCCCCTCCCCCTCCAACTTTCAAATCCCTTACTCACTCTTCCTTCAGTTAGTCCTGACGAAGGGTCTCGGCCTGAAACGTCGACTGCACCTCTTCCTAGAGATGCTGCCTGGCCTGCTGCGTTCACCAGCAACTTTGATGTGTGTTGCTTGAATTTCCAGCATCTGCAGAATTCCTGTTGTTTGCGCCCAAGTACATAAAGTTACTATACTGTCATGCAAAGGCTTATGAGAAACTAGATAATAATGAGTGCCTGGAAGATGTTACTGCAGTTTGTACCCTGGAAGAATTCCAGATCCAAAAAAGTATGCTGTTTGCTGACAAAGTCTTTAAGCTACCTGGAAAAAAGAAAGCTAAAGAGGAGTATAAGGACAGAGAGCCTCCGATACCCTGCCCACTATGCATCAAATCATACTTCAGGTTGTTTGAAGATTATTTAATGTCATTTCCAGTACACAAGTGTAATGCAGAATGAAATAATTGTTACTCCAGCTCTGATGCAGTACAAAAAAAACACAATAAGATAAAGAACACAATAACAACAAAACACAATAAATAAAAATACTGTACAGCGTTTCGGGCCGAGAACCTTCACTAGGACTGGGAAAAAAAGATTAGAAGTCAGACTAAGAAAGTGGGGTGGGGGGGGGGAGAGAAGAGGAAGAAGTATAAGGTAGTAGATGACAGGTGAAATCTGGGGGGGGTCATGAAGTAAAGAGCTGGGAAGTCTATTGGTGAAAAATCTCGGGTTTTATGACCTACAGTTCCTTTTATCTTCTGGTCATAATGCCGCTGTTCAACAGATTGATGCATTTATGTTATCAGAATCTGTTGACCCTGCACCTATGCAGCTGGGAATGTAGCTCAATACTAATAGTGCAGGCTGACCAAAGACAGGAAATAAACAACCGGCTTTGCTAACAATCCCTATTTCGCCAAACCAAGTCTTATTTTTATTAGAGCTAAAAACCCAAGTCAAATCTGAAATTCTACATGTTTATGGGTTGTACAGTGTGTGATAGGTCCCACTGCTCCAACAACTTTGATTTGAACCTGATCTGGAGATTGAACTTGATGGTTGGTTGGTTAGTTAACTGGTTACTATAAGTTACTCTGATGCATGTGAGTTAAGGGAGAACTGAGTGGGAGTGAAGATGAAAATGTGAGAGAGAAAAGGTTATGGAAAATAAGTGGGAGAATGGAGCATATGGAATGCTCTGAAAGTTGGTATAAACTTGATAGGACAAATGGTCTTTCTCTATGTTGTAAGAACAAGGGAAGTATTACACTGTTTGTTGTCAATAACTTACTTTGAACCAGCAACTGCTCCCGGCGATGAACTGCTACTGTTCCTGGATGAAGAGACAGTCAAACAACGTTGTCTTGATGCCTTCAGTGCTTTCAAAGCTTCCTGAGCAACTCGATTAGCCTCTGCTTCAACTAGCACATAATCGGGGTTGGATGATTCCATGATAACATCATGTTTCATCACACTGTGGATTCCTGGAGAAAGCAAGAGGACACTGCAAAATTAAATTCCAATTCCGCACCTGTTTTCATCCTAAGTTAAACTAGTAGAACTGAGAAGGTACAATAGGCTGAGTAGCCTAATTCTGATCCTATGACAGATTACTTTAGCTTCCAACTTAGGAACAGCTTTTTCCCCTCTGTGATCAGATTTCTGAACGGACAGTGAATGCTACCTCACTACTACTTTTCCTTCCTTTTGCACTACTAATTTTTATACACACACACTTAGAGTAATCTATAGTTTTTGTTATGTATTACACTGTACTGCTGCTGCAAAACAAGAAATTTCATGACATATGACACTGATATTAAACCTGATTCAGATATTATGAACTCATAACACAAATTTTAAGCAGGAAATATATCCCATCTTGCCCCACTTTATATAGTTAATACCTTATTGATCGTCAGTGGATGAGCTTTTGCATACCCATTTACTGATTCCTGTGATGTGCCTTGAGCTGTATGAATCCTTAACGTCGCAGAGAATGGTGCAGTTGGCAAGGATTCTGTACTGTGCAACTGGGCCAAGAAAATTTCCATTGTATTTGCCTCCCCACCTCTTTCCATGTCTATTTGAGGTTATTACCATGACCTTTCTATGTCTGATTACTGTATCTGGTTTTATGGGGAAACTGATGACCCAGTGTAAACATTGTCAATTACATGACCTTGCTTACGTTGAACATAGAACAGTACAGGTCCTTCAGCCCACAACGTTGAGCTGACCTTTTAACCTACTTTAAGATCATTCTAACCCTTCCCTCCCACATAGACCCCCATTTTTCTGTCATCCATGTACCTATCAAAGAGTTTCTTCAATGTTCCCAATGTATCTGCCTCTACCACCACACCTGGCAGGGTGTTCTACGCACTCACCACTCTGTCAGTGAAAAAACCAACAACAACAACAACAACAGCATCCCTCCAATCACCTTAAAAATGGAGCCCCCTGGTAATAGGGAAAATTTTCCGGCTATCCACTCAATCTATGCCTTTAAATTTGCCCTCCTGATCAAATAGATTTAATGAAGGCTAAACACTGTGCTAAATAGCACAATTAGGTATCTCACAACAGCATTTCCAAGGTACACTCAGTGGCCATTTCATGAGGTACACCTGCTCGTTCCTGCAAGTAACTAATTGGTCAATCACGTAGCAGCAACTCAATGCATAAAAGCATGCAGACATGGTCGAGGTGTTCAGTTGTTGTTCAGAACAAACATCAGAATGTGGAAGAAATTGAATCTAAGTGACTTTGATTGTTGGTGCCAGACAGGGTGGTTTGAGTATCTCAGAAACTGCTGATCTCCTGGGATTTTCTTACACAGCAGTCTCTACAGTTTACAGAGAATGGTGCGAGAAGCAAAAAAAAAATCCAGTGAGTGGCAATTCTGTTGGTGACAATACCTTATTAATGAAGGAGGTCAGAGAATGGCCAGACTGGTTCAGGCTGACAGGAAGGTGACAGTAACTCAAATAACCACACGTTACAACAGTGGTGTGGAGAAGAGCATCTCTGAATGCACAACATGTGAAACCTTGAAATGGATGGGCTACAACAGCAGAAGACCATAAACATGTACGCAGTGGCCACTCTATATGGTACAGGAGGTACCTAGATTTTGCCACTGAATATATTTTTGAACCATTTGATTTCACATTAACATGTAAAAGAAAGCTGTCTATTTAATGTTATTTTTGTGAAAACACCAAATATAAGTTTAAAAGACGAAAATTACCAGACTTTTTGAAGAGTTTTTCCAACACGTAGTCATCACTCTGTCTGCGCATTTCTTTCTCTTTTTGCTCTTCTTCAGAGTCCTCCTTTTTAAATTTCTGCCTCCTTACCAGGTGTGGAATGTGCTCACCTTCGAAGTAGGCACCGTTGTGGTGCTTGTGTTTTCTGCGCTTGCGCTTATCTTTACGTCCACAGTCTGAAAGAGCCCCATCCCGGTCACTCTTTAAGAGCTGATGTTTGGTTTTAGACCGGTGCTTATGAAGTAGTCTACAACTTTTGCCGGGATCTGTCATATTTTCTAATGTTTCTGAAATGAGGTGATTGCTTTTTCTCTCCTCTTCTGACACAGTTTGTCCTGGCTCATTGGAGGGTCCAGCTTTACTGACAGATGCTGGATGCATCGTGGGTTTATATTCTGCACAATTAGAATTGCTGCTAGACGTCTCTTGTAGTGGATCAGTGGGTTCACCTCTGTCACAGTTAATATTGAAGCCTTGGTATTCTGTACTTACACTCACTGGACTTTGAGAAAATGTTGTTTCCAGTTTTACCTGAGGCAGAGTTTCAAAATTCTCACGATTATTGCCCTCTTTCAACTCGCTTTGCGAACTATCAGGAAGTCTGTCTGAATGGTTTTGCTGTGAATTACCATGGGAAGACGAATGCTGTGACAAATTAAAAGGTATAACTGCATCTCCGTATGATAGAGGGATTTTTCGTTTCTGTGAAGAAGCGAGAATCTTTCCTGTTTTCTTTCTGAGAGGGGTTGGCATTTGAACATCTGACCCTGTGCCTGTCAAAAAGCAAACACAATGATATAATAGTTGCGGTACTTAATGTACAAACAAAGGCCACCTTATTAGATACAGCTGTACACTTTCTTAACCAACCATGTGTCAGCAACTCAATGCATAAAAACATGCAGACATGGTCAAGAGGTTCAGTTGTCGTTCAGAACAAACATCAGAATGTGGAAGAAATGTGATCCAAGTAAAGTGGTTCATTTCAGTAGATCAAATTTGAAGACAGAATATAATAGTAATAGTGAAACTCTTGGCAGTGTGCAGGATCAGTGAGATCTTGGGGTCCATGTCCATAGGACACTCAAAGTTGCTATGCAGGTTGACAGTGTTGTTAAGAAGGGATATGGTGTGTTGACTTTCATCAACCATGGGATTGTGTTCAAGAACTATGAGGTAATCTTACAGTTATATAAGACCTTAGTTAGAACCCACTTGGAGTACTGTGTTCAGTTCTGGTCACCTCACTACAGAAAGGACGTGGATACTATAGAGAGAGTGCAGAGGAGACTTACAAGAATGTTGCCTGGATTAGAGAGTGTGCCTTATGAGAATATGTTGAGTGAACTTGGCCTTCTCATCTTAGTGCGACGAAGAACGACAGGTGACCGGATAGAGGTGTACAAGATGATGAGAGGCATTGATCTTGCGGATCTTTACCCAGGGCTGAAATGGTTAACACGAGGGGGCATAGTTTTAAGGTGCTTGGAAGTAGGTACAAGGGGGATGTCAGAGGCAAGTTTTTCCACACAGAGTGGTGGATGAATGGAATGCACTGCCAGCGAAGGTGGTTGAGGTAGATACAATAGGGTTTTTTTAAGAGACTCTTAGATAGGTACATGGAGCTTAGAAGAATAGAGGGCTGTGTGGTAAGGAAATTCTAGGCAGCTTCTAGAGTAGGTTACATGGTCGGCACAATATTGTGGGCCGAAGGGCCTGTAATGTGCTGTAGATTTCTATGTTTCTATTTCTAAGTGACTTTGACTGTGGAATGATTGTTGGTACCAGGGGGGTGGTTGAGTTTCTCAGAAACTGCTGATCTCCTGGGATTTTCACACACAAAGTCGAGTTTACAGAGAATGGTGCGGGAAAAAAAACAAAACAATCCCGTGAGTGGCAGTTCTGAGGGAGAAAATACCTTGTTAATGAGAGAGGTCAGATAAGAATGGCCACACTGTTTCAAGCTGACAGGAAGGCAAAAATAAATCAAATAGCTACATGTTACAACCATGGTGTGCAGAAGAGCATCTCTGAACACACAATATATCAGACCTTGAGGTGGATGGGCTGCAGCAGTAGAAGACCACAAACACAAACTCAGTAGCCAGTTTATGATGTACAGCTGGTGCTTAATAAGCTGGTCACTGAGTATATATATCCTAATGAACAGTCAACGTACAGGGCAGAGACCCTTCGTCAGGACTGAAGAGTGAGGGGGCAGGGGCCCTATAAAGAAGGTGGGGGGAGGGTGGGAAGGAGAAGGCTGTCACCCATAGTTCAGTCCCTCCCCACCTACATCCGGGATACATCCCATACCCACCACCTCTTCAATAACTTCAAGTTCCCCGGTCCCAATCGCTTCATTTTCACTATGGATGTCCAATCCTTATACACTTCCATTCCCCATCAAGAAGGCCTCAAAGCCCTCCGCTACTTTCTGGACAATAGACCTCACCAGTTCCCCACCACCACCACCCTCCTCCAGTTGGCAGAACTGGTACTCACACTTAATAACTTCTCTTTTGGCTCTTCCCACTTTCTTCAGACCAAGGATGTAGCTATGGGCACTCGCATGGGCCCCAGCTATGCCTGCCTCTTCGTTGGTTATGTGGAACAGTCTGTTCTCCAAACCTATTCTGGTACTGCTCCCCAACTTTTCCTTCGGTACATTGATGACTACATTGGTGCTGCTTCCTGCACCCATGCTGAGCTCATCAATTTCATCGACTTTGCTTCTAAATTCCACCCAGCCCTCAAACTCACTTGGTCCATCTCGGACACTTCTCTCCCCTTTCTCGATCTCTCGGTCTCCATCTCTGGAGACAGACTGTCCACTGACATTTTTTATAAGCCCATTGACTCTCATAACTACCTCGACTATACCTCTTCCCATCCCGCCACATGCAAAATTGCTATTCCTTATTCCCAGTTCCTCCGTCTCCGCCGCATCTGTTCCCAGGATGAGGCTTTCCGTTCTAGGACATCTCAAATGTCCTCTTTCTTTAAGGATTGTGGTTTCCCTTCTGCCGTCATCAATGACGCCCTTACCCACATCTCCTCCATTTCCCGCACTTCGGCCCTCACCCCATCCTCCTGTCATCACAACAGGAACAGAGTTCCCCTTGTCCTCACTTACCGCCCTACCAGCCTCCAGATCCAGCACATTATCCTCCACAACTTCTGCCACCTTCAACAGGACCCCACCACTAAGCACATCTTTCCCTCTCTACCCATCTCCGCTTTCCGCAGGGATCAGTCCCTCCGCGACTCCCTGGTCCACACGTCCCTCCGCATGGATCTCCCACCCTACACTTATCCCTGCAAACATAAGTGCTACACCTGTCCCTACACCACCTCTCTTGCCACCATTCAGGGCCCCAAACAGTCCTTCCAGGTGAGGCAACACTTCACTTGTGAGTCTGTTGGGGTCATCTATTGCATCCGGTGAGACCTCCTCTACATCGAGGGACCGCTTCGTCGAGCACCTCCGCTCCATCCGCCACAACAGACAGGATCTCCCGGTTGCCACCCACTGCAACTCTGCTTCACACTCCCATTCGGATATGTCCATACATGGCCTCCTCTACTGCCATGATGAGGCTAAACTCAGGTTGGAGGAGCAACACCATCTGGCTAGTCTCCAGCCCCTTGGCATGAACAATGAATTCTCCCAACTTCCGGTAATTCCCTCCCCCTCCCTTCCCCCATCCCAGTTTCACTCTGCCCCCTCCTCCAGCTGCCTATAACCTCCCTCATGGTTCCGCCTCCTTCTACTACCCATTGTGCTTTCCCTGATTCCTTCTTCACCTTTCCTGCCTATCACCTCCCTGCTTCCCCTCTCCCACTCCTTTATCTTTCCCCTTACTGGTTTTTCACCTGGCACCTACCAGCCTTCTCCTTCCCACCCCCCCACCCCACCTTCTTTATAGGACCTCTGCCCCTTCCCTCTACAGTCCTGACGAAGGGTTCCGGCCCGAAACGTTGACTGTTCATTTCCACGGACGCTGCCCGACCTGCTGAGTTCCTCCAGCGTTTTGTGCGTGCTGCTTTGACCCCAGCATCTGCAGAATATTTTGCGTGTATATATATTCTAATGTTTGTCAAAAGTTCCAGCACATTCTTTTTCAATGTTGACATGTTTTAGCATATCTTCCTGTTTTATGTTGTCCTTCCAACCACGTTAAACCTTGAAGTGGATGGGCTACAGCAGCAGAAAACCGCATCGGGTTCCACTCCTGTACCTAATAAAGTGGCCATTGAATGTTATGCACAAACCTATTTAACTGCATTTCAAAATAAATTAGTCTGCTGTAAAGTGACATTGACAAGCCTAAGACCATGAAACACAAGAACAAATTCACCCTTCTCTTCCATTCCTATTTGCTGGAATCATACACTTTCCCCAACCATCTGATTTTTCAGTTCATTTTCTCACAGGAAATAAACTGTGCCATTATTCACCTCTTTTGGGAGCAAATTAACCAATTAACTATCCGGAAAAGTGTGAAGTCATTCACTTTGGAAAGCTGAATTTAACAGCAGAGTACAGGATGAATGGCAGGATTTTTAGCAGTGTGGAGGTACAGAGGGATCTTAAGGTCCAAGTCCATTGAACCCTCAAAATTGCTGTGCAAGTCGATACAGTGGTTACGAAGACATATAGAGTGCTGGGTGCTGGCCTACATTAGTTGGGGAATTGAGTTCAAGAGTGTGAGGTAATGTTGCAGCTCTATAAGATTGTAGTTAGACCACACTTGGAATATTGTGTTCCGTTCTGGTCGTCTCATTACCGGAAGGTTATGGAAACTTTAGAGAGGATTTTTAACAAATTGCTGCCTGTCTTATGAAGATAAGATGAGAGTTAGCTTTTTCTCTCTGGAGCGAAAGAAGATGAGAGGTAATTTGATAAAGGATGATGATAAGAAGTATGGATAGAGTGGACCCGAGAGATTTTTCCCAGAGCGAAATGGCTAATATGAGGAGAATAATTTTAAGCTGATTGAAGGAAAGTATGGGGGGGGGGGGGGAATGTCAGAGGTAGTCTTTTTTTACAGAGAGAATGGTGGGATGCAGAATGTGTGTATTATTCGTGGAACTATCAATAAGATTGAATGAGCTTGGAAAAAAATTATAAGGACGTTGCTGGGACTTGCCACCATGATTTATAGTAGGGTTTCCCAACCCTTTTTATGTCTTAGACCCCTACCACTAACCGATGGTTCTGTGGACCCCAGGGAAAGGTTGAATAGGTTATAGTACTTTAACCTGCAGCCCAAGTGAAGGATTTGGGCTATATATTTATTTTCTGTTTGAGTATATATTTACTACTATCTTATATGTGCTATATGTGCCTTGTGCTGTGTATAACTGTTGGTACTGTTTATTGTACCTTAGACCCAGAGAAATGCTGTTTCGTTTGGCAGTATTCATAGTATTCAGGTATAGCTGAACGACAATTAAACTTGAAATTGAACTTTATTCCCTAGGGCACAGGAAAAAGAGGGGAGATTTGCTAGAGGTATACATAGGGTTGATGGAAGCAGGGTTTTTCCCACTGAGGTTAGGTGAAGCGAGAACAAGAGGTCATACATTAAGAGTGAAAGGTGAAATGTTTAAGGAGAACCTGAGGGGGAGCTTCTTCACTCAGAGGGTGTGAAAATGTAGAATGAGCTGCCAGTGGAAGTGGTGGATATGGGTTTGATTGAAACATTTAAGTTAAATTTGGATAAGTATATGGATGGGAGGGTATGGAAGGCAGATTGATGGGACTAAGCAGAATAATAATTTAGCATAGGCTATTTCAGTGGTCCCCAACCTCCGGGCCGCGGACCGATACATTACCGCGAAGCATGCAGGGGTGCAGCGGTGGCTGGAACGCACCCAGCACATCTTTAAGAAAAAAGCCAAAATAAACAAGCTAATTATTTACGTGCCGGCGGCACCTTATTAATTAGCTTATTTATTTTGGCTTTTTTCTTAAAAGACGTGCTGGGTGCGTTCCGGCCACCGCTGCACCCCTGTATGCTTTGCGGCAATGTATCGGTCCGCGGCCCAGAGGTTGGGGACCACTGGGCTATTTGAGCGGAAGGGCCTGTTTCTGTGATGTAGTACTCTATAGGGATTTGCAAACTCACGCTTTAAGATGATGAAAAGCAGCAAACGTAAATTACAATCCTGGAACTCACTTTTACAATGCATTATTTTACTTGTGAACACTAAATTTGATAATACCTGCAAAAATTGCACTTGTTTCTGTTCCCTGAGAACCATCTGGGCTGCTTAATGTGAAAAGCTCGGTGAGATCATTAGATTTGAAGAACCGCCTCTGCTTTGGATCCTTCAATACACGATTACATAGGAATTGCTTGAAAATTTGTCTGCAATTAAGTGAGAACGACATAATTTATTTAAAGAAACTACTTGTAAGAAGATTTACAGTTTCATCATAATTACTTTAGCAATAAAAAAAAGGAAAATTAAAATCACAGGTCGTGTTGGCTATGTTGTACTTTTAAGAACTACGTTGGACTCATTTAAAAAATAATCACATAGGATTTCCACACCTCATAAACTTTACTAGTGTGAATTTATGTTTTCGAATTGTTTCATCTCCTAATTATAGTAATATTTATCTCAGACAAAAATGCTTGAATTTGTAGAATATTAGCAAATAATTATGTACAAGATATTTAAAATGCAGTTATCTACTACCAGTTTAATATTGTCCACCGGGGAGATATTCAGCAAGGGCTTTCCCCCCACAGCTTAGCTGAACTGTTGGTTCTCATGTAAATTTTCCTGTTACAGAGGATTATGTAGGTAAAAAAAACAATTGCAGCTGCACATACCATTGCTACATATGGTTCAACACTATAAAAAAGTGAATTTATTAATTTATTTTGATTTCTTTCTATATTAGTTCATTCTGATTTACTTTACGTGAAGGAGTCAAACTGCTGAGTGCAGATAACGGGGTGTTCTACTGTTATTGAAGCACTTATTTATTTGGAGATACAGCATGGTTAAAGGCTCCTCTGGCCCAATGAGCCATGTCATCAATTAGCCTACTAATCCTATGTCTTTGGAATGTGGGAGGGAAACGGGGCACCTAGAGGAAACACATGCGGACATGGGGAGAATGTACAAACTCCTTACAGACAATGGCAGGAATTGAACCTTGGTCATTGGTGCTGTAAATAGCATCATGCTAACCGCTACGTTACTAGGTCGCTTCAGTTGGACTGAGACATACTTTTAAATGCTCAGCAGGTCAGGCAAATCTGTAGATGAAAATAGACAATTGATGCTTCTGGTCAAGGTTGCTGAAGATTCCAACATCTACAGTCTCTTGTGTCTCTATAACTGGGGTTCACAGACCCCTCAGAGTCCATGGCATAAAAAATGTTGGGAACCCCTGCCCCATATCTTTATGCCTCCATGAACACCTTGTAATTTATAGGGGTCCAATGGTAATCTATTCTTTTCCGCGCTGATTTATGTGCAGAGTTTTCTTGTTTTCCTTGTATTTCCTTTAGAGTATAAGACATAGGAGCAGAATTAGGCCATTCAGCCCATTGAGTCTGTTCTGCCATTCCATCATGGCTGATGTATTTTCCCTCTCAATCCCATTCTCCCACCTTCCCCTATAACATTTGATGACCTGACTAATTAAGAACTTATCGACCTCTGTTTTAAATATACTCAGTAATTTGGCCTCCACAGTCATCTGTGGCCGTAAATTCCACAGATTACCACCCTCTGGCCAAAGGAATTCCTTATACCTGTTCTAAACCTCCTTTGCTGTGTTTTCTTGTTTTCCTTGCTTTTCTTTTCGATTACAACTCTATCTGGATGAAATTAGAATAATACACTGTACTTATAAACACTCAGGAGAGGGGAAAAAACAAGAGCAATATCTTGCTGGTCACCCAGTGTGAAATTAAAATGTTTTGGCTTGTAAAATCATTTAGAATAAAACAAAATAGATTCTGGGATAATTTGTATTTTCTACAAAATCAAATGGTAATTTATATAGTTTAATGTGACAGGACACATCACAAACAGATATCCCCAGTTGTGAACAGACCTGTGATAGATCTTTTCTTCAATCGTTCCAGCTGTCAGTAACCTGTAAACAGTCACTTGTTTCGTTTGACCTATCCTCCAGGCACGCTCTCGGGCCTAAAAGAAGGACTAGTGAATATCATCCGTCACTCTGCAAAGTGCTTCAGAATCAAAGGGCATGCACACTTCATTGCTCTAATCAGTTACAGCTATGAGTTATTCAAAACTCCAAGATGGTTTAATACCATTTCTAGTACACAAGTGTAAAGGAGAATGAAGCAATTGTTAAACAACTCCAATGCAGCACAAAAAAAATAAAAAACGAATAAGTATAAATACGTAAGATAGCTTATATACATGGATTGATTGTATGTCCATAAAGTGACTTTAGGCATGGGAGCCTGTATATAAGGTGACTCTGACAGGAAATGATAAAGAAGTGGTGCTGGGGTGGGTTAGTGGGTGGAGGTATTGATCAACATTATTGCTCGAGTCTGGTGGTGCTGGACTGGATGTTACATAGTCTCCTGGTTGGAATGGAACAAACTGTCCATGAGGACGGTATGTGGGATCCTTTGTGATGATACTGGCCCTTTTCCACATTTTTTATTGCTGAAACTTTGGGCTTTATTACAGAGAAACTTTCTACAGCACAGCAAAGGTTTATAGTCATATTATAGTTCAGGAAAACATTGTTATAGCCCCACCTGCACTAAACAGCCATATTATTTGAATGTCAGCAGTTTTTAATTAAGTTTTCTACTGGCTTTATGCTTGCTGTAATTGCTGCCAGCTGAATCACCACACTACATACACCAAGCAAATGTGTGTCAGGCAACATTTTATTTGAGAATACTCTTCACAGCACACAGTGTGCTGTTTAGTGTTAGCACAGGATCAGACATTTCAAAGTCATTGAGATTGTTTCAGTATGTACTGCTCATGAAGCCTGTAACAATTTGTAATGAATAGAACATTAGCAAATAAAATATTGGTACAATTGAAAATAGCAATCCCCACTGAGAATACACTGAAATATTTACTTATTTCAAGATATGGTGCAAAACAGGCTCTTCTGGCCCAATAACCCACCCATTTAACCCTAGCCTAATCACAGGACTATTTACAATGATCAATTAACCTACTAATCAGTACGTCTTTGGACAATGTGAGGAAACCGGAGCACCTGCACTGGGTCACGGGCAGATCGTACAAACTCCATACAGATAGTGCTGGAATTGAACTCTGAACTCCGACATCCCACGCTGTTGCACTAACCACTAAGGTACTGTGGTGCCCAGTATACTGGAAATATATTAAGACCATAAGATTTGGAAGCAGAATTAGGACATTGGGCCCATAGAGTCTGCTCCACCATTTCATCAGAGCTGATCCATATTCCATCTCAGCCCCAATCTCCTGCTTTTTTCCCATATTCCTTCATGTCCTGACTAACCGTCAATCTACCAACCTCTATATTGATGGCAGATTTGAGTTGTTGTTCTCAATGCTACAAGTTCAGCCTGCAATTGTGAACACATAATGTTTAATAACTCGTCTAAATCCATGTTTGTGGCCTTATGTGAACTGCAGGCAAAAGATGGAAGTACAGAGCCGATTTAGTGCAGTTTTCTCTGATATAAGGTGAAAGGGGCTCACCTGTGTGTCAGTACTTGGGTTCCAGTCAGGGTCATAGATAATAACCCTGTTTGCCCCGGTCAAGTTAACCCCCAAGCCACCAACACGAGTGGTTAGAAGGAAGAGAAATATGGAAGGACTCTGCAACAATAAAACACATTTTGTTTTAAATATATCAAAAAGCTGTGCTTATTTTACAAGTACAAAAATAAAACATGTTGCCGAAACATAAGCACAAGCATTGCAGTACCTGTACATAGCTCCTACCTCATTGAATTTCAAAATGAGTGGCTGTCTGGAAGGTATTGTTGTTGATCCATCCATTTTAAGATAAGTATACCCTAGATTTCGTACAAACAGCTCCAGGATGTCCAGCATCTAATGCACAGAAGATAAAAAAAAACTTTTTATTTAGTACATGGAAGCATATCTTTATGGAAGTACTCATGGGTATATTGTACAAATCAGAAATGAACATACATATTTGTAACAGAACATGTACATTCAAACTGCCATGTGTATTGAATATAGAATTCAAGGTCAGTAAGACCAAGGAAATGATAGTGGACTTCAGGAAAGGGAAATCAGGAGAAAACACATCAGTTCTTATCAAGAGAAAGGATGCGCACCTTCAAGTTCCTAAGTATCAACATCTCTGAGAATCAGTTCTGGGCCCAACATACTGATGCAATTTATGAAGAAGACATGCCAGCAGCTACATTCCATTAGGAATTTATGTCTCCATAGCTGCTAGCAAATTTCTCTGTTTGCATTCTGACTGGTTGCATCAACGTCTACTATGAAAGGGCCAATCACAGGATCAGAAAAGGCTGCAGAGGGTGTAGACGCAGCCAGCTCTGTCATGGGCACCAGCCTTCCCAGTATCAAGGACATCTTCAAACGGCATTGTCCCCTTTTCATTATTACCATCAATGAGAAAGCACAGTAACCTAAATACACACACTCAATGTTTTGGGAACTGCTTCTTCTCCTTCACCATCAGATTTCTGAATGGATAGTGAACTCATGAATGGTACCTCACTATTTTGCTTGCTGTTTGCACTATTTACTGTATTTTTATATAGTCTTATTGTAATTTATAGTAATTTCTATGTATTGCACTGTACATTTTCCACAAAACAACAAATTTCATGACATATGTCAGTGGTAATAAACCTGATGCCAATTCTATAGAATATTTGCACCAGGAATATAAAAAATGTAATGAAAGCTGTGCAATAAATGTACAAACTAATTTTATTCCAAAATATGGTTGTATTTTAAACTCAGACTGAATGAACTGAATATTGATCAGTTATTCTCCAGTTGAAAGATGTCAAAATCTTTTTGAAATAACATTATCTGGCACTGTCAGTTCTGTTACAGCTATATCATGAAGCATTTTATCATTGGTAAACACATCAACTTAATGAATGTAATGCACTAAACATTACTTTAATGGATTTATAAAAGATATGCATACACCAAAATATGGGGAAAGTTAGCATTATGTAATTAACACTAAACAAAGACTGGATTTAAAAACTCTAGGGGCGGGCGGCATGGTGGTGTAGCGGTTAGCATAACACTATTATTCTAACAGCGCCAGCGACACAGGTTCAAATCCGCCGCTGTACGTACTCCCCATGACCATGTGTGTTTCCGCTGGGTGCTCTGGTTTCCTCCCACATTCAAAAGATGTACGGTAAGTAGGTTAATTGGTTACATGGGTGTAATTGGGTGACACAGGCTCTGTGGGCTGGGAGGACCTGTTGCTTGTGCTGGATCGCTTAAATAAATAAATAAATAATCAATGGACACTTGGCACTTTTCTATGTTGAGTAGGAAGACACATCAAATGAATTTGTTTTCCCTTATATTACTGCTAAAACATTCTACCTGCCGCGACTGTGAAAAGAGCAATACTCTATGTCCTTGTTTGTGCCACAGTTTTAGCAAAGCATCGACGACAATCATTTTTCCAGATCGCTTCCAATAACCAAAATGTTCTTCTTCAGTTAGCTGTTCATTGGGCACTCCTTTTAGGATTTTAGGGCCACCTGAAAAGAGATCTGGGTGATTGCAGATCTTCCTGAGAGCTATCAGGCCAGGGAACACCTGAGTTAGAAAGGGTGGGGATTGGGGAGAGAAAGAAAAATCGTTCAGCAGCATGCACATTTGAGTCACTAATTCTTCACCATCATCAAAAATGGTGAAGCAGTATTCATGGGTTCACTGTTTATGGGACAATGGATCTATGAACACTACCTCACTACTTCTGCTTGACATGATTTTATATATACAGTATATGTACCTGTATATATTTTTATAAAATTGTAATCAGACAATAAACCTGATTTAATTGCAAACAACAGGAATGCTGCAGATGCTGGAAATTCAAGCAACACACATAAAAGTTGCTGGTGGACGCAGCAGGCCAGGCAGCATCTCTAGGAAGACTAGTCCTGACGAAGGGTCTCGGCCTGAAACATCGACTGCACTTCTTCCTAGAGATGCTGCCTGGCCTGCTGCGTTCACCAGCAACTTTTATGTGTGTTGCCTGATTTAATTGCAACACATTTGTGCACAGACATAAGAACATGCATATGCAAGAAATCTTGGTACTAAAACTGAGGGCTGTGTGGGTGAGTGTATGCAGTGTGTCTGGGGCTGTGCTGTTCTACCACGGGTGAGCATGATAGTGTAGCGGTTATTGCAACTGCTTTACCGCACCAATGATCACTGACTCCCTATGATTGTGTGGATTTCTTCAGGGTGTTCCAGTTTCCTCCCACAATCCAAAGATGTACAGTTAAGGTTAGTGAGTTGTAGGCTTGCTACAGTATTTTGGTGTTGGAAGCATGATGACACCTGTGGGCTGCCCCCAGCAAATTTCACTGTATTTCACTGCATTTTAAAGTATGTTTCGATGTTTTAATGTAAATGTGATAAATAAAGCTAACTTTCATCTTTCATCAATTTCTATGTCAAAGCACTGAATAATTAAGTCAAAGCACTGACTTAATTTCTGATCAGATGTTTTAAACTCAAATTTGTTATCCTTTGTAATCACTCAAGGATTTATGTTAAAGAAAAGTTTCTGCAGTAGAAATGATTCCTCACTTTACAAACTCTTTGATTTGGAACCAGGCTTCCTTGATGCATATAAACTAACAAAAACCACACCTGCATGTCTCCATTGAGAATCTGATAGACTTCCTTGGAATCTATAAAACTCTGATAGACCTCGCGTTGCTCTTCAGTTAACCGACAGAACAGCACCTACAAAAAAAAAGGCTCCAGTCAGTTTGTACATTTCTCCTTGAAGTATTCTTTAGCCCAACTCTTTTATTCTAAAATACTAACGCCAAATAACAAAGTTCTGTGAACGTGCCCCTAATTTCTGTTTGCACTACAGCTTAAGTTGTATCATGCATTCTGTAAAAGTTAGTGCAACACTTTACAGCACAAACGATCAGGATTCAATCCTCACTGCTGTCTGTAAGGAGTTTGTTTGTTTTCCCTGAGACAGCATGGGTTTTCCCTGGGTGCTCCCAAACATTCCAAAGATGTTTGGATCAGGGTCAGAGAGTGGTGGGCATGGTATATTGGTGGCAGAAGTATGACAACACTTGTGGGCTGCCTCTAGCATATATTTGGACTGTGTTAATTGTTGTTGCCAATGACTCACTTCTCTGTACGTTTCGACGTACATGTGACAAATAAAGCTAATGGTTAAATAAGATATCACACTTGTATGACAAGATTTACACCTCAAACATGTACAATTCAAAACTGGAAGCTATAGTGGCACAATTAGTACAGAGCCAGAGACCACGGTTCAATCCTGAGCTCAGATGCTGTCTACGTGGAGTCTGCATGTTCACTTTGTGGCTACTGTGTGTGGGTTTCATCCAGATAGTCTGGCGTCCACCCACATCCAAAGACACATGCGTCAGTAGGTTAAGTAGCCATTAGTATGTAGTCAGTGGTTGAATAGGGGCCATAATCTTCTCACTGCTGCCACTGGGAAGGAGGTACAAGAGCTTCATGACTCACACCACCAGGTTCAGGAACAGTTATGCCCTTCAACCATCAGGCTCATGAACCTACACTCAACTTCACTCATCCTTTTACAGAACTGTTTCCACAACTGATGGACTCACCTCCAAGGACTTTTCATCTCATGTTCTCAATATTTATTGTTAATTTTTTTTTTATTTGCACAGTTTGTTGTCTTTTGCGCATGGGCTGTTCATCAGTTATGTTGTGAGCAGTTTTTCATTGATTCTATTATTTCTTTGTATCTACCATGAATACCCCAAGAAAATGAATCATAGGGTTCATATGGTAACATATATGTACTTTGTTAATAAATTTACTTTGAACTTTGAATTAACGTGAGGGCTGCATGTAACGGACCTATGTAGGTTTGTTGGAAAAGGCTGATTGATTGTCAGCACCAATTCAGTGTGCCAAAAGGCTGCTTCCATGCTGTATCACTCCAAGACTCTGGTAAACAGACTGATTAAAGGACAGACGCTAACAGACAGGAGAGTTGTAGAGGTTATACACACGTAATGGAAAAGGATAACCTACATGATCAGTGCCTCTCAAGCCAAATGGTCTTATTGATCAAACAACAGATTATTGCCAAGCTGCTTAGATCATACTGTAGCAATATGAATCTCATCTCCTTGATAGTGTATAGCCAAAGACTATTTCTTAACAATATACAGAAAACATGAAGTATGAATTTTGGGTCAAGTTTACAACAGGTATTTTATTTGAGGTCACAGTTATGAAAATATCTATTTTTCTGAATCCATATTTGAAGAAAAAATAACGTCCTTTTATAAATAGCTTGGTACAAATATACAGTATTTTACATGCAGTGTTTCTATAAATGAATAAAATACTGATGTTTCTTTAAATATTGAATAACCATACATTAGATATCAAAGCATAAACTCAAGCAATTGTAGTATATGTAATCCTATAACAAGATCCAAATTACTGAGGTATTTGAACGGGTACTGGTAAAAAGGCAGCGTTCATGCATCAAGTTTAAGTTTATAGTCATCTGACTGTACATATATAAAATCAAACAAAACAATGTTCTTCCAGAGAACAGTGCACCCACAAAACATATATTACACGTGGTACATAAAAAATAGCACCATAAGTTAATAAAATACAATTCATAAAGCATGTAGTACGCAGCCCAAGTAAACAGTACACTAAACAGCTCACTGTCCTAGTGATGAGATCTCGATGGTGACAGAATATTCATTAGTTTCACAACCTGAGGGATGAAGCTGTTACCCTTTCTAGCAGTCCTGGTCCTGATGATTCTGTATCTCCTTTCTGATGGTTGTGGGTCAAAGAAATTACGGAATGGGTGGTAGGGATCCTCAACAATGCTTCGGGCCCTTCGTCTGCAATGTTCCCGGTAAGTGTCACAAATATCACCACACTAGGTATTCAGTTCCCCTCCCATCAGCTTGCCAGTGGGTACTCTACCTAGTGCATTATGACTATTCAACAAGGCTTCTTTGACTGTACTTCTCAACTATGAAGTGACTTTAGCACCAAGAGGAACAAGGCAGTAAGAGCATGTGAATACCAACAGCAGGAGCTCCTCTGCCGTGCGCCTTCCATTCAAGGTTCAAACTTCAAAGTACGTATGGTTCATTTTGTTGCAGGCATTCATGGTAGAACAAAGAAATACAATACAATTAATGAAAAACTATATACAAAGACTAACAATCAACCTGATGAATGGTCTCTGCCCAAAACATTACCTGTTTAATTCATTTCCACAAATGCTGCACAGACTGCTATGTTCTTCCAGAATTTTACTTGTTACTCCGACAAACAACCAACGTACAAAAGACGACAAACAATGCAAATACAAAAAAAAACTAATAAATAAAAAATATTGAGAACATGAGTTGCAGAGTCCTTGAAAGTGGGTCCACAGGTTGCGGAATCAGTTCAGTGTTGAGGTGAATGAAGTTGTCTGCGAGTTTGCAGATGATACAAAGATAAGTGGAGGGGCAGATAGTTTTGAGGAAGTAGAGAGGCTACGGAAAGACTTAAGATAAATTAGGAGAATGGGCAAAGAAGTAGCAGGTGAAATACAGTGTCGGGAGGTGCATGGTCATGCACTTTAGTAGAAGAAATTAAAGGGTTGACTACTTTCTAAATGGAATTGAGAGAAAGTACAAAAATTTGAGGTGCAACAAGACTTGGGAGTTCTTGTGCAGGCTTCCCTTAAGGTTAATTTGCAGATTGAGTCTGTGGTCAGGAAGGCAAATGGCTAATTCTGCTCCTTTATCTTATGGTCCTATAAATATTCATCATTGCCAATCTAAATCTTGGGACTCTATTGGAAGGACTGCTGGAGTTCAGGAAGGAATGTCACACACATAAGGATTGGGATGGCCAGTGATGGTTGCATCCTGTACAACAGATCAGATTATACTACTCAAGTAACAGCAAGGCCAGAAGAAATGGAACAAGCAAATTGATAGGGTGATTAAGAAGTTGTATGATGTGTTGGCCTTCATTAGTCGAGGGAATGAGTTCAATCAAGGTAACACTGCAGCTCTGTTAAGCCCTGGTTAGACCACATTTAGGAGTATTGTGTTCCGTTCTGATCACCTCATTATAGGAAGACATGGGAGCTTTAGAGAGGGCACGGAAGAGATTCACTAGGACGCTGCCTGCACTAAAAAGTACATCTTATGAAGGTGGGTTGAGTGACCTATGGCTTTTCTCTTTGGAGCGATGGAGAATGAGAAGTAACTTGATTGAGGTGCAGAAGATGATAACAAGTATAGATTAAGTTGTCAGCCAGAGTGCTTTTTCTTCCCAGGGAGGAAATGGATAATACAAGGGGACATAATTTTAAGGTGATTGGAGGAAAGTATAGGGGGAATGTCAGAGGTAACTTCTTTACACATAGAGTGAGTGCTTGGAATGCGCTGCCAGGGGGGGTGGTAGAAGCAGATGCTTTATGGACATTTAAGAAACTTTTAAATAGGCACATGGATGATAGAAAAATGGAAGGCTGTGTAGGAAGGAAGGGTTAGATTGATCTAAGGTTAAAGGTTGGCTCAAATTTGTGGGCCAAAGGGCCTGCACTGTTTTATATTCAAAGTAAGCAAGGTCAAGTAATTGACAATACTGTATTTCCACTGGGTCATCAATTCCCCACTAAATCCAAACAAAAAGTCCTTCAATAGACTGTGACATAATTAGCTGCCCTTATAAACACAACTCTTCGGAATCTCCGGAACAAGACACACACACAAAACGCTGGGGAACCTCAGCAGGTCAGGCAGCATCTACGGAAATGATTAGACCGCTGAAGTTTCAGGTTGAGACTCTTCATCAGGATTGATGGGTTTTGGCCCAAATCCCGTGTGTTGCTCTGGATTTCCAGTATCTGCAGAATCTCTTGTGTTTATGTCTTCACAATCTCTAATATTTACTTGGAAAATTTTTAAGCTATTGCTCAAGGACTACAAGGAAGCCAAACGAGTCATGCCCAAGCATAATGCAACACTCTTCCTTTAAAGATAAGTGGCATCCTCAGCCACTAAAGAGGCAAACAACCAAAATCAGAGTTAGCAACATGCTTCTGGAATTATTCATACCTTATATAAAGTGATGATGTTTTATCTATGGTGTAATGCAGCAGTACAACAATGAAGTGTTATGTATTATTGATGAATATTCCATTGTGTGATTAGTTCTGCTTTTAAACTAATCACTGGTTTCCCTTTGCCACATACACCTTTGCTGGGATATGTTTCTGTCAATTCTTGGAAAAAACACATCGTACTGTTTACAATTTGTGCATGCTATGTATTTGATAACAAACTACAAGGCAGACTGCTAATTAATGAAATAATACAACATTTTTTAAAAAGTCATTAAATTTATTGGGATAAAATTAAAAATGATACACTTCCTTTTTAATTCAGCATTAACTTCTATAGGTAATTAAAAATTTATAAGGTGCAATTTAAAAAAAAACACAATCAGCATCTGTGCCCACAGATGTGAAGTGCTCTTATTTTTCTATGACTGAAATCTTTGTTATTTTGTATGCATCGCCCCTGCTGTGCCTCATGATGGCATTTTAATATTTAATGTAACTACTGTTACACCAAGCTCTAAAGGAGAGGGACCGGCCAAGCTCTGGAGGTCAGTCCTTCTATTTTGTTCAACTGCTTTTAAAGCAAACCTGCCATCATGCTAGACTCTAATCCCATTGAGAACAAGAACTTTAATGAATTATATTCAACTTTCTTTAGAATTAAGATGAGTGCAGTTATTACTAAAGCATTCTCAAAAGTGATTCAAAAAGTATCAACCTTTTCATTATGAAATGTACAACTTCCGATAACTCAGTCGGTAATCGCATACAGAGTTCAGTCTTAACAATCAACAAGTTTCCAGGTGCATTCCCTAGTTTCTAGTGTCAAACACTCTGAACTGAAGCAACAATAGGTACAACTACAGTGGATTCCGGTTAATCGAGGCAGCCGCTTATATTGGACAACTCTTAAAGAACAAAAACTAATTGAGAAAATTACTGGGATTCCCCTCGTTTATTTTGGACACTATGCGGCTCAATTGGGATAGGAGACTGTTGCTGAAGTGACCAACTACTGTTAGTCGCATGCACTTTAGTGGCTGCTAGCACTACACTGAGCTTCAAGTGAACAGCATCAGTTGCATGCATTTGTGTTCAAAAAGCAGTGGTTTTTGTCACTGATAGTTGGTGAGAAATAAGCAGCAGGACAATTCAGAACTGTTTTGCTCACTGCGGTTTCAAACATTCAGACTCAGAGATGCCAGAAATGGCCAGAAGTGAAAATGAAATGATTTCACTATTTCAATAAATTAGGAATTACGAAGAATTTGGAGATATCGACAATCATCTTGAATGTCACAATGAAAATGAAAACTTGGAGGATGCAATCATTGGTTGCATTGTATGAAGGCAGTCCATTATCTGCCTTGATTTTGTTCATTGTGTACACTGGATGAATTCCTCTGACGATAACTATTAGGAACTAATATCCAGTTTTATGGTACAGCAGTACTATTGGTAGTGTTTTAATTTGTTCTGTATTTCATTTAAATACATAATATGTTACTCAACTTGACTTTTTTTTATATCTTTTTAACTATTCCATGAAACCAGCTAATTGTAGCAGCTGCATAATTAGGCCAATATGTACTGATCCTGATGTATTCCAATTAACCCTCTGAGGCCTCTGTCAGTCAGAGATGACCATGGATAATGCATCCTAGCTGTTTAGATACACAATCCTGAGCAGTACAATACGAGAGCAAGCTGTTGCCCATGTAGCAAGCTCCCCCTCTCCACACATCTGATGAACCCTAAGGAACGGCAGAGACCGATACAGTTTGATACCAGCAGTGTCGCCAGGAGTTGCCAGTCAACATTGAACTCAATGTAGGACTGCCTTAGGGACTCCAGCTCCGGATTTTTCCCTCAGGGTTTACTCCTGAAGCCTTCCCATGAGTGGAGAAAGCTACAAGGCAGCAGAGGTTTGAGATCAGAGTTTTCCTTCTCCTTAATCCAATGCGTTACAAATTTTCTGTGGTGTGCAACATGCAGCAACGTTCAATAATTATAAAGAATAAAGAAATATATAAAAATAAAATTAGAAGCATGGATATGGATTAAATATGCAAGAATACACAAATACCAGCGTGCAAAATGTCGCAAAAACAAAAGAGCTGGTTGTGGATTACAGGAGGAATGGAGACAGGCTAGCTCCTATATACATCAATGGATCTGGGGTTGAGAGGGTGAACAGCTTTAAGTTCCTTAGCATAAACATCACTGTGGATCTCACATACCGGCTGTGTACATACCGGCTGTGTGGTGAAAAAGGCACAACAGCGCCTCTTTCACCTCAGACAGTTGAAGAAGTTTGGTATGGTCCCCCGAGATTCAAAGAACTTTCTATAGGGGCATGATTGAGAGCATCCTGACTGGCTGCATCACTGCCTGGTATGGGAACTGTACCTCCCTCAATCGCAGGACTCTGCAGAGAGTGGAGAGGACAACCCAGCGCATCTGTAGTTGTGAACTTCCCAAGATTCAGGACATTTACAAACTCAGGTGTGTAAAAAGGGCCCGATGGATCATTGGAGACCCAAGTCACCCCAAACACAAACTGTTCCAGCTGCTACCATCCGGGAAACGGTACCACAGCATAAAAGCCAGGACCGACAGGCTCTGGGACAGCTTCTTCCACCAGGCCATCAGACTGATTAACTCATGCTGACACAACTGTATTTCTGTGTTATATTGACTATCCCATCATACATAATATTTATTATAAATTACTATAATTGCACATTTGAATGGAAACATAACGTAAAGATTTTAACTCATGTATTATGAAGGAAGTAATAAAGTCAATTCAATTACAATGTAAACACCATTATAAAAATGGTTTAAAGTGTTTACAGTGCACTGCAGTGACTGAGGTAATTGATAAAACAAGAATATTATATAATGTTTGGTACAAATTTACTTGAGTCCTAAAGTTCCAGTACTTTACTCACCTGTTCACTCTTATCTGGTAAACCCAGATTCATTTTTACATCTGCCTTTATTCTTCGCAGCAAATAAGGATTTATAGTGTCCCGTAAAACACAGGCACACTTGTACGCAGTTTGCACCTGAGAAAAATGTAGAAGAACAATTTTGTATTAAATGTTTCAAAGTCCCAGTAATGACTAACAAACTATCAGGAACACATTGACAAGAGTATTTAAAGCAGGAGTCTGCTTTTTAAAATGAACTTAATCAGCATTTAAGGAGCCTTGAAACTTAATGCAAACAATGCCCACATTTTAAAACATATTAAGAACTGCCGGTCAACTTCTGCTCTTGAATGTTGGTTTTGTTAAACAAAACAGAGAAATAATGAAAGCAAGGTAATTAATTCACAACACTGCTATTAACTACAACAATATTCAATTTGTGCTTATCCTTCAAGTGGCAAATGTGGTTTTTATAGTTAACTTTTAATAGTATCAATGCTCCATTATACTGATATTTGGTTCTAAATTTAAAGCTTAAAAACAGTGTACAGTTCAGAGCTTTCAAGAGGACTCAAAATGGAAGTTTTATTAGCTTTATAAGTCCTTCCCTCAGGGAAATGGACCTTTTATCATGCTACCTTATCTTTGTGTCTAATCCTATCTCAGCCTTATGTCATTTATCACTAATCTAAGTGGTCCAAAGATCAAAAAGAAACCTGCAGGGGGCCTACAAGAAGCTACATTATAGAGAAAGATGAGCGGCCACTTATGAGACCAAAGAGAGCTTAAAAGAGAAAACATCATTCCACAAACAGGGGGCAGTTTTTAGTTTAAAGAACATATGGCAATGTAATGGAGATGTAGGATGAAGAGGGCAGTTTACTATTTACAATATGGGCAACTACTTCATTAATGTATTAGTGTAAACAAAGTTTTTATTATGCAAATAAAATCTAATTCACCATCCTAAAAAATACATCAACACTGTATCTTTATTAAGAAATAATGGCAAGAACAAACAGCTTCACACTCTGAAATACAGTATTTTCATATTTACTGTAATGGGAAGACACCGATATAAGCAGCATTTTAAAATGTAAACACTTTTGGGAGATTTTTAATCACACATTACGCTGCCTTCCTTCCTGTCTTTTCCCTCGTTTCCAATTTGAAAACTGTTTTCAGTTCCCTTTTAAGCCTCAAATTTCCTCTTTTATTTGTCTTTTTAAACTACTATTACTGGGTGGCGCATTCAAAAGTCATGAATGACTTAACTTCGGGCAATTTTAAAAGTAAAAAGTAGTGGATACAGGCCAGCCCATCACAAGCTCTCATTACCACGGAGCACATCTACAAGGAGCACTGCCGCAAGAAAGCAGCATCAAGGACCCCACCACCCAGGCCATGCTCTCTTCGCACGACTACCATCAGGAAGGAGGTACAGGAGTCTCAGGACCCACACCACCAGGTTCAGGAACAATTATGACCCTTCAGCCAAAAGGCCCCTGAAACAGTGTGGATAACTTCACTCACCTCAACACTGAACTGATTCCACAACCTATGGACTCACTTTCAAGGACTCCACAACTCACGTTCTCGATGTTATTTATTTATTTATTATTTCTGGTCACTTTCTATTTGTACAGTTTGTCTTCTTTTGCAATTTGGTTGCTTGTCAGTCTTTATGTGTTGTCTCTTCTTTCATTGATTCTACTGTATTTCTTTGTTCTACTGTGAATCTGAAAATGACTCTCAGCGTAGCATATGGTGATATACATATACTTTGATAAGAAACTTGCTCTGAATTTACTTTGAACTCTAAAGTAGCAAAGGTTGCAAATACAAATGGTTGGTTTGCACCCAAAAGATGAATCCTTCATTCGAAGTTCAAAGTAAATTTTATTATCAAAGTACATATATCTCACCATCCCTTGTGGGCATATTCAGCAAATGTATAGAATAGTAACTATAATAGAATCGATAAAAGACTGTCTACCTTCAGCACTCAACCAGAATGCAGAAGGCAATCAGTACAATTACAAAGAGAAATAATAATAAATACATAAACCTTAAATATTGAGAACATGAGATGCAGATTCTTTGAAAGTTCTCTTTTCCATAGATGCTGCCTGGCCTGCTGAGTTCCTCCAGCATTTATTTATTATTACTTGCTTTCACCCTTTTGGTTCAAGAGCCTGACGGTTGAAGGGTAATAATTGTTCCTCAACCTAGTGGTGCGAGTCCAGAGGCTCCTGTACCTTCTTCTGATGGCAGCAGCGAGAAGAGAGCATGTCCTGGGTGGTGGGGTTCCTGATGATGGATGCTGCTTTCCTGCAACAGTGTTTCGCGTAGATGTGCTCGCTGATTGGGAGGGCTTTACTCTTGATGGACTGGGTTGTAGCCCCTAATTTTTGTTAAGATTTTCTGTTCAAGGCATTGGTGTTTCCATACTAGGCCGTGGTGCAGCCAGTCAATATACTCTCCACTACACATCTATGGAAATACACAAACACATCACACAATATGGAAAGCAGCAACCTTGCTGAGTATTACCTGAACAGGGGAAGCATTCTGATAGCCTCCCATAGTGATAGGGACAGAAAACTGCTCCATAAAGACTTGCAATGTTCCTAGCTTTCCTGGAAAAACAAAGTCAAACAAGGACCACAGCTCCTTCAGGTTATTCTGCATCGGTGAACCAGACAGGATAATTCGATGTGGAGTCCGGAACTGAAAAAAAAATAAACACTTGTAACGCAATCAACATATTCCCCCAAACTTGTTGCTGTTAATTGACTTCACACAGCTGCTTCAAGCTCTCTATATAAAAAAAATTTATAGCTCTGCAGTATAGAAATACTGTGACTACAGTTTAATTTTGCTACTCTTAGGCAGCAAGCATTATCCATTAACAGCACTGAGTGCAAGACTACCATGAAACTCTGATCAAATACATCTCTTTAAATATTTATCTACATTAAAAGCTCTTATGATTCAATAAAGTGGTGCCAAAATTAAGTTCACAAACATTCTTTGAAGAAAGATATCAGGATAGTTCAAAGAATTTCAAGGCATAGGATTTCATCATCTGCAAACAAAGAGGAGATCTTATTCTCCTTTTATACAATCAACTGTAATAAATGCTTTTGATTATCTTTAATATGCACTAATTATCTTTCTCATCATTTTATTTCTCTTTCTGTAACTATTTTATAATTAGCTATCATAGAATTCTGGTTGTAGTAACATATTGGTTATGTTTCTGGAATGTAATGATTTTCACATGCAAATTCAATTCTCACCGTAGCAGCTGAGATATTTAAATTCAATTAAATTAATTAATCTGAATTATAGAATATTATTGAGAATAGCGACCATGAAACTATGCACTTGTCTTAAGAACACTAATGTATTTTACGGAGGGGGTATTCTGCCATCCTTACTCAGCCTGACCTACATATGACTCCAGACTAGACCCAAGAGCAATAGGGTTGAATTTTAACTGTTCCCTGAAATTGCTTTTTAAATTTCAACTCTAAGGCAATTAGGGGTGGACGATAAAAGCTAGCCTTACTTTCAACACTCTTGTATTCTGTGAATCAATGAAAAGAAACAGCATACATGCCTGCAAGAAAGTTCACTGTCTGTGGGTGCTTCCTTTATGCCTCTCGCTCTGGATGCCAAATATCAGCAGGGAATACATGTATAAAGTTTACTGTTTCCAAAGACTGCACTGTTCATTTAAATGAAACATTCTACGTCTGGGTGAAAGATTACTGTAATCTGAATAGTATGGGAGTGCTCTACATTTTATTATAAATCTTTGTATGTGACAGTGTGAATTTTTTAAATACTAAAACATGAGCCAAATACACTTGATTAACTATTTAAATACAAATAATTCCAAAGTGATGATTCTGCCTATGAAGATGGTTAAAAAACAAAAAGAAGAAAGATCAGCTTTATTTGTCACATGTATATCAAAACATTGAAACATACAGTGAAATACATCATTTGGGTTACAAACAACACAGTTTGAGGATGCGTTGGGGGCAGCTTGCCAGTGTTGCCAGATTTCCGGCGCAAACATAGTATGTCCATGACTTACTAAGATCAGCCCATACATCTTTGGAATGTGGGAGGAAAGCAGAGCACCTGGAAGAAACCCATGCAGCCACAGGGAAAATGTACATGTGCAAACTCCCTACAGAAAGTGTCAAGATTGAACCCAGGTCACTGGCGCTGTAATAGTGTTACGCTAACAGGCCTTAGAAAATTGGTGCAAAACTTCAGTGCCTCATAGATAGATTAATGTCCTATGAAAGTTTCTGATATATAGCAGCACTGTATAAGAATTCTATTGCTATGATTTAGGTATCCTTCAAATAAGCACATAATAAATTAAAACCAGGTCAAATGGCCTTTCTAATCCACCCCTCCACCACTATTTTATCATTTCCTGTCAGATACTCCTGAGGCTAGGATCACTTTATGGACATTCATTCAATCAATCTATGTATATAAGCTACACACATAAAAGTTGCTGGTGAACGCAGCAGGCCAGGCAGCATCTCTAGGAAGAGGTACAGTCGACGTTTCAGGCCGAGACCCTTCGTCAGGACTAACTGAAGGAAGAGTGAGTAAGGGATTTGAAAGTTGGAGGGGGAGGGGGAGATCCAAAATGATAGGAGAAGACAGGAGGGGGAAGGATGGAACCAAGAGCTGGACAGGTGATTGGCAAAAGGGATACGAGAGGATCATGGGACAGGAGGTCCGGGGAGAAAGACGGGGGGGGGGGGGGACCCAGAGGATGGGCAAGGCGTATATTCAGAGGGACAGAGGGAGAAAAAGGAGAGAGAGAGAAAGAATGTGTGTATAAAAATAAGTAACAGATGGGGTACGAGGGGGAGGTGGGGCATTAGCGGAAGTTAGAAAAGTCGATGTTCATGCCATCAGGTTGGAGGCTACCCAGACGGAATATAAGGTGTTGTTCCTCCAACCTGAGTGTGGCTTCATCTTTACAGTAGAGGAGGCCGTGGATAGACATGTCAGAATGGGAATGGGATGTGGAATTAAAATGTGTGGCCACTGGGAGATCCTGCTCTCTCTGGCGGACAGAGCGTAGATGTTCAGCAAAGCGGTCTCCCAGTCTGTGTCGGGTCATCCAACCTGATGGCATGAAGAGGAACAACACCTTATATTCCGTCTGGGTAGCCTCCAACCTGATGGCATGATGAGGAACAACACCTTATATTTCGTCTGGGTAGCCTCCAACCTGATGGCATGAACATCGACTTCTCAAGAACATGAGATGAAGAACTCTTGAAAGTGAGTCCATAGGTTATGGGAACAGTTCAGCGATGGGGCAAGTGAAGCTAAGTCACCCCCTGTTTCAACAGCCTGATGGTTGAGGAGTAATAACTGTTCCTGAACCTGGTGGTGTGAGTCCTGAGGCTCCTGTACTTTCTTCCTGAAGGCAGCAAGGAGAAGAGAGCATGACCTGGGTGATGAGAGTCCCTTGTTGATGGATGTTTCTTTGCTGCGACAATGTTCTGTGCAGATGTGCTCAATGGTGGGGAGGGCTTTACCCATGATGGACTGGGCCATATCCACTACTTTCTGTAACATTTTCTGTTCAAGGACATTGGTATTGCAGTCAGTCAATATACACTCCATCACACATATATAGAAGTTTGACCAAGTTTCACAAACTTCTTAGAAAGTATGCCATGCTTTCTTTGTAATTGCACTTAGGTGCTGCGCCCAGGACAGATCCTCTGAAATGATAACACAGAGGAACTTAAAGTTACTGACTTCTCTCCACCTCTGATGAGGACTGTTTCATTGTCCTGTAGTTTCCTCCTCCTTAAGTCAGTAATCAGCTCCATGGTGTTGCTGACATTGAGTAACAGATTATTGTTGTGATTAGGCTGGCATTAACTTGGTGGGTTGCAGGGTGGCGAGGCTTGAAGGGCTAGAAGGGCCTGTTCCACACTAGACCTCTAAATGAGATAAAACTAAATTGTTCCATCTAGCTCCCATCACCCCATGTCTTTCCCCTTTGCTCCATCTGCACATCACTCACCAGTTACATCTCCACCTCTCTTCCCTTTATTACATTCTCCATTGTCCTCTCCTATCCCGTCCATCTATTACTTCCCATCTTCTGACATCATTCCCTCCCTCACCTGGATTCACCTATCACCTGCAGGTTCCTGCACCATCCCTTCCCTCAATCTTTTAATCCTGATTATCTCCCCTCTATCTTCAGTCCAGATTAAGGGTTTTGACGCAACATGTCAGCTGTTCATTTCTGTCTACAGATACTGCCTGACCTGCCGAGTTGCTCCAGTGCCTTTTGTGTTGTTCAACAGTAGTCTCAGTTTCTGTCAATTAAAATGACTGGCTCTAATGCAGGGAGAGGACATATATATCAGGAGCAGACTTAATGGACTGAATGGCCTAAATCTGCTCCCATGTCTTATGGTCTATATCAAAGGGCCATGGGCAATATTTTCTCAAACAAAATTTCAGTAACTTTCAAGCCATTTCACAAAATTAATGATCTGACACAGTAAGCATATAGTATCCTCTTACACAACAACTGCTGGGGTTAAAAGTTAATGTATAAGGAGCATTTGATGGCTCTGGGCCTGTACTCGCTGGAGCTTAGAAGAACAAGAGGGGATCTCATTGAAACCTATCGAATATTGAAAAGCCTTGACAGAATGGATATAGAGAGGATGTTTCATATAGTTGGAGAAGTCTAGGACCAGAGGAGCCCAGCCTCAGAATAGAGGGTCATCCACTTAGGACAAAGATGAGGAGAATTTCTTTAACCAGAGGGTGGTGAATCTGTGGGATTCTTTGCCACAGACAGCTGTGGAGGACAAGTCACTGGGTATATTTAAATCAAGAGGTCGATAGGTTCTTGATTAGTCTGGGCATCAAAGGTTATGGGGAGAAGGCAGAAAAATGGAATTAAGGAGAATGGCGGACCAGACTTGATGGGCCAAATAGCCTAATTCTGTTCCGATGTCTTATGGTCTTGTCCTGGACTGTCTCATGTACAGCAAAGTTCCTGCTCCAGCAACATCAATGAACTGCCCATGGCACAGTAACTGAGGGCAACATTCCAGTCTTCATGGTCAAATCATTCTGATATTTCAGCCCAAAGTCCAGATTTATAAGCTCTGTTGCAATTTCATTACTTAGAATTTAATTTTTCACATACACCTGAACTCTCACTGTGGGCGACAATGGGTTGCCTCAACAACACTAAGAACTTCCTTCCTAATACCCACATTCACAAACTTCTAGAACTGGGAGGCCTGGTAGATGGCAAAACCTTTAGATTTAGCATCAGCCAAACGTCCCAACTCTCTTATCACAGAAATCAATCCAATAAGTTAATCATTTGTAAACACAAAAGCCAAATATAGTGGAGATCCGGATTTAATGCTGAGGCTGGTTGAGGTAACAGAATGTTCTAAATGTTAAGACCATGATTCTATTTGTTGTATTCTTTCTGCACTGTAAAGCACCTTGGAATACTTTGTATATTAACAGAGCTACATATCTAAGCAGTTTTCAGTTCTGAGGCTGTGCCCTCTGGTCCTGTACTCACCCACTATAGGAAACATCTCTACATGTCCACTTTATGCAAGTCTTTCAATCTTCGATAGGTTTCAGTAAGATCTCCCATCATTCTTCAAAGCTCCAGCAAGTACAGGCCCAGAGGCATGAAAGCTCCTGATACATTAACCCCTCCATTCTCAGGATCATTCTTGGGAACCTCACCTGGACCCTCTCCAATGCCAGCACATCCCTTCTTAGATAAAGGGCCCAAAACTGCTCACAATATTCCAAGTGTGGTCTGACCAATACCATGTAAAGCTATCATTAACAAGGAGGCCATTGAGCCCCTAGCTTATTTCCAAAACGTACAGGACTGAACCAATGGTCTGTCTCTTCTTGGCATTTCTATTCATGAACCAGACATAATCTGTCCGTCATTGCAAACTAGTCAATGTAATCAGCATCTGGTCAACTCATAAGAGTTGAGGAATGACCGGATATTTGGACAATTTAAACACTGGTCTGGATGGATTGAAAAGGCAAGGTGTTGGGACCAGAGGTGAGGGTCAGGCCAGTTCTGCTCGCTACTCTGCAACGTTTGTTCCACTTTCCATTGCGCTGAGGGCCTGCTCCTGGCCTTGTGTCTGTGAGCTCCGTGATGTTTTGCTCCACTGTGTGACGAACTGAGGCTGAGGCTGTCGGCCTGCTCCAGCTGCTCTGGGCTTCGTGTCTATGGACTCACTTTTGTTCTGAATGTTGTTTGCTTGCTTTTATTGGTTGCAAGTTTTGTTTTTTTTTTCTGTATGCACATTGGGTGTTTGTGGATTTCTTTTTAAATGAGTTCTTTTGGGTTTCTTGTTTTAAGGCTGCCTGTAAGGTGCCAAATCTCAAGGTTGTATAATATATACAGTAGATACTTTGATAATAAAAGTAGTTTGAACTTTTTTGAACTTTAAAGCAGTACCGCAGGTCATTTAATTATGAACATAACCACCTTAGGGGGAGTAGCAGCTTTAGTGTGACCTTTGCTGCCCATATCCAAATCATCAGAAAAGGTAAAATTATTATTAGGTTACCTGTTTACATGCAACAGTAATGGCAGCATTTGGGTTTCGGATTTTGTGCCCCTCATCCAGAATTACATAATGCCAATGGTAGCGTGCAATTGACTCCTGCATGATCCGAATGTAGGAGTAAGAGGTGATCAGAATACCATTGCATGCTGCAATGTCATGAACAAGTCTCTCCTGCAAGATCAAAATACATGGTTGTGATTGCAATAACAAATATAGTAATGTTCTCTATTTTATATGTACAAAATGATAACAAAAATCATTATGAAATGCAGTAAGACCTCCATCAACAGATCTAATTCTCAAATCATCTCCCATGATTTCAAATTAAGTGCTTGTAAAATATGTAACCTCCCCTAGTTTTTGCAATTAATAAACGATGCCTGCAATTAGCCTAACTCAATGAACACAGTTCTTCCATCATTAAAAGACATTTTGTGAAAGCGGTGCTGTTATTATTGATGCTCTGGAGACCAATCCCTCCTAGAGGGCAAACAGTGGACTGTTTGAAAACAACAGCCATTAATCACAATGTCAGATACCAGCAAAACAGGACTTAAATGCAGCGCATGAAGGCCACTCACAGAGAACAGAGCAAAGGAGGTTCACAGTCATGAGTTGCTGAACCTGTAATTAATTTAAACTCCCTTCAAGCAAAATTTTTAAATAAACAAGGTCTTGTGCTGACAGGGGAAAACAACACCAGTGAAGATGCTCCATGTCAAAGTAAAAAGCCTGGTCCTTGTCAAGCTCTTAATAGTGTACAGAACAAATAAAACAAACCTTTTGTTTCATTTTCCGCGCTGCTAAACACTAAAGCTGGAGATTGAGTACTTCCATTATTGCAGAAAATATAAAGGGTTTTAATTTATTTTAATGGTTACTGAGAAATATATAATTAGTGTGTCATTAAGGAGGAGGCTATGTAGGATCCAGGCCAGGATCACCAGACACAAAAACAGTAACTTTCCCCAAGCAGTAAGGCTGATCAACACCTCCAACCAGTAACCCACCCCTTCACATCCCCAACCATCACTACAGTCTGCTTATGTGCAGCATCACTTCATTGACATACAATAAATCTATGTATATAAGCTACCTTATGTATTTATATTGTGTTTTTATTTTTTTTTGTTCTTTACCTTTGGTGCATTTTTTTTGTACTGCATTGGATCCAAAGTGACAATTATTTTGTTCTCCTTTACACTTGTGGACTAGAAATGACATTAAACAATCTTGAATCTTCAAACCCCAGAACATTACCTCACTTCCAGTTATTAAAATCAATCAGATTGACAAATGATCCATATATACAAAGACAACAGTAAACCAGCAAAACATTGTGAATGTTTCACTGGCAGAAGGAGTTGCTTTCAATTAATAATTATATCCAGATCTTGGATTTCATCTGTTCTACTCGGGCTATTAAAATCTGTTGAACTGCAGATAGCTAATAAATTATAACTGGTTTCCATATTTCAGCACTGTCAACACCAACTTGAAAACAGAAACACATTAAAGTAAATAAGAAACTTCTAAATATTCTGCCTGTAACAAAGAAAATGACAATTTTTTGCCGCGTCAGATAGTTAACAAATATACTATTAGATAGCTGGGAAGACTCTGTGGCTGAACTCTCATCAATACAAACAAATAATGCATAAAATTATTAAAATGAAATAAATACATATTGAAACTTACATAATATCATTGAATGCCAATTGGGAGATAAGATCCTACGGGAAATGTTCCCATTTTAATGGTCTTTAAAATTATTTTAAATATGTTGGCTTTGTAATTCATCATGGGTATCGACTATTTTTTAGAGAGTTAAAGTTTCTGATGATTACAGAAATTACAAAACATGCAGAAATGAAAGATAATGTCACTTTGTATCTGAATCTACTGCCAAGAGGACCAGAATATGAACATACCACACTAACCTAGAAAGAATACACCTACCCACCTCTTTCACCCCAGCCTATTTAGCAGGGACCTGTTGACTGGGATAACCAAAATTGACTAAATATACATGGTGGTGTGGTATTGAAATTTTTTGTCTTCAAAGACATTAGCAAATTAAGTAAGATGGCAATCATACACTACCATAATCCTGTGCATGGAATCTGCATTACAATATGAACATTTATTCAAAAATCAACATACGGCTGAGTGTAAGTTAACTACATTGGCAAAAATAATCATTTTCTAAAGAACGTGTGTGTGTGTGTGTTGCGCGCGCACACACACACTGTGATATAGCACATCCTAAAAGGACATTATAGAAAATACTTTTACGAAAAATTTCTAATGCTTATCCAACTTCTTCACTTCTCTTGTTCCCAAATAAGTTTGAATAGTGCCAATGCTGAATAAACACAGTGGATTCCGATTAAACGAGGCAGCTATGTATTTGGGGCAACTCTTAAAGAACAAGCACTAATCCAGAAAAAAGTCCAAATTCCCTTTGCTTATTTGGGACACTATACTCCTTTAATGGGGTAGGAGACTGTTGCCGAACAGGTCCTAATTAGCGTCACTCACGTGCACTTGTGTGGTTGTTAGTCACGACATCATGCTTTGAGCAAATAGCAACAGTTACATGTTTTTGTGTTCAAAAAGCAGATTTTTTTTTATCACTGATAATTGGAGAGAAATAAGCAGTACAATTTTGAACTGTTTGGCTCACTGTGGTTTCAAGCATTCAGGTTTAGAGATGCCGGAAATGGCTGGGAGTGAAAATGAAACGATTTCACTACTTCAACAAGTTAGGAACTCTGAAGAATTTGTAGGTATCGTCAATCATCTTGAATGTTACAATGAAAATAAAGATTTGGAGAATGCAATGTCTAAAACATTGTATGAAGGCAGTCCATTTTCTACACTGATTATATTCACTGCATACTCGATGAATTCCTCTCAATTTTAGTACTATGTAGTGTTTTAATTTGTTCTATATTTTATTTAAATACATAAATTTATTACTCGGTTTGTCTTTTTTGTACCTTTTTAAATATTTCATGAAACTTGGGGCAGCCACTTAATTGGGCCAAAATGTACTGATCCCAATGTGTCCCAATTAACTGGAATCCACTGTACATTATTAAACAGACTAATAGACAATTACATGGAAATTTCAATATTAATCATTTGCCGTCGCATTCTATTTTTAACATAATTTCCTAGAAAAATGCTACTAGGATCTTCTTTCATTCATGAACATCTTGATGCAGTTTTTGCTTGAACAACCAGCTACAAGGACAAATTTTGTTTTTACTGTACTTTGGCATATGTGATAATAATAAACAAATTTAGGTACAGAGGAGATGTCAGGGGTAAGTTTTTTTTACGCAGGGAGTGGTGAGTGCGTGGAATGGGCTGTCAGCGGAAATGGTAGGGTCTTTTAAGAGACTCCTGGATGGCTACATGGAGCTTAGAAAAATAGAGGGCTATGGATAAAGCCTAGGTAGGTACATGTTTGGCACAGCTTTGTGGGCCGAAGGGCCTGTATTGTGCTGTGGGTTTTCTATGTTTCTATAAACCAATTTATCAATAATAATACCATGATATCAGCTTCTCCAAACACTTGCCTTCCTGTTGGTAAAGGAACCCATTTCGTGCAGAATTGCCACTCTGAATGGCGGCCACCAATTGTGGAATTCCTTTACCCACTGATGAATCACTGTTACTGGGCAGACAATAAGCACAGGCCCCAAACCATTATACCTTCAATTCCAAAGAGAAAAAAAAAAGATATCAACTTTAATACATTCACATTTCACTAATTTAACATGAGGAATAACAACAATCGATATTGTTGATTATAACTGACAATCAATAATAAAACTATCTTCAAAATTAGATATATTTTCATTGCCTGGAAGTTATACACAACAGTAAATATCAATAGCAAAAACGGAAATAAAAATCTGCAGATGCTGGAAATATAAAATAGGCAAGCAGTAAATTTCAATAGGTTTTGATATGGAAAAAAAATTCAGCCAAACAAAGCCCCTCATCTTCCAGGACACTGCAAAAAGTCATCCTTGTGTTAAATCTACAGCGTACAAGAAAAAACCAAAGAGGTGCAAATGGTCAGGGGCAAAAACCTACATCTGCATAATAGCATCTTTGAAGCAATGAGTGGCAACCACCAAAGATATTCATAACTATGTAAAAGCTGTGTATGTGGAATGCTGCCAAAGGACATTTTAATACTAGATTTAATAAAGTAAGGTAACTTTTTATATACATGATTTAAAATTCAGTTTACACAAAATATTGATATTGAGGCATAACTGAGTTTGCAAACAAACCCTATTGAGAAGGGTAACCGTATACATTTATCGACCCATGGCATCATGTGTTTCTCTTCTGCAAAATGAAGTTCCAATGTTTTGCCATTCATTAAATGTGTTACATGTTTAATTTCCCTTGCCCTCAGCTCCTACATCTCGTAAAAATTCCCTTTGATGGTCCTACTAAAAGAATTAAAGGAATATTGTAATTGAAATGTCATTAAAAATTCACGAGTCATTCCTACAACAGCAATACAAATGATGAAATATTAATTGAGCTACACAGACTGACAGTCTGCAGAGGGGCACTCGCCTGTAATTTGAGCCTCGTGTCCTTATCTTGCTGTAGCTCAAGCTTGCCAAAAAGGCAATTATCTGGATGGTCTTGCCCAGTCCCATTTCGTCTCCCAGAATCCCCCCTGCTTGCTGACAGTGCAGCTCCCATAACCACCTCACACCTGTCTGCTGATACCTGGCAAGAGAAAATGAGATTTCATTTTGTACAACATCATGCAAAGCATTTATAAATGAGTCATTAGCAGCAAAATCACCTCTAATTCAAAACCAGAAATAATAATCGTAATTGTATCTTAATTTAGCAATTTTTAACTCATTATACAATCATGATGCTGTGAAACTAAATAAAAAATGCTTGAAAGCCTAATTAATTTTACTAAACACTTTACAGATAACTTTGTTATACAGTTATAGTGTGAATGGAAAGTTGGCTAAGTAACAGAAAACAGAGAGAAGGAATTGAAGATTGTGTGGTTGAGAGAATGTGCAGTGCAATTCTCTAGGAGATTGCTTTGAGAACCATTGGATTTCGTAGAATTATTTATGTTAATACATTGGTTTTGGGAATACAGATTGCTGTTCCTGAATCTGCAGATGGCATAGAGCTTGGAGGAATAACGACACGTGAAGAGCGCAGTCATATAGACTTCAATGAGATAACGGCTGAATGGGCAGGTGGTAGATTCAATGCTGAGATGTGAGGAATTGCCTTTTGATAGGAGAACTGGTGATATAAATTAGAAAGCAAAATTCAAAAGGGGTTACACAAAAAGACCTCCACTATTGAGGCTATGCTCTCTTCTTGCTGCTGCAATCAAGAAGGAAGTACAGAAGTCTTAGGTCCCACACCACCAAGCTCAGGAACAGTTATTACCCTTCAACCATCAGGCTGCTAAACCAGTGTGGATAACTTCACTCACTTCAACACAATGAACTAATTCCGTAAAGGACTCTATAGCTCATTTTCTCAATATTATTTATTGATGATAATTTTTTTTGTATTTGCACAATTTGTCTTCTTATGCACATTGGTTGTTTGTCATCTTTGTGTTAGTTTTCCATTGATTCTATTGTTATTTTTTGTTCTACTGTGAATGCCTGCAAGAAGATGAATCTCAGGGTAGTATATGGTGACATATATGTACTTCGAACTTCTGAACTTTGCAATTTTGTGGAAATGCAGTTAGTTGGAAATAGTGAGATGAGAAAATGATTGTAAGAACAGAGGGAGCCATGAGTCTTTTTTTTTACAAAAAGGTAGAGAGCACAAGAACAAGGATGCCATGATGATTTTTTTAAGCAATGAATTGGCCACAACTGTTGTACGATGTCCAGTTGTCAGTTCCAAACTTAAGGAAAAATACAGAGGGTTTGCATGGGGAACAGAAGAGATTTGCCACATGATTGAGAGATGAAGCTTCAAGATTGTTTATTATCATACTTCAGTACACGAGTGTGAAGGAGAACAAAATGATTGTTACTCCAGATCCAGTGTGCCATAAAAAAACACAATAAGCATCAAGAACACAATAAAAACAAAAAACCTCAGTTATCCTCTACAATGTTCAAGTAACATAGATATAGACCATGTACACTCGGAGATGTGGATGCAACTCCTGCCTGAGAAGTGACTTGGATCCGCACCACTTTGCCTAACGGCACAATAGATCTACATCAGATGCGATTTCATTGGCTTTTCACTCAACCTTGGAACACGTGGACAGCAAAGATGCACATGTCAGCATGCTCTTTATTGACTATAGCTCGACATTCAATACTACTATCCCCTCAAAACCAATCAATAAGCTTCGAAACATTGGCCTCAATACCGCCTTGTGCAATTGGATCCTTGATTTCCTCACTTGCAGACCACACTCAGTTCCGATTGGCAGAACATCTGTTCCACAACTTGCATCAACACAGTTGCACCACAAGGCTGTGTGCTTAGCACCCTGCTCTACTCTGTTTATACTTATGACTGTGAGGCTAAGCACAGTAGACCCGACTACTGTGACCTTCCTCTGTTAGGTCACCCACCCCGACAGTATCCAAAGTATCCTGCTGTTGTGCAGGATGGCCAGCCACAGGGGTACTCTGCACTGCCTCTCTCTGGCACTGAATCTGCCTCTGTGACTCAGGAGGGATGGGGGGAAGAAGGGGGACACTATAATGATAGGGGATTCGTTAGTTAGGTGAATGGACAGGAGGTTCTGTGGGCGAGAACGAGATTCCCGGATGGTATGTTGCCTCCTAGGTGCCAGGGTCCAGGATATCTCGAACTGAGTCCTCAGCATTCTTAAGTGGGAAGGTGAACAGCAAGAGGTCATGGTCCTGTAGGGACCAATGCCATGGGTAGGACGAGTGATGAGGTTCTGCATAGGGAGTTCAGGGAGTTAGGTGGTAAGTTAAAGGGCAGGACCTCCAGGGTTGTGATCGCAGGATTGCTACCAGTGTCACATGCTAGTGAGGCCAGAACTAGGAAGATTATACAGTTTAATACATGGCTAAAGAGTTGGTGTAGGAGGGAGGGCATTACATTTTTGGATCATTGGGCTCTCTTCCGGGGAAGGTGGGACCTGTTCAGAATGGACGATTTGCACCTGAACTGGAGGGAGACTAATATTCTAGCAGGATGGTTCGTTAATGCTACATGGTGGGATTTGAACTAGAGTTGCAGAGAGATGGGAACCAGAGTACCAGAACAGTTTGAGGAGACAGATATTGGTAAGACTCCAAACAAAGTTAAGAATCAAAAGGTTGAGCATGCTGCAACTAGTACCCTGAGCTGCACATATTTTAATGCAAGAAGTACCGTAGTAAAGGCTGATAATCGTGCTGAAGATGAGGTAGCTGGTTTACAAACAAAGGCAATGTGCAGTAAGGGGAAGCTGTTGATAGGGCAAAATTTCAAACACAGGGTGAGTTGCAATGTAAAAGGTGGACAAAATCGAGGAGTGAATACAGGCCTGAAGGTGTTGTATCTGAATGCACGCAACATACCAAATAAGGTAGATAAACTTGCAGCACAGTTGTAGATTGACAGATATGATGTTGCAGGCATCACTGAATTATGGCTGAAAGATTAGAGCTGGGAGCTTAGTGTCCAAGGATACATATTGTATTGAAAGGATAGGCAGGAAGGCAGAGGGAGTGGCATTGCTCTGTTAGTAAAAAATGAAATCAAATCACTAGAAAGAGCTGACATAGGGTCAGAAGGTATTAAAGCATTGTGGAAAGAGCTAAGGAACTGCAAGGGTAAAAAGACCCTGATGGGGTTTGTATACAGACCACCAAACAGTAGTCAGGATGTGGCCTACATATTACAACAGGAGACAGAAAATGCATGCCAAAAGGATAATGTTACAATAGTCATGGGGGCTTCAATATGCAGGTAGATTGGGAAAACCAGAATGCTGCTGGATTCCAGGAGGGGGAATTTCTAGAGTGCCTCCTTGTGGTTGAGTCCATTAGAGGTTCAACTATTCTACATGGTGTGTTATACAATAAACCAGAATTGTTTAGAGAGCTTAAGGTAAAAGAACCCTTAGGGGAGTGTGATCATAATATGATCAAATTCATCCTGAAATTTGAAAAGGAGAAGCTAAGGTCAGATGTGTCAGTATTACATTGTTATAAAGAGAATTACAGAGGCATGAGACAGGAGTTGGCAAGAAATGATTGAAAAAGAACACTGGCAGGGATGACGGCAGGGATGATGGCAGGGAAGCAATGACTGGAATTTCTAGAAGCAATTTGGAAGGCACAGGATATATACATCCCAAAGAGGAAGAAGCATTCTAAAGGAAAAATGACACAACTGTGGCTAACAAGAGAAGCCAAAGCCAACATAAAAGCCAAAGAGAGGGCATGCAATAGAGCAAAAACTAGTGGGAAGTTAGAGGATTAGGAAGCTTTTAAAAACCAACAGAAGGCAACTAAAAGTCATTAAGGTAAAGATGGAACACGAAAGTAATCTAGCTAATAATATCAAAGAAGGTACCACAAGTTTCTTCAGATGCATGAAGTGTAATAGAGAGGTGAGAGTGGATAGCGGACAGGCTTCATTCACTGTGCAAGACACTAGCAGTATGGTGGTAGTTCTAGGTGTCAGGCGGCACAAAGTGTGTGAAGTTAACATAACTAGACAGAAGATTCTTAGGAAACTGAGAAGACCTGAAGAGAGATAAGTCAGCTGGATCAGATGGTATGCACCCCAGAGTTCTGAAAGAGGTGGCTGAAAAAATTTGGAGGCATTGGTAATGACCTTTCAAGAATCACTAGATTCTGGAATGTTTCCAGAACATTGGAAATTGCAAATGTCACTCCACTCTTCAAGAAGGGAAAGAGGCAGGAAACTTTAGGCCAGTTAGTCTGACTTCAGTGATTGGAAAGTGCTGGAGTCAATAATTAAGATGAGGTATCAGGGTACTTGGAGACATATGATAAAATAGGCTGTAGTCAGCAGGGATTCCTCAAGGGAAAATCTTACCTGACAAATCTGTTTGAATTCTTTGAAGAAATAACAAGCTAGATAGACAAAGGAAAATAGGCTGATGTTATGTATTTGGATTTTCAGAAGGCCTTTAACAAGGTGCCACACATGGGACTGCTTAACAAGCTACTGGCTTAGGGTATTACAGAAAAGATTCTAGCATGGATAAAACAGTGGCTGATTGGCAGGAGGCAAAGGGTGGGAATAAAAGGAGCCTTTTCTGGCTGGCTGCCCATGACTAGCGGTGTTCCACAGGGGTCTGTGTTGGGACTGATTCTTTTTACATTATATGTCAATGATTTGGTTGATGGAATTGATGGTTTTGTTGCAAAGTTTGCAAATGATATGAAGATAGGTGGAAGGGAGATAGTTTTGAGGAAGTAGAGAGGTTACAGAAGGACTTAGACATTAGGAGAATGTGAAAAGAAATGGCAGATAGAATACAGTGTCAGAAACTATATGGTCATGTACTGTGGTAGAAGAAATGAAAGGGCTGACTATTTTCTAAATGGAGAGAAAATACAAAAAACTGAGATGAAAAGGGACTTGGGAGTGCTTGTGCAGGATTCCATAAAGGTTAATTTGCGGTTGAGTCCGTGATGAAGAAGACAAATGCAATGTTAGCATTCATTTAAAGAGGACTAGATGCTGAAAGGAAGGGTATAATGTTCAGACTTTATAAAGCAGTGGTGAGGTCTCACTTGGAGTATTGTGACTAGATCTGGGCAATTTATCTTTGAAAGGATGTGCTTAAACTGGAGACAGTTCAAAGGAGGTTCACAAAAATGATTCCAGGATTGAATGTCTTGTCAAATGAAGAGAGTTTGATGGCTCTGGGCCTGCATTCACGAGAATACAAAAGAATGAGGGGTGATCTCATTTGAACTTATCGAATGGTGAAAGGCCTTGATAGAGTTGATGTGGAAAGGATGTTTCCTATGGTGGGAGAGGACACGGCCTCAGAATAGAGGGGCATCATTTTAGAACAGAGATGAGGAGGAATTACTTTAGCAAGAGAGTGATGAACGTGTGGAATTCTTCCCTACAGGCAGCTGCAGAGGCCAAGTCCACATATTTAAGGCAGAGGTTGATAGATTCTTGATTGGTCAGGGCATGAAGGGATAAGGGGAGAAGGAAGGAGATTGGGCTGAGAGGAAAATTGGATCAACTGTGATGAGATGGTGGAGCAGACCCGATGGGCCAAATAGCTCAATTCTGCTCCTATATCTTATGTTTTTATGACGTCTAAAACTGACAAACTTCTATAGGTGTGTGGTGGAGAATATATTGACTAGTTGCATCATGGCCTGGTATGGAAATACCAATACCTTTGAATGAAAATTCTTACAAAAGTCGTGGATAAAGCCTAACCCATCACGGGTGAAGCCCTCCCCATCACTACATGGAATGCTGTTGCAGGAAAATCCCACACCACCCAGGCCATGCTCTCTTTTGGCAGCTGCCAGCAGGAAGACGATACTGGAGCCTCGGGACTCACACCACCAGGTTCAGGAACAGTTATTATACCTCAACCATCAGGCTCTTGAATCAGAGAAGGTAACTTCACCTTTTCCAACAATGAATTATTCCCACAACCTATGGACTCACTTTGAAGGACTCTTCAACTTATGTTCTCAACAGTTATTGCTTATTTATTTATTTTATTATTATCTTTTCCTTTTTTATTTGCATAGTTGGTTGTCTTTTGCACATTAGTTGTTTGTCTGGCTTGTTGGATGTGGTCTTTCATGGATTCTGTTGTGTTTCTTGGATTTACTGTGAATGTCTGAAAGGAAATGAATGTCAGGGCTGTATATGGTGACATATATGTACTTTGATAATAAATATACTCTGAACTTTGTAGTGCTGGTGGGTTGGGTAAAAGGATAGAGGTGTTGATCAGCCTGACAGCTTAGGAGAAATAGGTGTTTTTGACAAGAATGAAGGACAACTAATGACGATAGTGTAAAGAAGCATGGTTGTTCTCTTTGGTACATTAGTGGTTGCGATTTGATAGAGGTACAGCCTGTAAAATCATAAAGGATACAACAGAATAGATCAACAGAAACTCTTGCCATTGACAGGGGGTCAAGTGCAAGGTAAACGGAATGAAGGTGACTGGGCAAAAAACCTAAAGTGACATTTAGAAAAAGGATTTTTCCTTTAAAGAAGTGAATGATTAGGGCCCGTAAAGTACTTCTGCAGCAGTAGTGGAGGCAAATTAAATAATAGTTTCTATAAAGGGAGTTGGAAAAGCATCTGAAAAGGAAGAACTGCAGGAACAAGGGGAAAGGGAGTAAGCTAGTCTGCTCTTCTGCAAGCCCATACTGACTCTCCAGTGTTGTGTTTTTGCCAATATTTTAAGTAAACAATAAATCCTGTAACAGTTTACGAACACAGATATTTTGCAAACTAAACATTAATGGATTTTAAGCAGGAATTGAATTTTACTACTAATTTGCTAGATGTAGAATGATTCATTTTTGATTCACTCAGGAATGGTTATTAATTGCATCAATGGTCAATAAAATGATTGAAGAAAATAAGAAAGTCTGCACTGCTCCTTCCTACAGCAAGACAGAAATTTCTGCATTACTTAGTTTCACTGCTTGGCCAAAGCTAAAAGCAGATAAACGTGTGTAAAAGAATTAACTAAACTGCAACTGAGAGGCTCTATAACACCAATAAAATAAATGTATATTTTGCCAACTTCACCAATTACGGTGAATTCCGAGACAACTCCTAAAGAACAAAAACCAACTAAGAAAGTAGCCAGGATTCCCTTCGTTATTTGGGACACTATGCCGCTTAATTGGGACAGGAGACTGTTGCCAAATAGTTTATAATTACTGTCAGTCATGTGCAGGGCCATTAAACATACATCCAGCAAACAGTTTTTAAATAGCATCAGTTGTATGTATTTGTGTTCAAAAAGCAGAGATTTTTGTCACTGAGAGTTGGAAAGAAATAAACAATGAGACAATTCAGAGATGTTTCAGAAATGGTCACCCAGGTGACCAAACTTTCAAGAATTCAAGCTTGGAGATGCCAGAAGCAGCTGGGAGAGAAAATAGAAAATTTCACTACTTCAACAAGTTTGGAACAATGAAAAATTTGAAGATATAGACAATCATCTTGAATATAACAATGAAAATGAAGATTTGGAGGATGTAATTGTTGCGTACATTGTATGAAGGCAATCCATTACCTACACTAGGTGCCTGCCCTAGATTTTGTCAGTGAACACTGGATAAATTCCGTCATCGATAACTATAAGGAACTAATAGTGTTTTATCGTACTGTAGTAGTATTGGTAGTGTTCTGATTTGTTATGTATTTCATTTGAACACATAATTTGTCACAGTTAAACAGTAGTTTATCTTTTTTTTTAATATACCTCTTAACTAATTCCATGAAACTCTGACTAATCGGGGCAGCTGTTTAATTGGGCCAAAATGCACTGGTCCCAATGTGTCTCAGTTAACAGGAATCCACTGTAATTTCACTTGCATTTATTTATTTAGTGATACTGTGAAGAGTAGCCCTTTGGGTCACACTGCTCCAACAACCCCTTGACAATCCTGATTAACCCTAATCTAATGACGTGCCAATTTACAATGACCAATTAACCTACCTGGTATGTCTTTGGACTGAGAGAGGAAACAGCAGCACCTGGGAAAACCCACACATTCCACAGGGAAGACGTCCAGAGACTCCTTACGGACGGTGCTGGAATTGAACTCCAAACTCTGATGTCCCGAGCTGTTGCAGTGCTGCGCTAACTACTAGCAACTGTGGTGCCCAATGGCATTGAGTATCATTCTCACATTATCTGAAAACTCAAGAGTATCTGAGGCAATTTATTTTACAGCTGCTTATTTAGACAGAAGGATACACACACCAAGTGGCAATTCCAGATATGAAAGATGTGTATTCACTCCTGCTAACCATGCTCCACTTTGCCCTCACTACACACCAATCTCCACACTTTCATGCTGCTTCCAGAGATAAAGGAACCTTATCTTCATCCTATTCATCTTCTTCATGGCTGTACATACTTGTAGAGCTTTCTCCAGAAGAAGCCTGGCACCTTGAACCCCTCATCAAACTCTGCATCACTTTCATCTGATTCAGCAGCTTCCCCACTGGCTTGGCGCAGTTCCTTTTCCAACAGGCGTTTTCTTTTCCATTTCCTGTGTGAAGATAAATTTGGTTACAATACAGAAAAAAGCCCAGACACAGTAGCAAAGCTCTTGTTCAGTTAATTGCACCTTTACAATGACTATGGTGAACTGTCACGTCAGCTGAAAAGCTCATTGGCTGCAGTTCACCTTCACTGTCCTGTGTCCAGAACAAAGAAGCAGCCAGAAAAGAACATGCAAACACAACTCACCCAGCAAACTAACTTTTCCAAAAGCTCCCTTCAGGAAAGTGCTATAGGGCTATTAAAACAAAAACTTCACACCATCTTAAAAACTTCTTCACACAGGCAGTTAATCTAGTTACTCCCACTCCGCTCCATCTATTAGCCCTGTCACTGCACTGCTCTGTGAACTTCTTTAAACCACTTTTTACAATGCTGCTTGCATTGTAAATACATGCTGGCATTTATGCACATTTTACTCCACATCCGTAATTTAACCTCTAACTTTATTATTATATAATTCTTTATAATTGTTGAATGTTGTTTTTTTTGCTGCATGTTGTTCTCTGGCCAGCACCCCACAGCACATTCCTAATACATGGAAATGTAGATAGCCAATAAAGTTGATCCTTGATCATATCGTTAAGAGGGCGAAGTGTTAAGCAGAAAATTTTTCTGCTCCTCTGCAGTTTCTCCATTGCATCATGTCTCCTTTAAAGTTCAGCAAACAGCTTGGTCTTACTCAATAATATTATAGTCCCACAACTGAACTTGCTAGAACTGTGGGCAAGAGCTTGCTTTGCTCACAATGACTGCCACACTTCATTGATTGCAAAACGATTTTGGACATCTGAGATTATTAAAGATACTACACATTCAATGACCACTTTATTAAGTACCTCCTGAATCTAATAAAATGGCCACCAAGTGTATGTTCGTGGTCTTCTGCTGCTGTTGCCCATCAACTTCAAGGCTCGACCTTGTGCATTCAGAGAAGCTCTTTTGCATACCACTGTTGTAACACATGGGTATTTGAGTTACTGTTGCCTTCCTGTCAGCTTCAACAGGTCTGGCCATTCTCCTCTGACCTCTCTCATTAACAAGGCATTTTCATCCACAGAGCTGCTGTGCATTAGATTTTTTTCCCTTGTTTTTTTGCACCATTCTCTGTAAACGCTATAGCAGGGGATTCCCAATCTGGGGTCCACGGACTCCTTGGTTAATGGTAAGGCTCATTGGCATAAAAAAGGTTGGGAACCCCTAACCTAGAGACTATAGTGCGTGAAAATCTCAGGAGATCAACAATTTCTGAGATACTCAAACTATCTCATCTGGCACCAACAACTTAGGTCACATTTTTTTCTCCATTCTGATGCTTGGTCTGAACAACTGAACCTCTTGATGATGTCTGCATGCTTTTATGTATTGATTGGCTGCCATATGATTGATTAGGTGTTTGCATTAATGAACAGGTGTACATAATAAAGTGGCTACTGAGTATATTTTTTTACTTCAGAAATACAGCAATGTAACAGGCCCTTCTGGCCCAAAGGCCCCACGCCACCCAATCAACCTGCGAACCTGTACTTCTTTGGAATGTGGGAGGAAACCTGAACACCTGGAGGAAACTCACAGGGATGAATACAAACTCCTTACAGACAGCAGTGCAATTGAACCCAGGCTGCTGGCACTGCAATAACATTATACCAACTGCTAGGCCACCAGGCTGCCCTGAAGTATATCGTGAAATTTGGTGCTTTGCAACAGGAGTACAGAACAAAGACATATAATTACTATAAATTGCAAAATAAACAAATAGCACAAAGAAGGAATAATCAGGTAGAAGGTACCTGAAGGTAGAAGTGAGGAAGTTGTTACTGAAGCATTGAGCATGATCTTCAGGCACTGATGACAGGAATGAGAAGAGGACATGTCTCTGATGGTGAGGGTCCCCAGTGGTGGACGCCACCTTCTTGAGGCACCGCCTCTTGAAGATGGTCTCAATGGTGGGCAGGATTGTACCTGTGATGAAGCAAGTTCCCACTTGCTTCAAAAAGGCAACAATCATACCAGTACCTAAGAAGAATAATGTGAGCTGCCTTAATGACAATTGTCCGGTAGCACTCACATCTACAGTGATGAAATGCTTTGAGAGGTTGGTCATGACTAGACTGAACTCCTGCCTCAGCAAGGACCTGGACGCATTGCAATTTGCCTATCACCACAACAGGTCGGCTAGGCACAGCTCAAATACCATCTATAAATTTGCTGACGATACAACATTGCTTGTAGAATCTCAGATGGTGACGAGAGGGCGTACAGGAGTGAGATATGCCAACTAGTGGAGTGGTGCCGCAGCAACAACCTGGTACTCATCGTCAGTAAGACGAAAGAACTGATTGTGGACTTCAGGAAGGGTAAGATGAATGAGTATATACCAATCCTCATAGAGAGATCAGGAGTGGAGAGAGTGAGCATTTTCAAGTTCCTGGGTGTCAAGATCTCTGAGGATCTAACCTGATCCCAACATATTGCTGTAGTTATAAAGAAGGCAAGACAGCAGCTATACTTCATTAGGAGTTTAAAGAGATTTAGTATGTCAACAAATACACTCAAAAACTTCTACAGCTGTATCAAGGAGAGCACTCTGACAGGCTGCATCACTGTCTGGTATTGGGTGGGGGGGGGGGGGCTACTGCACAGGACCAAAAGAAGCTGCAGAGGGTTGTAAATCTAGTCAGCTTCATCTTTGGTACTAGCCTACAAAGTACCCAGGACATTTTCAGGGAGCAGTGTCTCAGGAAGGCAGCGTTGATTATTAAGGACCTCCAGCACCCAGGCATGCCTTTTTCTCACTGTTACCATCAGGTAGGAGGTACAGAAGCCTAAAAGCACACACTCAGCGATTCAGAAGCAGCTTCTTCCCCTCTACCATTCGATTCCTAAATGGACATTGAACCCTTGGACACAACCTCATTTTTTTAATATACAGTATTTCTATTTTTTGCACATTCTTTAAATCTATTCAATATACATATACTGTAATTGATCTACTTACTTATTTATTATTATTTTTATTTTATTTATTATTATTATTTTTCCCCTGTTCCAGAGATTATTGTGTGTGAAAACCTCACAAGATCAGAAATTTCTGAGATTCTCAAGCCACTTTGTCTGGCACCAGCAACGTTTCACACAGTCAAAGTCACTTAGATCACATTTCCTCCCCATTCTGATGTTTGGTTCGAACAACAACTGAACTTCTTGTCGGTGCCTGCATGTTTTATGCATTGAGTTGCTGCCACATAATTGGCTGATTAGATACTTGCATTAACAAATTGGTGTACAGGTATACCTAGTAAAGTGGCCACTGTTCATAGATCACTGATAATTCAAGCCTATTAAATTACTCTTATAAATAAATATGCTGTTTCAGAGTTCAAACTGTTCTGGTAAAGAAAGGTCTATTGCCTTGTATACACACTATACAAAACCTAAGCAGTGCTACTTAACAGTATTTTTGTTACTACTGATTTCAGGATTTAAATTCTTTTGAGGATTTTCTGGATCTGATTCTGATACATAACTACAAGTAGGATATGAAGGAAGGTAAAACACAATATATACCAACACCTGATAAAGCACCTTGGCAGATTAACAAGTTGATTCTAACAGTAATTTGAAGACAGCTCTGAACAAACTGTTGTTGCGCTGCAAAGGTTGCTAATCTGCATGCTCTCCCTGCAGAGCAGAGTCTGTTGCCGCTGCTGGGGCAGACAGGTAATATGATTTCTTATTGTATTAGCTATAGTTACATTCCTAATAAGAATCTAATTTCCTTCAGCTTTACTGGAGCAGTTCTTGCTGGGTTGGAGGATCGCACTGAATTCTCTTACTTTATGGTAGTGCAATCAGTCAATTTGAGTATGATCTCACATGGGGTTATTCCCTTAATGGAGAATGCCTACGTGTGACTTGGGGGGGGGGGGGCGGGGCGGTGGGGAGGCCAATGCAAGGGCAGACACCATACAGTCCTTGACAGATTGAGGTCGAGGTCCAGTGGCATGGAATGCAAGACAACTGGAGACCCTTCACTGCTGCAGCCTTCACTGCTGTTGTGATGTGTCATCATCTTCTGTCAGCTCCACTGATCAGGTCTTGGTTGGATTACTCTTTGTCTGGAGCCTCCCCCTTGACCTTATCGCCATGTAAAATCTAAATGGGATCGCTCCTGGGATCTCAGGAACTCAGACGCCTCTTTATCACGCCAAGGTGATGATCCTCGGAAAATATCTCTTACTTTACTTACTCTAAGCCCCTTGTGCTTGTGACATTGGTCCATGGTCTTATTCAGTGAGTCCATGGTCTTATTTTCAATATACCATATTCCTAAATCAGGAGCTATACACCATGCAGATTTTGTAAAAGTTTACCTTAAGTGCAGTAATTGAGTACAGGAGTACAGAAACCAGGTACAACAGATGAAAAATTTTACTTGACTAATGAATATGCACCCAACAATGGAGCAACAACATAGGAGAAAACAGGAGAGCTACAGACAGCCAACATAACGATAAACACTGAAGTCAACAGCCTGAAACACTAACTGTTTATTCTCCTCCATAGATGCTGCCTAACCTGCTGAGTTCCTCCAGAATTTTGTGTGTGTTTCTCAGGATACACACAAAAAAAGGGAAGAACATATGAAATAGAAATAACCAATTGTCCGCTTGATGTTCAGTATCCACTTATTAATAAAGTTCAGCCCGATCTCTTAACTGTGTGCCAGTTCCCTACACAACATGCTGATTCCACTAACATTCAAAAATCTATTGATCTGGGTCATGAATATTCACAGTGATTGAATCTTCACAAACATCTCAAGAATAATATTCCAAAGAATCATAAAGGAAGAAGACCTTAATTTGGGACTGTGACCTCCAGTTCTAGACACTAGCCAGAAGAAACATCATCTCTGACCTAACGTTATGGATTTCAATGAGATTTCCATTCAAAGGAACAGAGCCCAGTCTGCTTTAATTCACTTCATAGGGGAATTTCTAATATGACAATAGTCAATCTGGTGAATTCTCACTGCACACCCTCGTTTATAGTATCTATGAAAATGCATAAAGAGTAATCATCTCTATCCAAAACACAGGATTTCCTGGCTAACCATTTTAATTCCAATCACCATTTCCATTCTGATTTGTCAATCCGTAGCCTCCTCTTTTGCCACAATGAGACCACTCACCACTCTCCGGTTAGAGGAGCAACATCTCATATTCTGTCTGCATAGCCTCCAACATCAACTTCCAGTATTTTCCCCTCCCCCTTCCCTCTTCTTCCATTCCCCATTCTAACCTCTTACCTCTTCTCCTCACCTGCCTATCACCTCTCACTGGTGCCCCTCCTCCTTCTCCTATTACTCTCAACTTCTTCATTCATCCCCCACCCTGTTCACTGGGCTAGCTTCACCTATCACCATCTAGCTTGACTCCTTCCCCTCTGCCCATGTTCTTATTCTGCCATCCTATCTCTTCTTTTCCAGTTCTGATGAAGGGTTTCAGCCCAAAAGCATCGACTGCTTATTCATTTCCATAGACGCTGCCTGACCTGCAGAGTTCCTCCAGCATTTTGTGTGTATTGCTCTGGATTTCCAACACCTGCAGAATTTCTTGTGTTCTCGTTTGTAGTATATCGTTCCTTGGATAGGAAGTCCAAACCTACACGAGAAAATTTCAAATACCAGGACCCAATATAGTTACTGCAAACAATCTTCAGGAACAACTCAGCAAGTCAAGCAGCACCTTTGTGAAGGGAGAAACTGTTGTTATCTCAGGTTGAAACATTGATGTATTAAAACACAGCCAATTCCTTTCTTCCCACCACTTGGTCAGCTAAGTTTCTTCAGTAATATTGTCTATAGCTCCAGATTCCAGCATCTGTAGTCTCACATCTCCCTGTATACAATAGATACAGCAATATGCCTCCACTTTTGTACTCAAATCCTTTAACAATAAAGTTAATATTTTTACCTGCTTGCTGTATCTGAACATTACCATTCAGTGGTTTACGCACAAAGGCATCCAGGATCCTCTAAACTTCAAACCCCAACTCGGGAAAAAAAAAGCTGTGTTTTAATTTTTCTCTACAAAATGACCCCATATTTTCTAACATATATTTAATTTATTTAAAGATACAGCATGCTAATAGGCCCTTCCAGTCTTTCAAGTCTGTGCCACCCAATTATACCACACGACAAATTAACCTACCAACCTTTTGGACTGTGGGTGGAAACTGGAACACCCAGGGGAACCCATGTGGTCAAGGGGAGAATGTACAGGTTCCTTACAGACAGCGGCAGATTTAAACCAGTGTTATTGTCACTGACAAGTGCAAAATTACCATGCCACCCCTGTACCTTGCCCTCACTAATTAATTTAACTGGCTGAAGACTCTCTGTTGACGTTATTGGCCAAGACCCCTCATCAAGATGAAGAGTTTCAATTTGAAATGTTGATTGTCTATTGCCCTCCATAGATTCTGCCTGACCCTCTGAGTTTTGTGTGTTGTTCCAGATTTCTAGCATCCATAGAATTTCTTGTGTCTCCACTTTACTGCTGAAGAGCTATACTCTACATTTCTCCTCTTCCATTTCTGAACAGTGCACAAACACTTACTCACTATTCCTCGTTTGCAATATTTATTTTTTATTTTTATGGCAATATTTTATGTCTTACACTGTCCTCCTGCTACCAAACCACAAATTTCATTTCATATGTCAGTGGTAATAAACCTGATTCTGAAGTTCTTCTGGGTAGTCTTTAAAGTAGTTTTCTTCAGTCCCAATGAAGGATCTCAAACCAAAATGTCAACCATCCACTCCTCTCCATAGATGCTGCCTGATCTACTGAGTGCCTCCAGATTTCAGATCCTGAGATTTCCTGGATCTGAAATATTTCTTGTGTTCCTGTGAAGGTTGTCTGCATGCAGCTCATTTCTCATACTGCCACCCTCTCATCTACAGGTCTGCATCAATAGCACGCTTGGACATATGATCCTTGGTCCCCATCCAAAGCATTAGTATTGAATGTGACCAGCAGGGGTCCCATCCCACTCACTATGACCTCCCAACCTGATATGGCTGTTTCATTCCCATGGCTGTTTCATTCCCAATGCTCAGTATGTTGTCTGTTCACCGATCCACAGTCTGCAAAAGAAATCAAGGCAAAATGGAGAATCTTCTCACTCATGAACCCTTGAAACTTACGCTGGTAGTGCTAATCAAAAACACTGCTAGATTTTCAACACTAGAGAAAAAAAATCAATCAAGTGCTACAGTAACTTATGTAGATTGATTTCTTTTCCCAAAAGCCATTCATTATAAGCAGCACTGAGAGCACTTAAACAGCTGAATTCAGATCTATGGAATGCAGCAGAGAGGGTTATGCATGTACAATATAAAAGGCTAAGGCTCGTAATCATAGCCCACTTTATCTGTGCAACAACAGCTATGCATATTTACATCAAAAGCCGGAATCTGAAAAGAAATCCAAAATGAGGAAGATCAAGGAATTATTTAGGTATATAAGATGGTTAGACTGAAAGGAGATGAATGTAAAGCTTATCTGATCATATAAATACATTTCTGGCTCCAATGAATTAGATTGGATTTTTAACAATTCTGAACACCTCTTCCTGTGATCTCAATTTTTCATTCTTTCAGCTTTAGCTCCATTCACCTGAGATCTCTGTTCTAAAGGCATATCTTTCTATTCTGAGGCTGTGCCTTCTGGTTCCAGACTCCCCCACTATTGGAAGCATTCTCTTTACATTCACTCTATCAGGTCCTTCGGTGTTTGATAGGTTTCAATGAGATCTCTCTTCATTCTTCTAAACTCCACTAAGTACAAACCCAGACAAATCAAACGCTTCTCACATGTTAATGCATTCATCCTGGAATCACTCTCGTGAACCTCCTCTGGACCCTCTCCAATGCTAGCACATCCTTTCTTCGATAAGGGGCCCAAAACTGCTCAATGAATTCCACAGATTACCACCCTCTGGCTAAAAAAATTTCTCCTCATCTCTGTAAATAATGTGGAATTTGGCTGCTGTTAACTTCTCATTTTTGGTTTCTATCAAGTGAGCAGCAGGGAATAAGGAGTAGTATCCCGAATATGGAATCAATGAGTTACGACTGAAGCATTACCTTTAATCTGGAATCAAATAGAAGTGAAAAAATATGGATCTTGTCCACCTGAAACTAAAACAGATTATGGCAGAGGCAGACAGCAAGTCTGTTGGCAGCTGTGGAAGGAAACAACACAGAAAAACAAAACTGTAAAATAAATGGGCAAAGCCTTTATCAAAATGAGAAGGTAAAAAGGGAAAGGGAAGGTAAAGACGTACTACGGATATTACAGAGGTAGAGCTAAGCAGTTCTAAGACGTAAAATATATTTTCTGAGAGGTAAAAGAAGTGAACAAAAGGTGGTGAATGTTGAAATTCAGAGTGCAGTAGAAATCAGAACAATAAAGAGCACAAAAGAGCTATTTTTCCCCATTCATTCAAGTGTGACAAGACCACTGTTTATTGCCCACCTTTAACTGAATTGAGAAGACAGTGATGTGTCTCATTCTTGAGCTACCACGGTGAACACATGGTGGAGGTTTTAAATATCATTTTTATTTGTTACATATACATAGAAATATACATTGAAATGAGTTCTTTTGTGTCAATGACCAACATAGTCTGAGGATGTGCTGGGAGCAGCCTACAAGTGCTTCCGGCACCAGTACAGCATGCCACAGCTCACTAACCCTAGCCGCACACCTTACATCTTTGGAATGTGGGAAGAAACCAGAGCACCTTGAGGAAACTCATGCAATCACAGGGAGAACAGGCAAACTCTTTACAGACAGCGGTAGAAATCAAATCAAACTCAATTGTTGATTTCTAGTATTGTAACGCAACAGCGCAAACCGCTAGTCTACCGCGCCACCCCCAGGTAGTCCCACAGTTCTGTTGTGCAGAGAGACTGATAATTTTGACCCAACAACAATGAAGGATGGACAACACATTTCCAATTCGGAAACGACTCTGCTTTAAAGAGAAACCAGCCTGAGGTGTTTTCCCTGTGGCTTCACAGCTTGCCCGTTCCTCAGCATCTGAGGTTTGGTGTGTGCCTCCAGTGTGGAAGGTAAGCAAGTAACCACACTGCACTTTGTAGATGATAAATACAGTATCAACTGTGCATCAACCAGTGGATTTATTATTGATTTATTAAGAGATACAGCGTGGAACAGGCCCTTCTGGCCCACTGATTGTTACACCACCATAGTGCCCTCCGAATATGTGCTGTGGACAGCCTGCAAGCATTGCCATGTTTCTGGTGCCAACATAGTATGCCCACAACCTACTAATCCTGACTGGTATGTCTTTATAATGTAGGGAGAACTGTGCACCTGGAGAAAATGGTCACGGAGAGAATGTACAAACTCTTAAGAACAGCTTCGGGAACAGAAGTCCAAACTTCTGATTGTTAGAACTGTAAAGCTTTATGCTAACATTTTGCCCTAACACTTTCATTTTGTAGGTCAAATTTGAAGACAGAATATAGTATATAGTATTAATGGCAAGACTCTTGGTAGTGTGGAGGATCAGAGAGATCTTGGGGTTCGTGTCCATAGGCTGACAGTGCAGGTTGACAGTGTTGTTAAGAAGTCTAATGGTGTGTTGGCATTCATCAACCGTGGGATTGGGTTCAAGAGCCTTGAGGTAACATTATACCTATTTAAGTCCTTCGTCAAGACCCCACTTGGAGTACTGTGTTCAGTTCTGCTCACCTCACCACAGGTAGGATGTGGATACATACTATAGAAAGAGCGCAGAGGAGATTTAGAAGGATGTTGCCTGGATTGGGGAGCATAACTTCTGAGAATAGGTTGAGTGAACTTGGCCTTTTCTCCTTGGAGTGATGGAGGATGAGAGGTGACCTGATAGAGGTGTATAAGATGATGAGAGGCATTGATCGTGTGGATAGTCAGAGGCTTTTTCCCAGGGCTGAAATGGTTAACACAGGGGCGCATAGTTTTAAGGTGCTTGGAAGTAGGTACGGGGGGATGTCAGAGGTAAGCTTTTCACACAGAGTCGTAGGTGCGAGGAATGCACTGCCAGCAATGGTGGTTGGGGCTGATACAATAGGGTCTTTTAAGGGACTCATAGGTACATGGAGCTTAGAAAAATAGAGGGCTATGCAATAGGGAAATTCTAGTAATTTCTAGAGTAGGTTACATAGTTGGCAGAACATTGTGGCCGAAGGGCCTGTAATGTGCTGTAGACCTCTATGTTCTACGTTCTAACTGCTATGCTACCATGCTGTTCTAGTAAGATGACAATTAGAGGGGCTGTTTTGTCTGAAAAGGTGCAAATCATTTTAAATCTTGCTGTAGCTGGTCATCTCCTAGCAGCTGTGAAAGATGAATCACTCATCACTCTCAGCCTTTAACCTGCTTTTGTGACAGCAGGAAGATTGAAGATACGAGATTATTTGTCATATGTATGTAGAAACATACAGTGAAATGCGCTATATGTACTAACTACCAGCACACCCGAGGATGTGCTGGGGGCAGCCCTTAAGAGTCACCACATATTCCAGCGCTAACACAGCATCCCCACAATGCTCAGCAGAACACAGAACACAACAAGCAACAAAACAACAAGAGCAAAAAACAAGTTCCATTCCTTCCTCTCCCCCACTCACACACACAGTCCCTCAACCACAGGACAGGCCTCCAGCGGATTCGGACTCAGGCCTGTAGGTATCAAGCTTTGACCTCCTCAGTGAACTCACTGAGATTTGGCTCTGGCCAATGAGCTTCAACCTTTGGACTTATATGACAAGTTCAGTTAAGTTTCTGATCAATGTTAGGTCATTATTGGTGGTGGATTTACTAATAGCCATGTCAATGCTCTTAATATGTAAAAGCAGCAAAACAATCTACTGTAGATAAAATTATGGGAAAAGAAAATCAAATCTGAAATTACTCATCTGAAATCAAAGTGTCTCACAAAGCCTGTCACCTTCTAAATAGTTTTCAACTATAGGTTGAGCACCTGTGGTTTTCAACTACGGTGAATATATGCTGCTTTAACAGTATGCTGATCATGAAACAAGCAAAAATCTAACGCAAGAAACTGAAAATTGAAGGTAACTGTGAATATTCAAGAGTGGTTGCAGAAATTTAAGAAAACGCTTGGCATTAATTTTTTAAAGATTTATGGCGATAACACATCTCCCTGATCAAGAAGCAGCAGAGAAATTCATCGATGAGTTTGCCAAGATCTTCAATGATGAAAATCTAACATGCTGAACAGCTGCATCAGTACATGTGTGATGAACAAGTGTAAGCCAAAGACTACCTACCAGTAGCACACAGTCGAAAATGATGGTGATTCCAGGCTATCTCATTATATGTCCCAAACTCCAAAACACTTCTGGCACCAAACATTTCAGATAACAGATACTCAGGCTGCAGTTGGTTTTTTTGATCAGAATAAGATATTGCAAAAATGTACCATAATCATTTCATAGTGACCTTCATGTCTTTTTTAATTAAGAATGTCTAACTCTCAGCTTGGTTAAGTGCCAGTAAAAATTAAAGAGTACAACGAAAAGTTGATTGGCAACAATGTCTTCTCCACAATCTCCATCAGCACAGGGGCACCATAATACTGTGACCCCAGCTCTACTCGCTTTACACTTATGACTGGGTGGCTAAGCACAGCCCCAATGCTGTATTTAAGTTTGCTGATGGCACCACTGTTGCAGACTGAATCAAAGGTGGAGACAAATCAGCATATAGGAGGGAGAAGAAAAAATCTGGCTGAATGGTGTCACAGCAACTTCTTACTTAATGTCAGCAAGACCAAAGAGCTGATTACTGACTTCAGGGGGAAACCAGAGATCGATGAGCCAAGTCCTCATCGGAGGAATCAAGAGATCTGCAACTTTAAGTTCCTCCATGTTATAATTTCAGAAAATCTGTCTTCGTAAGTGCAATTACAAAGGAAGCATGGTAGCACCTCCACTTCCTTAGGAGTTTGCAAAGATTGGGCATGACATCTAAAACTTTGACAAATTTCTGTAGATGTGTAGTGTGGAGTATACTGACTGACTGCATTACAGCTTGGTATAGAAGCACCAGTGCCCTTGAATGGAAAACCCTACAAAAATTAGTGGATACAGACCCTTCACATCATTGAGCACATCTACATGGATCGTTGTTGCTGGAAAGCAACATCCATCATCAGGAACACCCCCAGCAGCCAGGTCATGTTCTGTTCTTGCTGTTGCCATCAAGAAGAAGGTATAGGAGCCTAAGGACTCACTCCACCAGGTTCAGGAATAGTTATTACCCCTCAACCATTAGGCTTCTGAACCAGAGGGTATAACTTCACTTGCCGCAACACTGAACAGTTCCCGTATCCTATGGACTCATTTTCAAGGCCTCTTCATCTCATGTTCTCGATATTTATTGCTTAGTGATTTATTTGTTTTTCTTTCTTTTTATATTTGCAGTTTGTTGTCTTTTGCATACTGGTTGTCTGCTCTATTGGTGTGGCCTTTCATTGATTCTGTTATGGTTAAAGGATTTATTGAGAATTCCTGCAAGAAAATTAATCACGGGGTTCTATATGGTGATGTATATGTACTTTGAAAATAAATTTACTTCGAACTTTGAGAGGCCAATATATTGGGCTGATATATTAAAAGTGGGAGAGATTATTGTTCCTAATCCTGCTTTTTTTTAATTCTTTTGTTATCCTATTCTTAAAGAGGCTTGTGAACGAATTCTACTGGGAAAGAGATAAAACTGAAGGATCTGTCTCCGAATCAGAATCAGGTTTATTACCACTGACGGATAGCATGAAATTTCTTATTTTATGGCAGCAGTACAATGCATACATAGACTATAAATTATAATAAAAAATATATTGTATATATAAAAGTTAAATGAGTAACGCAAAAAAAGGAGAGCAAAAATATTGAAGTAGACTTCACGGGTTGGTTCACTGTCCATTCAGAAATCTGATGGTGGTGGAGAAGAAGCTCTTCTTAAAATGTCCAGTCTGCTTTTTTGTCAGACTCCTATACCTCCTCCTTGACGGTAGCAATGAGAAAAGGTCATGTCCCGGGTGGTGGGGGTCCTTAAAGATGGATATCACCTTTTGAAGATGTTCCCAATGATGGGGAGGTTAGTGCCCATGATGGAGCTGGCTGAGTTTACAACCCACTGCAGCTTTTTCTGATCCTGTGCAGTGGCCTCTCCAGTTAGGATGCTTTCCGCGGTACATCTGTAGAAATTTGCTAGAGTATTTGCTGATATACCTCATCTCCTCAAGCTCCTAATGGAATATAGTCACTGGTGTGCCCCCTTCATAATTGTATCAATACTTACAGTTCATAGTCACTGTGACAAAGCTCCCAATTGGAGTCTATAACCTGTCAGCTGAAAGGAGATTGGCTGTGAGCTAAAGTAATGAACAACTAAACTAAGAATGGGTGGATAATAAATCTGTACATTTTAAAAATAAAAGTGCACCCCACAATAATTTCTCAGTGATTGTAATGAAGTAGCAAACAAAACTTGCAACTTTTGTACAAATGACTCGGAAAACCAAAAATAGTAACTTGAAAGAACTGAAGGCAGTATTTCATCTGAGTTTGAATAAATTACTCAAGCATTCATAAACAGGAATTATTCTGCTATAAAAGGATAATAAGAATTGGAATTTGATTTCTTGAAGTACTTCTTTTCTTGGCTCCATACTGTGTTTTTAATATTGTTAGCCTGTTAAGGTAATACCTCATCCACTTAATTCAACACAGCATTCTCAGCTGACTTCTCTAATTTAGTATTTGGGCTATTCAATAAAACTAAGATGGAGACACAGTTACATGTCATATCTGAGTGCATTTCATTGATGTGTTTTAAGTGCCATAATGCAAGCATTTATTTGGTCTAGAATCATCCAGCAAATTAAGATTGATAAAGCTAATTATACACTTGAGCAAGAAATTAAAGGTGTACGTAACGAGGTTAAAATAACTTCCATCGTTTAATTCCCTGTTCGGCCATTTCAAAATATATGTACCATCACTATTTTTATGCCTTGGCAAAAAACTTGCTGCAGAATTGCTTTTGTGAGAATCAAGACAATTTTTAAGCAAAGTAATGTACATTTTAAAAAAAGTTAAGTATAGAATGGAAGTGCAGAATGAGGCTGTACGCCTCATAATTTTTATATACCTTAATCACGTTCCTGTTAAGATACTCCGCTCCAGGGGGAACAAGCTCAGTCTCTCCATATAACTGAACTGCTCCATCTCAGACGACATCTTGGTGAAACTCCTCTGCACCCTCTATAGCTCCATCATATCCTTCCTGTAGTGTTGTGATCAGAACTGTATGTAGCACTCCAGCTGTTCTGCTCAATGGATGACCACCCTGTTCTTGTGTTCAATAGTCCAACAAATGAACGCCAGTATCCCATATGCCAGGGGTCCCCAACCTTTGTCGCACCGCAGACCGGTTTAATATTTACAATATTCTTGCGGACAAGCCAACCGGGGGGGGGGCGGGGGGGGGGGTTCAAGTGCAACAGTGCGTGACAGGGAATGAGGAAAGGTGCAGCTAACTCGTATCGTTTCATATCGCCAAATCATATTGCTTCTTTGCGGCCCGGTGACTGGGGACCTTTGCCATATGCCATCCTAACTATTCAGTTTATCTGTGCTGCCTTCCTCACTGGCCTTTGGGCTTGTAACCAATATCCCCACTACTCCTCAGCATCCCAACATTCAATCTTAGTTTCATTAATATTCCCAAATGCACCCCTTCTATTTATAAGACCATCTCTCTTCTACTTATGACTATATATATATATATATATATATATATATATATATATATATGAGAAGAATTAGGCCATTTGGCCCATGGAGTCTGCTCCGCCATTTCATCATGGTTGAGCCATTTTCCTCTCAGTCCAAACTCCTGTCTTTTCCCCGTATCCCTTACCCTGACTAATTAAGAGTTTATCAACCTTTGTCTTAAAAATACTAATCACTTCAGCTCCACAGCTGCCTGTGGCAATGAATTCCACAAATTCACCACCCTTTGTCTACACAAAATTCCTCTTGGCCTCTGTTCTAAATGGACGTCCATCTATTCTGAGACTGTCCTCTGGTCCTAGACTCTCCCACCATCGAAAACGTCCCCTCTACATCAATTCTACTGAGGCCTTTCAACATTTGATAGGTTTCAATGAGGTCCCCCCTCATCTGGATTACAGTGCATTTGCTATTTGGTCAACATATTGGTACTATATGTCATTTAAGACCCATTAAATCAATACTACCACCACCAAACTTTGCATTACCTGTAAACCTACTGACCACATGTACATCAAATTATTCATTCAGCAACACCCTACTTACAGACACCCAATTACAAAAACAACCACCATCACCCCCTGCCTTTATTGAATGCTTCATTATCCACTGACGTTTGCTGGGTTGCTGAGTGTTTTGAACATTTTCTGTTACTTCTTCAAATTTTGAAATAGCATGTGAGCATGTGCATAAGGTATAGGAGCAGAATTAGGCTGTTCAACCCACTAAGTCCATTCCATCATTCCACTATAGCTGATTTATCTTCCTCCTCAGCCCTACTCTCCTGTCTTTTCCTCCATAGCCTTTGACGCTCTTACTAATCAAAAATCTATCAAACTCCAATTTAAATATACCCAATGACTTGACCTCCACAGCCATTTCTGACAATGAATTCCTCAGATTCATCACACTTTGGCTAAATAAGTTCCTCCTCATCTCTGTTCTAAAGGGACATCCTTCTGTTTTGAGGCTGTGACCTCCAGTCCCAGACTCTCCCTCTATAAGAAACATCCTCTCTATCTAGGCCTTTCAGTGTGTTGGAAATGTATTGCTTTGCGTTGCTGATAGCTGATCTATGTCAATCTATAACACAGGATGTGATGGAACAACCAACTATATGGTGCACTCCTGGGAAAATATTGTCTGTGGCAAATCAGGGGCAATCTTAATTTTTGATATTTTAATTTTAAACATTGTTTTTGTAAAAGTTTACTGTTTGTATTTTTACTTTGGCAAGAATAGAACTTCCTATAATGCAGTTCGGAAGCTAATTGTTGTTTAGAATCACAAACTACAGTCTCTGATAGCGAGTCCTTTTGATAAATCTGCCTTGAATTATAAGAGGCACATAATACACACAATAGGTCAGATGACGGCTGGGACCAGTGTCGGTGTTCTCCACCACTAGAAGACACAGTTGTATAAAATTAGATTCTCAATCCAGTCTGCCTCCAATAGATCTCATCCAGATTACATTTTGCTAATAAAAAGGCAGTTTGCATTGTTGTCAAACTAGTTATAATCTTCCAAGGCAGCTTCACTGGGCAACTTTTCAACTGGCATATCAATTACTCTCAGAATGTGATGCTGCATAAACACTGCCATTATATAACAAATCACACACTTTAGCTTTCAAATATAGTTATTTCAAACAACTGACAGGAAACTTAAAATATCCAACAGGGCTTTAGAACTCTGCACTATAAACTGGGGAGGTATTCTGACTTGTCAGATTTTAATCCCAAAGTCTCCAGCGATTTTTTTTCCCTTGCATTACAGCTGTTCAGTAACAGAAACGCACCCTTCAGAATTCTCAAATCACTGCCCTGCAGTATGAAATATTTAATAATATTTATTTAGAGATACATCACGGAACAGGCTCTTCCAGCCCTTCGAGACATACTGCCCAGCAACCCATGATTTAACCTTAACCCAATCACAGACAATCTACAATGACCAATTAACCTACATTTTTGGATTGTGGGAGGAAACCAGAGCACCCAGAGGAAACCCACACAGTCCATGGGGAAGATATGAAGACTCCTTAGAGAATACGTTGGAAATGAACTCCAAAATCTGACACCCCATGCAGTAATAAGATCACGCTATTTGCTCTTATAGAAAGAATGTGGGGAAATAAATGAAAGCAAAATAAAGAAGAAAACAGTAAATTTTGTTAAATTTTATTTTTAGTCCCTCAACATTGTGTAGATATAAGACTTGGATATAATGTTATGACATTTATTAGGTTGGCAGTCGAAGTCATCTCTCCTTTGCTTCACCCTCTCCAGTCTGGCACCTCAGAGTAGAGTGCTGTTGCACTCTTTACCGGCTAAGCATTCTCTTCCATGTGTAACGCTAGTGGATTTGGAAATGGGGACTCCAGGGGATAAGATAGGATTTGAGATGGGAAAAAGAGCTTGTAATAGTCCAGGGCTATAATGGCTTGTGGGAAGCGGAGTAAAGCATGAGGGGTTACTTAAGGGGTGGCCCATGTTAACAACAGCTCCACACAATTGGGCAATAATGTTCATAAACCTCAGAGCTAATTTAAATGGAGCAAGTGTTCTTAATCTTCTGAGAAACTCTATTTTACTTTCCTTTCTTCCGGTGGGAAAAATGCCACATTTTATATCAAGGAAAAGCATGCATATGCTTCAAATTAAGGTCAAGTCTATTTGCATGTCATTACCCCTCAAACACTCAATTTCACTCACCCCAGTACTAAACTGTCCCCACAATCTATGGACTCACTTTCATATGTGGTCTCAATATTTATTGCTTATTTGTATTATTCCTTTTTTTCTTTTTCTTTTTGTATTAGCGCAGTTTGTTGATTTTCTCTTGCACGTTAGTTGTTGTCTGTCCTGTTGGGTGTGGTCTTTCATTGATCCTACTGTGTTTCTTGTATTTACTGTGAATGCCCTCAAGAAAAGCAATCTCAGGGTTGTATGTAATTACACATATGTACTTTGATAATAAATTTACTATGAACTTTCATGTAAACGATTAGACAGAGAAGCTGTGATTCTGTCTGCATTCCTCAGTTTCAAAAGGATCACAAAAGACAGTAAATGCAAAGAAAATGTTTTTTTAAAGAAAGAGTTGCTTAATTCACATTGTTAGTTCTTATTCAAACTCAATAAACCAGGTACTTATGGAAACAAACAGTTCAAACTGAATTAAAATATCTGCTGTAAATATTCAGCAGGACAATCTGCATTTGTGGAAGGAAGAGTTAACCTTTCAGGTCGACAATCATGCATCTCTGACCTAAAACATTAACTCTGTTTCTCTTTGCGCCAATATTAATTTTATTTAGACAGGCCCTTCTGGACCAACGAGCCGCACTGCCCAGCAACCCACCAGCGTAACCCAAGCCTATTCACAGAACAATTTACAATGACCAACTAACCTACTAATACTACATCTTTGGACTGTGGGAGGGGAAACGCACACACATGAAGGAACATACATACAGTGAAATGCGCCGTTTGCGTTAACAACCACAAGTGTTGCCCACACATTCCACACCAAGGTAATGTGACCAAAGTAGCATGGTATCATAAACCACAGGAGCTGAATTAGGCCATTCAGCCTTTGAGTCTACTCAACTATTCCATCAGATTATCTCTCTCAGCCCAATTCTCCTGCAATCTCCCTGTAACCTTTGACCAATGACTGGTCAAGAACCTTTCAACCTCCACAGTAAATACACCTAATGACTCGTCATCCACATCCCCCTGTGGCAAAGAATTCCACGGATTCACCACCCTCTGGCTAAGAAAATTTCTTCTAATCTCTGTTATAAAGGCATACCCTTCTACTCTGAGGCTCTTCCCTCCGGTCCTAGACTCACCCACTATAGGAAACATCCTCTCCACATCCACTCTACCTAGGTCTCTCAATATTAGATAGGTTTGAATGAAATCCCTCCCCTCATTCTTCTAAACTCCAGTGAGTACAAGCCCAGAGCATTAAAACACTCCTCATATCTTAACTTTTTCATTCCCAGGATCATTCTTGTGAACCTCTACAATGCCAGCACATCCTTTCTTAGATAACGGACCCAAAACTGCTCACAATATTCCAAGTTGCGGTCTAACCAATGCCTTATGAAGCCTCAGCATCACATCCTTGCTTTTATATCCTAGTTCTCCCAAAATGAATGTTAACATCGCATTTGCCTTCCTTACACCAACTCAACTTGCAAGTTAACCTTTAGAGAATCCTGCACAAGGATTCTCAAGTCCCTTTGCATCTCTGATTTCTGAATTTTATTCCCATTTAGAAAACAGCTTTTAGTTATTATTCCTTCTACCAAAGTGCATGACCATACACTTTCCTACTCTATTCCATCTGCCACTTCTTTGTCCATTCTCCCCATCAGTGTCAGTCCTCCTTCAGGCTCCCTGCTTCCTCAGTACGTCCTGCCCCTCAACCTATCTTCATATCGTTTGCAAACTTGGCCATATAGCCATCAATCAAATCATTGACATATAATGTTAAAAGAAGTCCTAACACTGAACACTGCAGAACACCACTAATCATCGGCAGCCAACCAGAATGTGCCCCCTTTATTCTCACTCTTGGCTTCCTGCCAGTCAGCCAATCTTCTATCCATGCTAGTATCTTTCTTGTACTACCATGAGCTGTTATCTTGTTAAGCAGCTTCATGCGTGGAACCTTGTAAAAGGCCTTCTGAAAATTCAAGCAAACAACATCCACTGACTCTGCTTTGTCTTTCCTGCCTGTTACTTCCTCAAAGAATTCCAACAGATTTGTCAAGCAAGATTCCCCTTAACGAAACCATGTTGACTTTGGTCTGCTTTATCATGTACCTCCAAGTACCCTTAAAACTCAACCTTATTAATGGGCTCCAACATTTTCCTAACCACTGAAGTCAGACTAACTGCTGGACTATGATTTCCTTTCTTCTGCCCTCCTCCCTTCTTAAAGATTAGACTGACATTTGCAATTTTCCAGTCCACTGGAATCATTCCGGGATCTAGTGAACTTTGAAAGATCATTACTAGTGTCTCCACAATCCTTTCAGTTACCTCTTTCAGAACCCTGGTGTGTAGTCCATCTACCCCAGATGGCTTATCAACTTTCAGGTTCCCAAGTACCCACTCCTTAGTAATAACGGCACCCTCTTCTGACCCCAGCACTCATGAATTTCTGGCATATTGCTAGTGTCTTCCACAGTGAAGACTGACGCAAAATATTTTAGTTCATTGGCCATTTCTTTGCCCCCATTACTACCTCTCCAACATCATTTTCCACATCTCCTTTACTCTTTATAAATCTGAAAAATAATGTTGGTATCTCTTTTATATTATTGGCTAGCCAACCTTCATATTTCATATTTTCTCTCCATGTGTTTTTTTTAGCTGCCTTCTGTTGGTTTTTATAAGTTTCTCAAACCTACACCTTCCCAATAATTTTTGCTATACGAGGGATGATTGATAAATTCGTGGCATAAGGTAGAAGGAGATGAGTTATTAATTTCAAACTTTCTGCATAATCACTCAAAGAGTTGAACTGCATGTGCATATAATGAGAGCTGTATAACTCATCTCCTTCTACCTTAGGCCACGAACTTATCATTCAACCCTGCTGTGGACACTTCCTGGAGGTCCAAGATCTTTATGCTCCACGACCGCTGGACTAAGTGTGTAAATGTAGGAGGGGACTATGTTGAAAAATAAATGCGTTAGGTTTTCTAAAATTGACTCCTTCTACCTTAGGTGACGAACGTATCAATCACCCCTCGTAGTTTAATCATTTAAACTATAACCACATTGTAATAATTTTGCATTATGTTTAGATTTTGTGATTTACGCAAATGAAAGTTGTTCTGATGTTGGGTAGGTATCTTTGATGTTGACCTGTTCAGTAGGTATTATTCTTACTGCACTGAAGTCATACCAAAAGTTGGGGTGTGTGATGAAAGGTAAACCAGTTATGCAGCCAGTTGAATTTAGCGAAAGTTTAAGCAGTAGATAAACATTCTGACCAAATAATTAATTGCAAAGCATTTATTCAAAAATTTTCTTAAGTTTCAACACTGATTGTGAAATTAAAGCTAATTATGACAATGCTCATTGCGACCAAAAAGTTCTATTCAAAAGGTTCAAAGGAACATCTAAACAAGCCTGATGCATTTTGGAAACAAGTCCTGTGGACTGATGAAGTTAAAATAGAACTTTTTGGCCACAATGAGCAAAGGTATGTTTGGAGAAAAAAGGGTGCAGAATTTCATGAAAAGAACCCCTCCCCAACTGTTAAGCACAGGGGTGGATCGATCATGCTTTGGGCTTGTGTTGCAGCCAGTGGCACGGGGAACATTTACTGGTAGAGGGAAGAACGAATTCAATTAAATACCAGCAAATTCTGGAAGCAAACATCACACCGTCTGTAAAAAAGCCGAAGATGAAAAGAGGATGGCTTCTACAACAGGACAATGATCCTAAACACATCTCAAAATCCACAATGGACTACCTCAAGAGGCACAAGCTGAAGGTTTTGCCATGGCCCTCACAGGTCCCCTGACCTAAACATCATGGAGGATCTGTGGATAGGCCTCAAAAGAGCAGTGCATGCAAGACGGCCCAAGAATCTCACAGAACTAGAAGCCTTTTGCAAGGAAGAATGGGCAAAAATCCCCCAAACAAGAAATGAAAGACTCTTAGCTGGCTACAAAATGCGTTTACAAGCTGTGATACTTGCCAAAGGGGGTGTTACTAAGTACTGCCATGCAGGGTGCCCAAACTTTTGCTTCGGGTCCTTTTCCTTTTTTGTTATTTTGAAACTGTAAAAGATGGAAATTTTTCTTGCTTAAAATATTAAAGAAATGTGTCATCTTTAACTTTATGCCTTTTGGAAATCAGTTCATCTTTTACTTGCTTAGCTATTCACAGTAACAGAAATTTTGGCCAGGGGTGCCCAAACTTTTGCATGCCACTGTACAAGAGCCTCAGAACTCATACCACCAGGTTCCAGAACAGTTATTACTCCTCACACACCAAGCCCTTGAACCAAAGGGGATAACTTAACTCAACTTCACTTGCCCCATCACTGAACTGTTCCCATAACCTGTGGACTCACCATCAAGGACTCTTTATCTCATGTTCTCGATATTTAATGCTTATTCTCCTCCATAGATGCTACCTGACCTGCTGGGTTTCTTCAGCATTTTGTGTGTTGCACATAATAAATTAATTGCTGTTAAGAGACGTTATTTATCCTGTCAGTCATTAAAGAAGCCTAGGGAACTTAAGGTAAAAAAACAACCCTTAGGAGACAGTGAACACAATATGATTGAGCTCAACTTGAAATTTGACAGGGAGAAAGTGAAGTCTGACATAGCAGTATTTCAGTGGAGTGAAGGAAATTACAGTGGTATGAGAGAGGAGTTGGCCAAAGTAAATTGGAAGGAGATTCTGACAGGGATGACAGCAGGGCAGCAATGGCATTAGCTTCTGGAAAAAATGATGTATTCCAAAAACGAAGAAATACTCAACTGGCAAAAACAGTACAACTGCGGCTGACAAGGGAAGTCAATACTAATGTAAAAGCAAAAGAGAGGGCATACAATAGAGCAAAAATTAGCAGGAAGATAGAGGATTGGGAAGCTTTTAAAAACCTACTGAGGGCAACTGAAAGAATCATTATGAGGGAAAAGATGAAATATGAAAGCAAGCTAACACACAATTGGACTGTATTGGACTGCTAGAAAATAAGGCCGGAGAAATCATAATGGGGGACAAGGAGATGACAGATGAACTAAATTAGTATTTTGCATCAGTGTTCACTGCATTAGACATTAGCAGTGTGTCAAGTGTTGAACAGTGTAAGGGAAGAGAAGTGAGGCAGTTACTATTAAAAGGAAGAAGGTGCTCAAAATGTTGAAAAACCTAAGCGTACGCAAGTCACCTGGACCAGATGAACTACACCTGAGGGTTCTGTGATTGTGGATTGTGGAGCATTAGTAAAGATCTTTCAAAAATCATTGGATTCTGGCATAGTGCCAGAGGACAGGAAAATTGCAAATTTCACTCCACCCTTTAAGAAAAGAGGAAGGCAACAGAAAGGAAATTATAGACCAGTTAGCCCGACCTCAGTGGTTGGAAATATGTTGGAGTCAATTGTTAAGGATGAGGTGCTGGAGTACTTGGTGACACAGGACAAGATAGGACAAAGTCAGCATGGTTTCCTTCAGGGAAAATCTTGCCTGACGAACCTGTTGGAATTCTTTGAGAAGATTACAAGTAGGTTAGATAAAAGGGATGAGGTGAATGTTATATATTTGGACTTTCAGAAGGCCTTTGACAAGATGCCACACATGAGGCTGCTTACCAAGTTAAGAGCCCATGGTATTACAGGTAAGTTACTGGCACGGTTAGGGCATTGGCTGATTGGCAGGAGGCAGCGAGTGGGAATAAAAGGATCTTTTCTCTGGTTGGTTGCCATTGACTAGTGGTGTTCCGCAGGGGCTGGTGTTGGAACTGCTTCTTTTTATGCTGTATATAAATGATTTAGATGATCGAATAGATGGCTTTGTTTGCAGATGATAAGAAGATTGGTGGAGGGGCAATGTTGAGGAAACAGATAGGCTGCAGAAAGACCTAGATTAGGAGAATGGGCAAGAAAATGGAAAATGTTGGAAAATGCAAGGTCACGTACCTTGGTAGTAGAAATAAATGTGCAGACTATTTTCTAAAGAGGGGGAAAATCCAAAAACCTGAGATGCAAAGGGACTTGGGAGCCCTTGTGCAGAACAACCTAAATGTTAACTTGCAGGTAGAGTCGGTGGTGAGGAAAGCAAATGCAATGTTAGCATTCATTTCAACTGGTCTAGAATACAAGAGCGGGGATGTGATGCTGAGGCTTTATAAGGCACTGGTGAGGCCTCACCTTGAGTATTGTGAACAGTTTTGGGCTCCTCATCTAAGAAAAGATGTGCTGGCATTGGAGAGGGTCCAGAGGAGGTTCACAAAGATGATCTTTATCCATTATCTGCATTGGATCAGGAATCCTTCAGATAAAAGTTCAATCCTCCAAATTTGCTTTATCTTAATACATTCACATTTTCACTCAGACAGTGATTAAATAGCGGCACCATAGCACAGTGGTTAGCATAACGGTTTACAGTATCAGCAACACAGCTTCGATTCCTGCCACTGTCTATAAGGAGTTTGTACCTTCTCCCTGTGACTGTGGGGGTTTCCTCCAGGTGCTCCAGTTTCCTCCCACAGTCACGTACAATGGTGGTAGGTTAATCAGTCAATGTAAATTATCCCATGATTAGGCTGTTAAATAGGGGATTGCTGGGCAGTGAGGCTCAAAGGGCCAGAAGGGCTTGTTCCGTGCTGTATTGCAAAAAATAAATAAATTAATTAAAATAAACACAATACGCTGTACTGCATCTGTCAAGGAGCCTTATTCGTTATAAAGCGAAAGCCCGCTCACCTTAATCTTTTTCGGTACAGATCCTCGTTTCCATCGTCCACATATTTTCTCAGTTTGTGTTTTGCTTCATCATCTCCTGAGCTTGCAGAGAAATCTGCATCTACATGCCGAACTTTTTGCCTTTTCTTTTTTACTTTATTGAATCGGTCTTGATCCACTAACTCGTCACTGTCATCAGCTACTTCATCTAGATCAAGCAGCTCCTCATCAGGCACGTAGAGGGAGTCATCACTATCACAGCCTCTGTCCTCTCGCTCTGCTATTGACTGCAGACATGAGCTCTTCCTCACTGGGACTCCCGCTTTAAATTTAATCTCAAGGGCTTTGCTCTGCAATTTCCGCAAATGTTTCTTTAGCTTTTGGTCTGCTTTAGACCTGGTGCCATTTTTCTTATGGCTATGCTTTGAATCCAGAGCATGGCTGCTGCAAGTTGTAGTTTTATTCTGATTGATAACTCTTGCCTTTATTTTGGTCTTTTTAACCAGTGGTTTCCTCCGAATCGCCGCCATCTTTGCCTGATCAGCCAGGTACTTCTCAAAATCAGAAGCATCATTAAGCATGATCTTGCGAGGTTCCTTTTTTGTTTCTTTCTGAGGAATTTTAGTGCCAAACGGAGTCATCTGTCCTGTACGGATTAGGTGCTCCCACTCTGTTTCCTGCACAGGCATCAACATACTTCCCAGGGTTGAAGGGCCTGGTTCTGGGACGAAGACAAGGATAATACAGCAAGAGTTTAGCAATTTTCAACAGAAATATTTCTTCTACAGATAATTCTGCTATAATTATGCTCAACTTAGAAGATAATCAATACAGGACAGTACGGACCCTTCAGCCCAGGATGCTGTGCCAGCTTTTTAAACCTATTCTAAGATCAAACTAACCCTTCCCTCCCGCAAAGCCTCCATTTTTCTTTCATCCATGTGTCTATCTAAATAGAGTTTCTTAAAGGCCCCTATTGTTCCTGACTCTACCAGCACTCCTGGACGGGCATTCAACACACTCACCAACCTCTGTGTAAAAAACCTAACTCTGACATTCCCGTGTACTTTCATCCATCATCTTAAAATTTTGCCCCTGTGTATTAGCCATTTTCGCCCTGGGAAGCAGTCTTTGGCTGTCCAATCTACGTATGCCTCTATGAAGTCACCTCTCATCCTCCTTTGCTCCACACAGAAAAACACCAGCTCGCTCAACCTATCCCAATAAGACATTTCTCTAATCCAGGCTATGCCCTGAAAAATCTCCTCTGCACCCTCTCTAAAGCTTCCACATCCTCCCATAATGAGGTGATCAGAACTGAGCACAATATTCCAAGTATGGTCTAACCAGGGTTTTATAGCAGATAACAGAAACCAGAAAAATCTGCTACTTCGATCATTCAGGAATGGAAATATTAACATATTTGTCAAGCAGAACACCGAATTAGTGAGCCAAGCTAAATACCATTTTAAGTAGAAGTTAACCACATGTCCTCCATTTTTCACATCTCTGCTCTGACAACCCCCTCTCTTCCCAAGGATATAACTCTCCTTGCCCTCTCACCTTCTAAATTCAACAGATCATCCATAAGCGTCACCAAGTTCAATGTGATGCTAACACAATATGCATCTTGTCCTCTCCTTTCGGCGTCCTGAAGCAACTTTTCCCTCAGTAATTCCCTGGTTTACAGTTCCAGATCACCAATTAATCCTCTTTCAAAGCACTTTCCCATGCAACTACAGATACAACATCTGTCCTTTACACAAGAGATTCTGCAGATGCTGCAAATCCAGACAAACACACACAAAATGCTGAAGGAGCTCAGCATCAATGAAGGGGAATAAATATTTGACATTTTGGGCCGAGATCCCCAGACTTTCGAGAATTCACTTGCACTTCCAACTTAAGTGTATTGCATTTGGTACTTATGACGTTGTTTCTTCTGCACTGGAGAAATGCCACATACATTGGGTGACCATTTTGCAGAGAAGTATACAGGAGATGGACACCCTTGCCTCTCAAGCCCACTGCACCATTTAATAAGGTCACAGCTGATCTGCTCATCGCTTCAGCTCCACCATCCTGTCTACCTGCAATATTCTCTCATTGTCTGCTTTCATGATGCTTGACTGGCTCAATTCTTCAAGCAGTTTCATTTTTGGCTGAAGCTTCAAAAAATAAAGCCACAGAACATTTTGAATCAGTCAACAAAAAGATATATCAGTAAGTTTGATGAAAATTTGGCAAGTGAAAATCTTTAAAGAGAAAATACTGTAGCTATTATGCAGAGATTAGGGGTGGGTGGGAGGGAGGAAGGACCAGGGCTTCTATTGCTTTTGCTGAGTTCTGTGTCATCATGTTCTGTTGAACATTGTGGGCATCCTTTGTTGGTGTCAGAATGTGTGGCAGCGCTTGCGGGCTGACCCCAGTATATCTTTAAGTTGTGTTGGTTGTTAACTCAATCGGCACATTTCAATAAGCTTTGACGTATTTGTGATAAATAAGTGATTCTGCATCCGAATCTGGCCATGTTACCTTCTTCACAAGGTTCAAATTCAGCTTCAAGCTTCTGAACATCAGCACCGGAGAGCAGCGCCTGTAGACGCTTCTGTTTCGCAGTGATTTTCTTCAACTGTTTCTCCTTAGGAATGAAAACAAAATAAAGTTAGCCACCCATAGAACACCACAGAAGAGAAACAGACCTTATGGCCCATCTAGTCCATACCAACCTAATAATCTGCCTCGTCCCATCAACCTTCACCTGGACCATACCACTCCCACCCATGTACCTATCCAAATTTCTCTTAAATGTTGAAATTGACCCTACATCCACTACATGCATTGACAGCTTGTTCCACACTCTCACCTCCCTCTGAGTGAAGATGTTCCCCCTCATTTTCCCCAAAGCATTTCACCTTTCACCTTTAACCCATGACCTCTTGTAGTCTCATCCTATAACTCAGATCCTCAAGTCCTGGGAACATCCTTGTAAATTTTCTCTGTACTCTTTCAATCTTATTCCATCTTTCCTATAGGTAGGTGACCAAAACTGCACATAATATTCCAAATTAAGCCTCACCAATGTCTCATACAATTTCAACATAACATCCCAACTCCTGTATTCAGTACATTGATTTATGAAGGTGCCAATGGGCCAAAAGCTTTCTTTATGAATTTGTTTACTTGTGATGTCACTTTCATGGAATTATGGATCTGTACTCCCAGATCCCTCTGTTCTACCACATTCTACAGTGCCCTACCGCTCACTGTGTAGTACCTACCCTGGCTGGTCCTCCCTAAGTACAATACCTCACACTTGTTTTCATTAAATTCCATCTGGCATTTTTCAGCCCATTTTTCCAGCTGTTCCAGAACCGGCTCATCCTTATCTTTGTTTGTTTTCTCTTACCAATATAATCGAAAGCAACAATAGAACCTGCCTGCACCACATCCATCTTAACTGTGGAAGACATTAGCAGTGTGCCAGAAATTCGAGAGCTTCAGGGGCAGAAGTGAGCACAACTGCTATTACTACAGAGCAGGTGCTTGGGAAGCTAAGGGGTCTGAAGGTTGATCAGTGACCAGATGGACTACACTCCAATGTTCTGAAAGAGGTAGCTGAAGAGATTGGGGAGGCATTTATAATGACCTTTCAAGAATCACTAGATTTTGTCATGGTTCCAGAGGAATGGAAAATTGTAAATGTCACTCTAAGAAGGGAGGGAGGCAGACGAAAGATGTTGGGAAGATATTCGAGTCAATTGTTAAGGATGAGGTCTCAGAGTACTTGGAGAAAGACAGCATAGTTTCACCAAGAGAAAATTTTCCAAATCTGTTGGAATTATTTGATGAAATAAGCAGGATAGACAAAGGAGAATTGGTGGATGTTGTGTACTTTGAATTTGAAGGCCTTTGACAAGGTGCCACACATGAGGTGCTTAACAAGATACTGAAAAGATACTAGCATGGATACAGCATTGGCTGATTGGCAGGAGGCAAAGAGTGGGAATAAAGGGATCCTTTTCTGGTTGGCTGCCGGTGAGTAGTGGTGGTCTTGTTGTAACCTCTTTTTTTTTACATCATATATCCATAATTTGGATGACAGAATTGATGCCTTTGTGGCCAAGTTTGTGGAGGATATGAAGATAGGTGGAGGGGCAGGTAGTGTTAAGGAAGCAGGGAGGCTGCAAAAAGGCTTAAACAGAGAATGGGCAAAGAAGTAGCAGATGGAATATTTTCCAGAAGGGCAAAGAGAAATTCAAAAATATGACATGCAAAGGGACTTGGGTGACCTCATACAGGATTTCCTATAGGGCAACTTGCAGGTTGAGTCAGTGGTGAGGAAGGCAAATGCAATGTTAACATTCATTCTGAGAGAACTAGAATATAAAAAGAAGGATGTAATGCTGAGGCTTTATAAGTCTGGTGAGGTCTCAATTGGAGTATTGTAAGCAGATTTGGGCCACTGACATTGGAGAGGATTTAGAGGAGGCTCACGAGAATGATTCTAGGAATGAAAGGATTATCATATGAGGAGCATTTAATGGCTGTGGGCTTGTACTCCCAGGAGTTTAGAAGAATGAGGAGGGATCTCATTGAAACATATTGAATGCTAAGAGGCCGAGATAGAGTGGCTGTATGAGAGGCTGTCTCCTATAGTAGAGGAGTCTAGAACCAGAGGGCACAGCCTCAGAATAGAGGGATGTCCATTTAGAATGGAGATGAGGAGGAATTCCTTTAGCCAGAGGACAGTGAATCTGTCGAATATGTTGCCACAGGTGGCTGTGGAGGCCAAGTCATTGGGTATATTTCAGGCGGAGGTTGACAGGTTCTTGATTAGTCAGGGGGTGAAAGATTACGAACAGAATGTGGTAGAGAGGGAAAATGGATCAGTCATGATGAAATGGTGCAGCAGCCCAATGGGCTGAATGGCTTAATTCTGTTCCTGTCACTTAATGGTCTTATGGAATCACTAGGCCATACCTTTCTTTCACTAGTCTCAGCTTTCAAACTGTCAGATTCACAGAGTAACACAGCATGGTAACCAGCCCTTCAGCCCATGCCGAAAAAGAAGTCTGTCTGAGCTAGTCACATTTGCCTTCACTTGACTCAAATCCCGCAAAAGCTTTCCTGTCATGTACCTGTCCAAGTGCCAGGGCAGAAATGGTTAATACGAGAGGGCATTACCTTAACATGATTCCTAAAGAGGAAAGTATAGAGGGGATGTCAGAGGTAAGTTTTTTTTTTACACAGAGAGTGTTTGGTGTGTGGAACACCTTGCCAAGGGTGGTGGTAGAGACAGATACATTAGGGACATTTAAAAGACTTAAGACACACTGATGAAAGAAAAATTCAGAGCTATATGAGAGGGAAAGGTTAGATTTATCTTGGAGTAGCAACACTGGGACCGAAGGCCCTGTACTGTGCTGTTCTATGTCTGATCTACTGAGAACACTGTTATAAATGAATTTGATTCTATCTGATTTAATGTCTCATAGGCCAATTCTGAAGTGGGTTTTACTCACTCCTCAAAAAATAATGAAGGTAAAGAATTCTCACAAAATCCTAGCTTGTGTCAAATGCTGTGGCACAGAGGTTAGGGACACCATATGGACACAGCAGCTGTCATGTCACTGACAAAGATTTGGGAACCTACTAATCTTCCTTCAGAGATCAAAGGGCCGGAGGGAAAGAAGATTGAATAGAATTAGTGTAGGTTGGTATAGAAGTAGTTAGTAGTGAAAAGTTTGAGGCTTTTTAAGGCATCAGTCAATCTGCGCTTGGACAGTTCTGGGCCCCTTGTCTAAGAAAGGATGTGCTGACATCGGAGAGGGTCCAGAGGAGGTTCACAAAAATGATTCTGGGAATGAAGTAACAGAGGGGTGGAGTAAAGTCAAGATGGAGCTAAATGGCAACTCTTTTGCTTGCATCTTTGGAAGTAGCTCTATTTCAATCTTTGATATCTCTTATCTTCCTTTTCAAGGTTCGTTTGAAGACCCTGACGTGGAGTTACACTCTGACTTCGGTTCTTTGCAGGAATGGGACCAGCTCTCAGGGCCTCACTAGCAGCCGCTTCTTGATATCCTAAGGACACAGCCTGGAAGGCAAGCGTACCTTCAGGGCTCTGGAGGGGGGAGGGGGGAGGGAAAGGGCCAGAGCCAGAGGTATATCGAATTAACAAGTGAATGAGCAGTCTTCGGGATACTGCAAGTCTATGTGCTTATTGATGCTTGCTGCATGCTTGAGTGCTCGGTGGAGGGCGCTGATGCTTTTTTGTGGATGTGAGGGTCGGGGGAGTCATTGCCTTGCTGAGGCTTGTACGTGGGCTTTGGGGTTCTAACGTTTTAACTGGTTGTGGACACCAGGTCACTGAGTAAATATAAACCAGAGGCTGATAGCTTCTTGATTAGTCAGGGTGTCAAAGGTTATGGGGAGAAGGCAGGAGAATGGGGTTGAGAGGGACAATAAATCAGACATGATGGAACTGTGGAGCAGATTGTTGTGCCGAATGATCTTATGGTCTGAAATCCAAGTATCTAGTGCGAGATGTGGAGCAAAGGGGTCATACCTTGTTTTCTTTCTGCCTCTTCACCGACTCCAGCTTCCTGCTTATGTCTTTATTTGTATCAGCATGAGGAGTCAACTGCTCAATGATCCTGTTGGTGTGTTTCAGACATGTTGTAGTGGACCTACAATGGATTGAAAATATACAAAGTGTCACACAAAATAGTTCAAAGCAGAAAACATTCTTAACTTTTAATCTGGACAATTGTTGCATTAATTTCATCAGATGAAGATGCAAGATTTTAATTTAATTATGTGTATATCAACTGATACAGTGAAATGTGGTGCTTGTGTTAACAATCAACACACCCAAGGATGTGTTGTGGGAAAGCTGCAAGTGTTGCCCATAATGCTCGGCAGAATACAGGTCGGTAATCAATCTCAACTAGGAGATGAAATTAAATTTCTGTGTGAAACAGCTGAGGTCAGATGGAGCTCAGTTTGTGGTCAGTATTGTAATGGAACTCTGAAATGCTAGTTTGGAATATTATACACATCCAAGGTTCCAAAATGACTTCCTTTTCATCAGTATCAGTGACAAGACATGGCCGAATGTGGCATTTAAGTGGAAACTGCTGAGATTCGATGGCCGAGACCTGGGTCTGCAAGTCCACTGGCAAAGTCGAAGCCCAGTGTCTACAATCTGCAAGTCTGTTGGCGGCTGGAGGCGGCCTGTCTTGGGGTTGGAGGGACTGTGTATGTGTAAGTGGGTGGGTGCTTGGTAGGGAGAAATAGGGCTCATTTTACTGTTGTTGTTTTGTTGCTTGTTGTGTTCTGCATTGTTTTGCTGAGCATGGTGGAAGTGTTGCCTGGCTATGTTAGCAGCAGAGTTTGTGGCCCCCTGCACATCCTTAGGATGTTGTTAATGCAAATGACACATTTCACTGTATGTTTCAATGTATGTGTGATAAATAAAATGAATCTAATCTGAAGTAAGGTGGTATCTCAATTCACCAGCAGGTATTAATTTCATCCAGAATTCTTGAATTGGGATTTTTTACTTTGCAACAGTATGATCCTTCTCCCTTTTCAACACTTTAGGGGCACTCAGTAGGTAATGCAAATATGGAACACACAGAGGAAGTGGTGGATATGGGCTCAATTTCAACACTGAAGAGAAATTGGATAAGTACATAGATGGGAGAACTCTGTCATGGACAGGGAATTTAGAAGATTGGATTGACTAGGCTTATACTCAGTGGAATTTAGAAGATTGAGGGGGGGATCTTATTGAAATGTATAAACTCCTAAAAGGATTGAACAGGCTAGACGCAGGAAAATTGTTCCCAATGTTGGGGAAGTCCAGAACGAGGGGTCACAGTTTAAGGATGAAGGGGGAAGCCTTTTAGGACCGAGATGAAGAAAAACTTCTTCACACAGAGAGTGGTGAATTTGTTGAATTCTCTGCCACAGGAAACAGTTGAGGCCAGTTCATTGGCTATATTTAAGAGGGAGTTAGATATGGCCCTTGTGGCTAAAGGGATCAGGGGGTATGGAGAGAAGACAGGTACAGGGTTCTGAGTTGGATGATCAGCCATGATCATACTGAATGGTGGTGCAGGCTCGAAGGACTGAATGGCCTACTCCTGCACCTATTTTCTATGTTTCTAAGACTGACTATGAAAGGAAGAGAGTTGAGCAACCCATCCCGTAACAACCCAGTACAACAGGAACGCCAGTGGAAGCTCAGGAGAACTCTTCCCTGGGAGTGGAAGAACTCACCAAGATGAGCTACTCCTGGAAATAATGTGAAAGACTGATCTGGGACAGAGGGATCTGGCGAGATATGGTCAGTGGCTGATGCCCAAGAGGAGTGATGGGCTTAAGTAAAAAGGATGAGAGGATGTGGAGGGCTATGGTCCAGGTGCAGGTCAATGGGACTTGGCAGAATAATAGCAGGGCACAGTCCAGATGGGCCACAGGCCCTGATTCCATACTGTAGTACTGTGTGACTCTAAGTGCTCCACTGAAACTTGGAGAGATGGGATAGAGTGCTATGCTTGACCAGGGAAGTAATTACTCTTGTTTCTACACCTTGTGCACCTGAGAGTGAACATTTCAGGCAAAATAAATTCTGAATACTAAAACAAGGTTTCCATCTTCCTACTGAGGACTGCCAACGGAGCAATACCTCAGGAAAGATTAGCTTTGTCACAGGCACATTGAAACATACAGTGAAATGCATCTTTTGCATCAACAATGTATACAGTCCGAGAATATGCTGGCAATGAGCCGTAAATGTCACCATGCTTCCGGTGTCAACATAGCACGCCCACAACTTACTAACCCTAACCCGTACATCTTTGGAATGTGGGAGGAAACTGGAGCACCCGGAGGAAACCCACACGGTCATGGGAAGAATATACAAACTTCAAACAGACAAAGGAGGAAACCCACACAGTCACGGGGAGAACATACAAAGTCCTGCCTGGAACTGAACCCAAATCACTGAAGCTGTAAGGCATTACACTAGCCACTACACTACCTTTGGAGTCGCAGAGCTTGATGGGATCAGATTCCAGGCACATTCACAGGACTAACAGGACACAAACTGACAGCCTAGAAGCATTCTTCAGAAACCAAGCACAGAATGTTAAATTCAATCATTTCATTCTAGCATCACTTCATACCTCAACTCGTCCAATAGTGAATAGTATTCCTTTTCTGCTTCTGCTCTTCTGGCCGCTTGGCTGGCTTCATTTATAGCTTGGTCCACTTGTTGTAAAACTCCTCGCTCCAGCACGTCCTGGTCGTAGACGTCCACTCCCAGGCTCTGCAGCTCCATAACCTGGGCACTCTGCTCCACCACTTGGATATGCTGACGGTCGATGTGGAGTACCTTCGGAGCAGTCCGCGCCTCGGCCGCAGGGAGGGCAGCCGAAGTGGATGGTCTGCTGTTGGAGACATCAGGGTCAGCAGCGAATCCAATCGATTGCAGGCTCTCTGGGGCAGGAGGAGGCTCATCTGGACCTGGGCCATCTGTAGTCTGGGTTGAGGGGGCTTCTTCAGCTGGCATCATCTTCAGCCTGCAACAGGTGCAGAGAGAACACGGTCAAAGTCTGCAACATTATAATTAACTACAAGAGCATCTCGGTTAATGGTGAAAGGTGAAATGTCTAAGGGGGAACTTCTTCACTCAGAGACTGGAGTGAGTGTGGACCCAGTGGTAAATACAGGTTCCATTGCAATATTTAAGAGAAGTTTGGATAGATACGTGGATGGGAGGGGTATGGAGGACTGTAATCCATCTGCAGGTCTATGGGACTACGCAGAATAATAAGTCTGGTACAGACTAGGGCCTGTTCCTGTGTTCTAGTGCTCTATAACTCTATATGAAATGAACAGGCTTTGAATAAATTAGAAATTCAAAGTACATTTATTATCGAAGTATGCACACCATATACAACCTTGATATTTGTCTCCTTGCAGGCTGCTGCCAAGAAAGGAACAAAATTTAAACCACAAGAAACCCCACACAGCAAGGCCATCAAACATCCAATGTGTGAAAGAAAAGAACAATTTGTGCAAACAATAAAAAAGTAAACAATAACACACAGAGCTTGAACTGCAAAGTCCCTGAAAGTGAGTACAGTCACAGAGAGAGTTCAGCGCTGAGGTGAGTAAACCTGGTCCAGGAGTCTGATTGCTACAGGGCACAACTGCTCCCGAAACTGGCGACGTAGACCCACGAATCCTGCACCTGACAGCAACAGCGAGAAGAGAGGGAGACGGGTGAAATGAAGGCAGACGGGACGGCTCAGGTGGGGAATCCTGGCTGACACTGGGATAGTGAGCTGAACACCAGTTCATCTTCCGTCCTTGACCTCAGCTTTTTAACATTTCGAATCTGGCTTGGTATTTAAATCGGCTGAAAATTGGTTTGTTTTTTACTCTGGGGCTTGAATCTGGCCTGAAGTTTCAATCCAGTCCAAAGTCTGCTCCAGCAATGGACTCCTTGGCTGTACCTCAAGAATCCAGTTCCCCTAATCTGTATATGTATAGCTTCTTGTAAATTCTATTGTATTTCTTTCTTCCTTGTAAATACCTGAAAGAAAATCCAACGTCAAGGTAATATATGGTCATAAACCCAAAGAACACTACAGCACAGAAAAAAGCCCTTCAGCCCATCTAGTCTGTGCCAAACTCTTAATCTATCTAGTCCTATTGACCTGCACCCTGACCTTAGCCCTCTATATCCCCCTCATCCATGTACTTTCCTAACTTCTTCTTAAACGTTGAAATCGAACCTACATCCACCACTTCCACTGGCAGCTCTTCTCACACTCACACTGCCTCTGAGTGAAGATCTCCTCATGTTCCCCTTAAATATTTCACCTTTCACCCTTAAACTATGACCTCTAGTTCTTGTCTCACCCAACCACAGTGGTAATAAACGGGCAGACTATTATTTAAATGGGGAAAAAATTCAAAGTTCTGAGATGCAACGGGACTTGGGAGTCCTTGTACAGGATACCCTTAAAGTTAACCTCCAGGTTGAGTCGGTAGTGAAGAAGCCGAATGCAATGTTGGCATTCATTTCTAGAGGAATAGAGTATAGGAGCAGGGATGTGATGTTGAGGCTTTATAAGGCACTGGTGAGACCTCACTTGGAGTACTGTGGGCAGTTTTGGTCTCCTTATTTAAGAAAGGATGTGCTGACGTTGGAGAGGGTACAGAGAAGATTCACTAGAATGATTCCGGGAATGAGAGGGTTAACATATGAGGAACGTTTGTCCGCTCTTGGACTGTATTCCTTGGAGTTTAGAAGAATGAGGGGAGACCTCATAGAAACATTTCGATTGTTAAAAGGTATGGACAGAGTGGATGTGGCAAAGTTGTTTCCCATGATTGGGGAGTCTAGTACGAGAGGGCATGACTTAAGGATTGAAGGGCGCCCATTCAGAACAGAAATGTGAAGAAAGTTTTTTAGTCAGAGGGTGGTGAATCTGTGGAATTCGTTGCCACGGGCAGCAGTGGAGGCCAAGTCATTGGGTGTATTTAAGGCAGAGATTGATAGATATCTGAGTAGCCAGGGCATCAAAGGTTATGGTGAGAAGGTGGGGGAGTGGGACTAAATGGGAGAATGGATCAGCTCATGATAAAATGGCGGAGCAGACTCGATGGGCTGAATGGCCGACTTCTACTCCTTTGTCTTATGGTCTTATGGTCTAATACATTAGCACACTGATAAGAAGTTAACTTTGAACTTTGTGTCAGAACAAGGCAGATGCAATGCAATTTGGAAAAATGATGCCAACTACTTTAGTGTATGTGACAGACTGGGAAATGTTGACCAAGATGTCCTCATCTACAAGTCAAGCAAAGACACGGGTGGCAGCGGATTATCAGCAGGTCAGACGGCATCTATGAAGGTAGGGGGTTATCAGTGGCCAGACGGCATCTATGAAGACGGGATAATCAACATTTTGGTTTGAAACCTTGCAGCAGCCTCTACAGATTCTGTTCAAACTGCTGAGTTCCTTCAGCATTGTTTTTTTTTGCTGTGGCAAGCAAAAAAAGGTGACAAATGACATATTAATATTTATGGTAAAAGGATGTGAGTATAGGTGTAAAATTGTTGAACTGTCAGTATATAGAAACTTTGGAGAGAGTACATCCAAAGTATTCTACAGACACAAGACACCATAGATACTGGAACCTGGAGAATAAGGAAGGAATAGGTGAAGTTTCAGGTTCTAGTGCATTGTCCCAACTCCAACTCAACAGCAAACAGACCAAGGAATTGTTTGAGGACTTCAGGAAGGGTAAGTCAGGAAATACACACCAGGCTTCACCGAAAGCTCAAAGTAAACTTATTATGAAAGTACATAAATGTCACCATATACAACACCGAGGTTCATTTTCTTGTGGGCATACTCAATAAATGCAAAATAGAATAATAACTACAAAAGAATCGATGAAAGACCACACCAACTTGGTGTGCAAAAGACAACAAACCGCAAATACAAAAAATAGAGATAATAATAAGTAAATAAGCAATAAATATAGAGAACATAGATCAAGAGTCATTGAAAGTGAATTCATAGTTGTGAGAACATTTCAATGATGGGGCAACTGAAGTTATCCTTTGTTGTTTAAGAGCCTGATGGTTGAGGGGTAACAACTGTTCCTGAACTGGGCGGTGTGGGTCCCGGCTGGCAGTAGCAAGCACGTCCTGGGTGGTGGGGGTCCTTGATGATGGATGCTGCTTTTCTATGGCTATGCTTTGTGTAGACGTGTTCAACGGTGGGGAGGGCTTTAACCACGATGGACTGGGCTGTTTCCACTTCTTTTTGTCTCTTTGTGGGTCTTCCATTCAAGGGCACTGGTTTTTTTCTATACAAGGCTCTCCAGTACCCATCTACAGAAGTTTGTCAAAGTTTTAGACGCCATGCCAAACCTTTGCAATCCTAAGGAAATAGAGGCATTGCCGTGCTGGGCCCAGGACAGGTCCTCTGAAATAATAACATGGAAGAATTTAAAGCTGCTTACCCTCCTTCTCCATCTCCAATTCCCTGATGAGGACTGGCTCATGTTCCTCCGGTTTCCTCCTCCTGAAGTCAATAATCAGCTGGTTTTGATGACATTGAGTAAGAGAAAACCTGGCCACTCAGCCAGATTTTCACTCTTTCTCCTTTGATTTGGCCTGCAACAGTGGTGTTGTCAGCAAACTTGAATATGGCACTGGAGCTGTGCTTAGCTACACCCTCATAAGATAAAGTGAGTAGAACAGGGGGCTAAGCACACAGCCTTGTGGTGCACCTATGCTGATGGAGATGCTGTTGCCAATCTGAACTAAGTGAGGTCTGTAAGTGAGGAAATTGCGGATCCAATTGCACAAGGAGATATTGAGGCTAGGGTCATGAGGCTTATTAATTAATTTTGTGGGGATGATAGTATTGAACCCTGAGCAGTCCTGGTGTATGCTTCTTTGCTGGCCAGGTGTTCCAGGGTTGAGTGAAGACTAACTGAGATGGCATTTGCTGTGGACCTGTTGCTTCAGGATGCAAATTGCTATGGATCCAAGTTGCTTCTTGGGCAGGAGCTGATATGCTTCATCATCAACCTCTCAAAACAATTTATCACCATGGATGTAAGTGGACTTACATTGAGGCAGGCTACCATGTTCTTCTTAGCACCTGTATAACTGAAGCCTGCTTGAAGCAAGTGGATACCTCAGTCTGCTGAACAGAGTGGTTAACGATCTCAGTGAACACTCCAGCCAGTTGATCAGGCAGTACTTGGCCAGGTACCCTGTCTGAGCTGGATGCTTTCCCTCAGTTCAGCCTCTTTAAGGGTGCTCGCACGTCAGCCTCAGACTGAAATCACAGAATCATTGGGGGCTGTGTGAGTTTCTGATATTTCTTCTATGTTTTGATGGTCAAAGTGAGCAGAGAAGGCAATGAGCTCATCTGGAAGCGAAGCTTTGTTGTCACCTGTGTCGCCTGATTTAACTTTATAAGAGGTCATAGTATTCAAGCCTGGCCATAACTGTCAAGTATACATCATTGATTCAATTTTAGTCCAGAATTACCTCTTTGTCTGTGAGATGTGTTTCCAGCGATCGTACTTAGACCTCTTGTATTTTACCTGGTTGCCAGCTGAATGCTCTGATTTTTATCCTCAGCTGATTGCGGATCTCAAGGTTCATCCAGGGCTTCTGGTTGCGAAAGACTGGTAACGATTTTGTGGGGACACACTCGTCTACAACTGTTTTAATAAAGTCCGAGACAACCATGCTGTATTCATTCCGATCCTCAGATGAGTTCTGCAACACGGGCCAGTGCACTGACTCGAAGCAATCCCATAGCCACTCTTACGCCTCCCTCTTTGTTGTCCTAATCTCTGGAGCTTTGGTCTTTAGTCTCTGCGTGTATGCAGATAGGAGGAGGAGAGCCATGTATTAAGAATGATCAACATGCAGTCTAGGCATGTAATGGTAGGCATTCCTCATCTTAGTTTAACAGTGGTTTATTGTGTTGGGACCTCTGTTGCTACAGGTTATGTGCTGTTGGCCACTTGTGGTATGTAAACAGCTGTCAGGGTTATGGAGAACCCCCTTGGGAAATAAAATGGGACGGTTTTTGACCATTAGGTGTTCAAGGTTGGGGAACAAGAGTTCAACAAAACCGCCACATCAGAGCACCACAGAGTTTACCATGAAACACACACCTCCACCCTTTGTCCTTTCCGATCAGCATATGGGTCCCAATGGAAGGGCCTTGGCCTGAAATGTCGACTGTTTATTCCTATCCAGGTGCTGCCTGACCTGTTGAGCTCCGCTAGCACCTGCGTGCATTGCTACGGGTCTGTTCATCGTATTTGGTGTGCTGAGAGTAAGCATTGCCTCATTACAATATAGAACACCACAATCTCCCATTTCCCTCAGATACAGTAATCTCGCCCTCAGGTCTTCAGTTTTGTTCTTCAGCAATTGCACATTTGCTAGCAAGATGCTGGGTGGAGGGGGCCTTATCCCTCTGTGTTTCAGCCTGGCTTGGAGGTCCACTGCCCTGTCGTTTCCAGCGGTGGTGATGAACCCTCATCAAGTCCGCTGAATCCTCCATAACATTGTGAAATCTATAAGATCATTAAGTTGCTTAAAAGTACATTGAAAGGGAGAGCAACTTTAAGTTCCTGGGTGTCAATACGTCAGAGAATCCATCATGGCCCAGACATACTGAGGTAATCATGAAGAAGGCACAACAGCGGCTATAAACTATAAGGGGTTTGAGATTTGGTACATATGTCACCAGAAACTAGCATATTTCTACAGTTGTACAGCAAAGAGCATTTTGACTGGTTGAATAACCTCCTGGTATGCAGGCTCCAATTCACAGGATTAAATTCAAAGTACATACACTTCACCATATAAAACCCTGATAATCAGCTTCCTGTGGGCCTACTCAGCAAATCTCTAGAATAGTAACTATAACAGGATCAATGAAAGATCAACCAGAGTGCAGAAGACAACAAAATGTGTAAATGCAAACATAAGTAAATAGCAATAAATGATGAGAGTATGAGATAAAGAGTGAGATCACTGATTGTACGGACATTTCAATGATGAGGCAGATGAGTGTAGTCTTTTATTCAACAGCCTGAAGGTTGAGGGGTAGTAACTGTTCTTGAACCTGGTGGTGTGAGTCCTGAGGCTCCTGTACCTTCTCCCTGATGGCAGCAGCGAGAAAACAGCATGACCTGGGTGGTGGGGATCTCTAATGACGGAATCTGCAATCCTACAACAGCATTTCATGTGGATGTGCTCAATGGTTGGGAGAGCTTTACCTGTGATGTACTGGGCTGAACGCACTACCTTTTACAGGATTTTCTGTCAAAAGCACTGGTGTTTCCATTGTAGGTCGTGACGCAGCCAGTCGGTACACTCTCCACCACACATGTATAGAAGTTTGTCAAAGTTTTAGACATCATGCCGAATCTGCCCAGACTCTTAAGTAGAGGTGCTTTCTTTGCAATTATGGACCCTCTGAAATAACTCCGTGGAATTTAACAGATGCTGCAAAAGGTGGCGGATTCATCCAGCTCAAACGTGGTTGCAAACGTCGCCACCATCCCGGACATGCCCTCTTCTCATTACTACCACTGGGCAGGAGATACATGAGCCAACGATTCAGGAACAGCTTCTTCCCCTTTGAAACCGGATTTCCGATTCTTTCGTTTATTATGTAATTTGCATTGATTGCATGCCTTGCACTATACCACCGACACAAAACAACAAACTGAAGTCTGTGATAATAGAGCCGATTCTGAAACGCCGACAATTCACGACCCAGACAGACGCTGCCCGACCCGCAGACCGGTTGTTCCTGTTCCTGCGGAAAGAGCTGCTTCGCCAAGCCGGTCGCCCGAACGACGAGAGACCGGGGAGATGGGCCTGCGCTGCCCGGGGCTTGACAGCGAGGATGCCTGCCCAAGCCGGGCGGGGAGCGGGGCGCGGAGGGAGGAGAGGAGACGGGGGCTGGGGGCTGGACCAGGGTCCGGTATTGGGACTCCGGACCCACGGGAGACCCGTCTTTCCCCGGTCCGGCCGTGCGATCAGGACCCTACACAGAAACCCAGCCCCGGGTCCCACTGTCACCCCGCCAGCCCAGGTAACTCTGCGGCCGCTTGGCTCCGGCCTCAGTTCCCCCACCCCCACCTCACCTCTCGGGCAGGGCACCGGGCTCTCACTACGACCCGCCTGGCAACAAAGCCTCCTCGCTGCGGCCCGTCCGGGAACCGCGGTCCTCTCGCCACAGCGACACCCACAGGCGCGGAGGAGCACCCGTGACGCCTACGGGATGGGAGGACAACCTTCCTTAGCGACACCTGCTGGCTGGGAGGATTACACCGTCACAGCGAACACCCACCCGCCTCACGGTGACAGCTGACGAGAACAAACCGTCCCACAGCGACCCCCGAAGGCCGGGAGGGCAAAACATCACTCGGGATGGAGGATAATTCTCACTGTAGCGACACCTGCAGGAAGAGTCGGGAACAATCCCGTCATGGTGAAATCTACAGCACAGGGATGCTGTACAGTACCGGCAGGAGAGGAGAACAAACTCTGCCGCAGCGACACCTGCCGGGCCAGATGACAAACTTCACCGTAGTAATCGGGGGGGGGGGGGGGCGGAGGTGGTGGTGGTGAATGTGCACAAGTTCATCGATATTTCCTGAAGAGGCTAAAGAAATTTGACATGTCCTCGTTTACCGTTATCAATGCACCTTAAAAAGTATTCTGTGTGGATGCATACATGAGGAAATCTGCAGATGCTGGAATTTCAAGCAACACACATCAAAGTTGCTGGTGAACGCAGCAGGCCAGGCAGCATCTCTAGGAAGAGGTACAGTCGACGTTTCGGGCCGAGATCCTTCGTCAGGACTAACAGAAAGAAAAGCTAGTAAGAGATTTGAAAGTGGGAGGGGGAGGGGGAGGGGGAGATCCAAAATGATAGGAGAAGACAGGAGGGGGAGGGATGGAGCCAAGAGCTGGACAGGTGATTGGCAAAAGGGGATATGAGAGGATCATGGGACAGGAAGCCCAGGGAGAAAGAAAAGTGAGTCGGCTGGGGTGATATACTGCGTCTGGTGCTCCCGATGTGGCCTTCTGTATATTGGCGAGACCCGACGCTGACTGGGAGATCGTTTTGCTGAACACCTACGCTCTGTCTGCCAGAGAAAGCAGGATCTCCCAGTGACCACACATTTTAATTCCACATCCCATTCCCATTCTGATATGTCTATCCACGGCCTCCTCTACTGTAAAGATGAAGCCACACTCAGGTTGGAGGAACAACACCTTATATTCCGTCTGGGTAGCCTCCAACCTGATGGCATGAACATTGACTTCTCTAACTTCCGCTAATGCCCCACCTCCCCCTCGTACCCCATCTGTTATTTATTTATTTATATACACACACACACACACACACACACACACACACACACACACACACACACATTCTTTTTCTCTCTCTCCTTTTTCCCCCTCTGTCCCTCTCACTATACCCCTTGCCCATCCCCTGGGTTTTTCCCCCCTCCCCCTTTTCCTTCTGCCTGGACCTGTCCCATGATCCTCTCATATCCCTTTTGCCAATCACCTGTCCAGCTCTTGGCTCCATCCCTCCCCCTCCTGTCTTCTCCTATCATTCTGGATCTCCCCCTCCCCCTCCCACTTTCAAATCTCTTACTAGCTCTTCCTTCAGTTAGTCCTGACGAAGGGCCTTGGCCCGAAACGTTGACTGTACCTCTTCCTAGAGATGCTGCCTGGCCTGCTGCGTTCACCAGCAACTTTGATGTGTGTTGCTGTATGGATGCATCACGGCTTCCATATGGCAACTGCCTGCCCGTGACTGCATGTGGACACAGCTTAGCACATCACAGGAGCCAGCCTCCCCTCACGGACTCTGTCTATACTTCTCACTGCCTCAGTAAAGCAGCCAGCGTAATACAAAACCCAACAACCCTGGGACGTTCTTTCTTCTCCCCCCTCCCACTGGGCAGGAGATACAAAAGTCTGAAAGTACAAAGCACCAGGCTGGTGGAGAGCTTCTATCCCACCGGTATCAGACTCCTTAATAGTTCTCCAGTGCAATAAGTCTTTACGCATATTTAAGGCAGAGATTGATAGGTTTTCGATTGATCACAATCTACAGTGGAATTCATTGTCCACCTGCATTGCACTTTCTCTGTAACCGTAGCAGTGGATTCAGCCGAGCCCTCCCCACCATTGAGCACATCTACGCAGAGCGCTGTCACAGGAAAGCAGCATCCATCATCAGGGACCCCACCACCCAGGTCATGCTCTCTTCTCGTTGCTGCCATCAGAAGAAGGTACAGGAGCTTCAGGGTTTGCCCAATTTGGGAGCAGTTACGGCTGCTCAATTATCAGGCCTTGGAATGAAAACGGGTAACTTCACACAACCTCATTTGCCACGTCATTGAAATGTTCCCACAACCAATGGACTCATCTTTCAAGAACTCTTCACCTCATGTTCTTGATATTTATTGCTTATTTAAGTTTTATAATTGTTTCTGCTTTTTGTATTTGCACAGTTTCTTGTCTTCTGCACTCTGCCCAAGTGAGGTGGTCTTTCACTGATTCTGTCATAAGACCATAAGATATAGGAGCAGAATTAGGCCATTTGGCCCATGGAGTCTGTTCCACCATTTCATCATGGCTGATCCAATTTTCCTCTCAGCCCCAGTCTCCTGCCTTCTCTCTGTATCCACTCATGCTCTGACCAATCGAGAATCTATCAACTTCTGCCTTAAATATATATAAAAGCTTGGCCTCCACAGCTGCCTGTGGTAAAGAATGCCACAGGTTCGCCACTCTCTGGCTACAGAAATTTCTTCTCATCTCTGTTCTAAAAGGACATTCTATTCTGAGGCAAAGCCTTCTTGTCTTAGACTCTCCCACCGAAGGAAACATCCTCTCTACATCCACTCTATCAAGGCCTTTCACCATTCAATAGGTTTCAATGAGGTCATCCAAAAATGGGGAGCAAGCTGGAAAACATTGTGAACCAGTGCACTTGCTCTTTGCTATTCCACTGCTGAATACGCCTGCCCTGCGTGGGAAAGATCTACTCATGCTGAGAAGATGGAGGCCGTTCTGAATGCGAGCTGCCGACTTATCACAGGTTGTTTAAAACCAACAGGCACCAACAGCCGATATATCCTGGCAAGTATCGCTCCCCCCCGATATAAGAAGAACGGTAGCCAGCAAGAAAGAACGACTCCGTCAAACATCAGATGAGAGGCACCCTCTACATGATCATACATCTACACCCAGCTGCCTAAAGTCAAGGAAGAGCATCATGAACAGTGTTGTTCCATTATAATCAACCCCATCTGAAGCCCGCATCGCCTTGTGGAAAGACCGGCTCACCAGTCTCAAACAATGCCCAAAGACGGAAATTCCACCGGGTGAAAGCCTTCCCCCAGGAGCTAATTGCAACTGGGCAACCTGGAAGTGCCTTAACAGGCTTAGGACTGGTGTAGATCGTTCAAAGGTGTCACTGAGCAGATGGGGATATACAACCAGCCCGACAACTTGTGAATGTGGAACTGAGCCACAAATTATGCAACACCTCCTGCAATGCCCATCGCTGGAGGAACCCTGTGCTATTGTAGGTCTTGCCAAATTCAACAACAAGGTGCAAAAATGTGTCCAGTTCTGGCTGAGCCATGTATAGACTGTCCGTGGACACGATAAGAAGATCCCTCATTCTTCTGAATTCTAGTGAATACAGGCCCAGAGCCATCAAATGCTCTTCATATGACGAGCTGTTCAATTCTGGAGTCATTTCAGTCAACCTCCTTTGAACTCTCTCCAGTTCCTGCACATCCTTTCTAAGATAATGTGCCGAAAACTGCTCACAATACTCTAAGTGAGGCCTCACCAGTGCTTTATAAAGTCTCAACATTACATCCTTGCTTTTATATTCTAGTCCTCTTGAAATAAATGCTAACATTGTATTTGCCTTCCTCACCACAGATTCAACCTGCAAATTAGACTGTAGAGCAGCCTTTCTCAACCTTTTTGCTCAATAGGAACCCTTGAAATAGTTTTCTGGTCTCAGGGAACCCCTGCACAAAAAATATTATATCTCAGCTCATGGTATGTTAGCGTGATTAGAAAGTTGTGGATATACAGTAATAATCCAAAAACTATTGTCAGTTTTCTTTTGAGTAGAGAATGAATTTTTAGCCAACCTTTCTTGAAAAAAACAGGTAGTTAAGCTTAGCTTACCTTTCCTGAAATTATCTCATTCCCTTTCATAAATTTAAAAAACTCACAAGGTAAACATAATATATTTCTGTTAAATACCTGGCTGAAGCCAAAATGGGTTTTAATTTTTCTAAAGGTAGGCTCAGTAGATTTAATTTAAATAATTGTAAATTGATTTTAATTAATGCTATTTACAACATGACAAATTATTGACAATGTTGAATAGTAAAGTTATTAAAACTCATAAGCCAAAGCAATATGAATAAAAATAAAATCTAAGACACAATTTTATACAAGACTTTGAAAAAGCATTTTCTTACTAAGTGACATGATCAGGCTCAAATATAGGCCCAACATGTGAAACCTGTGCTTGTTTTTTGCTGCACAAATACTCAGTTCTGGGTTGAACTTGAGATAAGCACACAGGGATTTCACCTTCAACTGAAATGAGATGATTTCTATCCTTGCTCTTGATGCTTGTTAAACAAGGAAAAGCTTGCACAACATGTAAGAAGTTGAAAACTGCAGCGACGTATTCATTGCTTTCCTGTGAATGGCAGGGTACTCTTCTTTCACAGAAATCCAGAATTGTCAGGGGCAGGTCAGTAAATCTCATCTTGAGAGCATGGTCAGAGCACAGCTCACAAAGTTCTTCCTCTTCTCACGTTCTCAAGTTCTCAGGGTGAGTAGAAGATTTGGAGAAAGTTTCCCTCACCCAGTCACACACTTGTGTTGGAAGGAGGGAAAATACTGTTTGAGTTTGCTCTGCAGTTCTTCCAGGTGGTTTTCAATAAGACCCGAGACTTTCTGATCCTTCCTCACTCTCAAGCCCAAGCAGCTGTAGAAACATTTCAAGATTTCCTTTTGCAACATGATTTTGTTTCAAAGATTCAATTTCCCTTTAAATCCAAGGATCTTGTCGCTTGAAGTTAAAGCATTTTCTCCAGGGCCTTGCACAGACTTGCTCAACTGGTTCATATGATGAAAAATGTTTGTTAAGTAGGCTAGTTTCTGCAACCATTTTTCATCTTCAAAGCACTCAGCAAAATCTGGCTTACTATTTTCTTGAAAGTACTCCTGTAATTCACCTTTCAGCTCAAACACCCTGTTGAGAACTCTCCCTCTGCTAAGCCACTGGATTTGTCTGTAGCAGGTGATTGGTGTGCTTTTTGTCCAGGTTTTCATACAGTTTTTTTTAAACATTCTTGAGTGAACTGGTCTTTATTTAATAAAGTTAACCATTTTTGAAGCATCATTCAGAATTTCTTTCATTTCATCTCCAAGAGTTTTTGACGTCAGCACCTCTCTGCGAAGAAAGCAGAGTGTTGTGACAACAGATAATTCTGGAGGGAGAGGCTGACATCACAGCCCAAGTTGGGCGATTCCATTCAAAGCTTGGAAAACGCACTTCACATTCGTCACTGGCCTACCGTCCTCCCCTCCGTGCAATACAGTGCTCAACAGTTATCAATGGCCTCCCCTATTTCATGTCAAAAACTGAGAACGGACTCAACCAGATAAACATGGTCCCTACTGCGACTGCGCACTGCCACACTGGGCTGCGAGACCTCGAATGAGATTGCTAACGGTCTGCTCAGTCTCTGCCTACTAGTGGTCAGCACATCACATGTAGTTCAAAAAACTGTTGACAATACTCCAAGTGTGGCCTGACTAGTGTTTTATAAAGGCTCAGCATTATCTCCCTGTTTTTATATTCTATTCCCCTTGAAATAAATGGCAACATTGCATTTGTCTTCTTTACCACAGACAATCTGTCAATTAACCTGCACACATAAAAGTTGCTGGTGAACACAGCAGGCCAGGCAGCATCTCTAGGAAGAGGTGCAGTCGACGTTTCAGGCCGAGACCCTTCGTCAGGACTCACTGAAGGAATCAATTAACCTGCACACATTAACCTGCACACTGAAGGAATCAATTAACCTGCACACATAAAAGTTGCTGGTGAACACAGCAGGCCAGGCAGCATCTCTAGGAAGAGGTGCAGTCGACGTTTCAGGCCGAGACCCTTCGTCAGGACTAACTGATTCCTTCAGTGAGTCCTGACGAAGGGTCTCGGCCTGAAACGTCGACTGCACCTCTTCCTAGAGATGCTGCCTGGCCTACTGCGTTCACCAGCGACTTTTATGTGTGTTGCTTGAATTTCCAGCATCCGCGGAATTCCTGTTGTTTGCGCTGTCAATTAACCTTCTGGGATTCCCAAGTCCCTCTGCACCTCTGATGTTTGAACCTTTTCTCCATTTGGATAATAGTCTGCACTATTGTTTCTTTTACAAAATGCATTATCATACATTTCCCAACACTGTATTCCATCTGCCATTTTTTGCCCTTTCTTCCAATTTGTCTAAGTCCTGCTGCAATCGCATTGCTTCCTCAGCACTATCTATCCCTCCACCTGTCTTTGTATCATCCACAAACTTTGCCACAAAGCCATCAATTCCATTATCTAAATCAATGACAAACAATGTGAAAAGTAGCAGTCCCAATACTGACCCCTGAGGAACACCACTAGTCACAGGCAGCCAACCAGAAAAGGCCCCCCTTATTCTAACTCACTGCCTCCTGCCTGTCAGCCATTCCTCTATTCATACCAGTATCTCTCCTGTAACGCCATGGGATTTTATCTTGTTAAGCAGCCTCATGTGATACCTTATCAAATGCCTTCTGAAAATCCAGGTAAATATCAAACATTGTTTCTCCTTTATCAATCCTGCTTGATACTTCCTCGAAGAACTCTAACAGATTTGGCAGGAAAGATTTCCCTTTGCAGAAACCATGCTGACTTTGACTTATTTTTATCATTAGTCTCCAAGTACCCCGAAACCTCATCCTTAATGATAGACTCCAAACACTTTCCCAACCACTGAAGTTAGGCTAACTAGCCTATAATTTCTTTTCTTTTGTCTTCCTCCCTTCTTAAAGAGTGGAGTGACATTTGCAATCTTCCCGTCCTCCGGGACCATGTCAGTATCAAGTAATTCTTGAAAGATCATGACCAATGCATCTGTTATCTCTAAGGTAACCTCTCTCAGGACCCTGGGATGTAGTCCATCTGGCACAGGTAATTTATCCAACTCAAGGCCTATGAGTTTGCCTAGCACTTTTTCCTTTGCAATGGCAATGGCACTCGCTCCTGCTCCCTGACACCCATAGACGTCTAGCACACTGATAGTGTAAACAGTCAGCTCCGACATCTTCCCAACGCTGAGGTCAGACTCTCCAGCCTATAGTTTCTTTTCTTCTGCCTCTCTCCCTTATCCTTCTATAGATTTGTTGATTATGCTCACATGAAAATTAATCTCAGGGTTGTATATGGTGAATTGTATGTACTATGATAAAACATCTACTTTCAACTTTGAACTGTTATTATTTTACTTGTACCATCTCAACGCATTGCTGCAATGAAATGATCCATCTGCTTGGCATTCGGAATAAAGCGTTTCACTGTGCGTGTGACCACAGTAAACCAGTTCCAGTTCCAGTGTGGGTAGGCAGTCAAATTTCAGAGTACAGATATATGTCAGAGAGGAACCAGCACACTCAATGTCATCAATGGAAGAGGTCCCAGTGCTCTCAGTGTTGAGAGTTGTTATTATGATGACAAGATCATAGAGCAAAGTTGTGCATTAGTCATCATTACCTGGTAATACAGTACAGGATTCCACGATAGTGTAGTGGTTAGCACAACTCTATTACAGCTCGAGGCGATAATGTTTGAGGTTCAATTCCAGGGATTGTCTATAAATCCTCCCAGTGGAACATGTGGGTTTTCTTCCTCAGTCCAGAGACCCAGGTGGGTTATTGTAAGTTATCCCATGATTAGGTTAGGTTTAAGTCGGGATTGTCATAGGCTTAGAGGGAAAGTTGATCACTACAGTTCAGCAACCCAATGAAAACTTGATTATTTTGCGCTAACAACAGGAATTCTGCAGATGCTGGAAATTCAAGCAACGCACATCAAAGTTGCAGTCCTGACGAAGGGTCTCGGCCTGAAATGTCGACTGTATCTCTTCCTAGAGGTGCTGCCTGGCCTGCTGCATTCACCAGCAACTTTGATGTGTGTTGCTTATTTTGCACTAAACTTTTATTCAAAATGCATGTAAAAGTTGAGTATAATTTATATATTTTTTTAAATTTTTCGTGAATGCTGCGAAGACACTCTGTGCCAGTGTTGCTGCTGCGCGTATGTTTTTCATTTCACCTGTGCAGACCTGGACTTGTGCATCTGACAATCAGCTTTCCAGTTTCTCACAGGGTCACAATTGGCCCTCTGCTGCCCTCTGTTGTCACATCTGGAAACTACACCCTTCCTCAGCGGTCAACTTCCAAACATTGTATCGTACCATTTTGAAAACTTCAGAGGTCCACGATTTTTACTCATCCGGTAGACACGAGTTATCTCAAATCACCACGATCAATGATGGATGGCCTGTGATCTTGACACTTAACAAAACCATAATCACAGGAGTTTAGCAACACTATGAGAATTTCGATCACTTTGCAGGAAAATGGACTTGTTCCGTTTTCTTTCTTGTAAAGGTATGTGTAATTTGTGCTTAACATGGGTTTTCTTGTGAATCCTGCTTATATGATGCTCTTTGTGATGTTGCTGTAAGCAAGTTTTCCATGTCACACCATCAGGTTCAGGAACAGCTACTTCCCTTCAATCATCGGTTCTTCAACCACCCTAATCCTTTCCAGGATAAACCCCTTCCTTTCCAGTCCCGTTGAAGGGTTTTGGCCCAAAACATCACCTGTTTATTCATTTCCATACATGCTGCCTGACCTGTTGAGTTCCTCCAGCATTTTGTGTGTGTGTTGTTCCAGATTTCCAGTGTCTGCAGAATCTCTTGTGTTACAACTCTCATCAGTACCATTTAACAACACTATGACCACTTTGATCAAGTTGTACTAAAGTGGAATTTGTTTTTGTTCTAATTATCCTCTTTCGTGTAAAAAGCAGTATATAATTTATGTCTAATTTTTGTTTCTCTTGTCAATGCTGCTGACCTGATGCAATGTACATGTGATGCTGCAGCAAGTAGGTTTTTCAGAGCAACTATATATACACGTACTTGTGCGTATGACAATAAACTCCACTTTGAGCTTATTGATGGAATAATTTACAAGAATTGATTAGTAATAAAAACCTCAAGGAAGAATCAACATCTCACAAACTCTATTTTAAATTTTTGCAATCCCATTACCCCTACTGGCAGTTTGTCAGAATCCTCTATTCAGGCCTAGTCTTTCAAGGTGTCCCCAGGTGTAGTCCATCTTTGGAGATCCCTTCTCTCCCTGGAATGAGATCCCTGGAGCCTCTGTTGGTGTTTCTGTAGTTTTGGGGTTTTAAGGGAGGGGGTTGCCAATCCCATGCCCAGCATTCTGAGCTTTGCAGCCTGGCTTGTGACCGTCCATAGCAGAGTTACACAAACCAACACCTGTTATTAGTCTTTTCTTCTTGAAGTAAGCTTAAAGTGATCAGAGTTCTGTGGCAGTGGAAAGGCAGCAAACAAGAGAAAGTCCAGCCATTCTCTCTCTGACATTTTAATATAATCCTACATTCATTGCCAATATCACTAAAGTCTTTTTTTTTCAATCCACAATTTTTTTACAGCATTAGACTAGTCAATAGCATTAAATTCACATGAACATGATACTATCAGAATCACAGAGTGTGAGAGGTAATAAAATTGGGTTATGAAATATATAAATCGGGTGATGGAATGTAATTAAATTAGCCATTGAAATGTTATAGAATTAGGCTGTAAAATAAAATAAAACCAAGCAGTATGGAGTAATGAAAACTGGGGAGTGAAATAGATTAAAATCAGATTATGAAATAAAGTCAATGCGAGAGGATTAATGGATCTCAGCGGAAGATGGGGTATTACATGAAATTAAATCAGAGAACAGGTTCATAAATTACTTGGGCTAAATCTGGAAACAATAAATAATATGTAAAGTCAACAAAAACAACAATAAAATTATTATTTCTTAGTAATTTGAGGAATGTTCATAATCTAATGAAATTGCATTATCTGTTGTCAGGGCTTTCTGTGGATACAGATGATATCTCCAGTCATTGTAATGTTACATTATGTACTGATCTCATGATCACATGTTGATCAGCAATATTGTCTCATGTTATTGTCACATATTATTACCAATATTATCACATGTTTTGTGTCACTATATGTACTGTGTTTACACTTTGCCCCCAGAGAAACATTGTTTCGTTTAGATGTATACATGTGTATTGGTGAATGACAATTAAACTTGATTTTGAATTATCGCTCAGTAAATCTGCTGTTCATTTTCAGGAGTGTGGATGCTGTTATATTTCAATTTGACTGCCTGGTTCAACCCTTCCAGCGTTGCCAACTGTTCCAGAACCATATTAAACCAGTACTTAAAGCCTAGAGCAGGAGTTCTCAACCTTTTGATCCAGGATTGATTAGAGAATTTAAAATAAAACAACCCTTGGGAGCAAGTGATCATAATATGATCAAATTCACCCTGAAATTTGAGAGGGAGAAGCTAAAGTCAGATGTATCAGTATTACAGTGGAGCAAAGGGAATTAAAGAGGCATGACAGAAGAGTCCACCAGTACTGATTGGTGAAAAAAAATTGATAGGGTTAACGGCAGAGCAGCAATGACTGGATTTCTGGAAGCAATTAGGAAAGCACAGGATATATACATCTCAAAGAGGAAAAAGTATTTTAAAGGCAAGTTGACACCACCGTTGCTAATAAGAGAAGTCAAAGCCAATATAAAAGCCAAAGGAAGGCCATATAATAGAGAAAAATTAGTGGGAAGTTAGTGGATTAGGGAGCATTTAAATACCAACAGAAGGCAACTAAAATGTCACTAAGAAGGTAAAGATGGAATATGAAAGCAAACTAGCCAATAATATTAAAGAGGATGCCAAAAGTTTCTTTAGATCCATGAAGCATAAGAGAGAGGCAAGATATCGGACTGCTGGAATACAATGCTGGAGAGGTAGTAATGGGGGACAAGGAAATGGCAGATGGACTGAATAAATACTTTTCATCAGTCTTCACTGTGGAATACACTAGCAGTATGGTGGAAGTTCCAGGTATCAGGGGTCATGAGGTATGTGAAGTTACCATAACAAGAGAGAAGATTCTTGGGAAATTGGAAGGTCTGAAGGTAGGTAAGTCACCTGGACCAGATGGTGTACACACCAAGATTTTGAAAGAAGTGGCTGATGAGATAGTGGAGGCATTAGTAAAGATCTCTGTAATTAGTAATGATCACTAGATTCTGGAATGGTTACAGAAGACTTGAAAATTGAAAATGTCACTCTACACTTTAAGAAGGGAGAGAGAGAGAAGAAAGGAAACTATAGGCCAGTTAGTCTGACCTCAGTGGTTGAGAAGATGTTGGAGATAACTATTAAGAATGGGGTCTCAGGGTACCTGGAGGCACATGATAAAATCGGCCAAAGTCAGCATGGTTTCCTCAAGGGAAAATCTTGACTGACTAATCTGTTGGAATTCTTTGAAGAAATAACAGGCAGGGAGAAGGAGAATCAGTTCATGTTGTGTACTTGGATTTTCAGAAGGCCTTTGACAAGGTGCCACAAATGAGGTTGCTTAACAAGCTATGAGCCCTTGGTATTACAGGAAAGATGGATAAAGCAGTGGCTGATTGGCAGGAGGGTAAGAGTTGGAATAAAAGGAGCCTTTTCTGGTTGGCTGCTGGTGACAATTGGCATTCCTCAGAGGTCTATGGTGGGACCAAATTCTTTTTATGTTTGATGGCTTTGTTGCAAAGTTTGCAGATGATATGAAGATAGGTGGAGGGGCAGGTAGTTTTGAGGAAGCAGAGAGGCTACAGAAGGACTTAGACAGATTGGGGAATGGGCAAAGAAATGGCAGATGGAAAACAGTGTTGGGAAATGTATGGTCATGCACTTTGGTAGAAGAAATGAAAGAGTTGACTATTTTCTAAATGGAGAGAAAATATCTAAAACTGAGGTGCAAAGGTATTTGGGAGTCCTTGTACAGGATTCCCTAAAGGCAAATTTGCAGGTTGAGTTGGTGGTGAGGAAGGCAAATGCAATATTAGCATTCATTTTAAGAGGACTAGAATACAAGAGCAGGGATGTGATGCAGAGGCTTTATAATGGCACTGGTGAGGCCTCACTTGGAATACTGTGAGTAGTTTTGGGCCCTTTATCTTAGAAAGGATGTGCTGAAACTAGAGAGGGTTCAAAGAAGGTTCACAAAAATGATTCCAGCATTGAACGGCTTGTCATATGAAGAGTGTTTGATGGCTCTGGGCCTGTATTCACTAGATTTCAGAAGAATGAGGGGTGACCTGATTGAAACCTATCGAATGGTGAAAGGCCTTGATAGAATGAATATGGACAGCTTGTTTCCTATGCTGGGAGAGTCCAAGACCAGAGAAAACGGCCTCAGAATAGAGGAGCATCCTTTTCAAATGGGGATGTGGAGGAATTCCTTTAGCCAGAAGGTGGCGAATCGGTGGAATTCTTTGCCACAGGCACGTGTATTTAAGGCAGAGGTTGATAGATTCTTGATTGGTCAGGGCATGAAGGAATATGAGATAAAGGCAGGAGATTGGGACTGAGAGGAAATTTTGGTCAGCCATGATAAAATGGCCGAGCAGACCTGATGGTGAAATGGTCTAATTCTATTCCTATATCTCATGGTTATGGTCTTTTTTATGCCATGGTCTCCTACTATTAACCAAGTTGTCCATGGGCCGCAGGTTGAGAACCCCAGCCTAGAGTCAAAAGAGACTGCAGATGCTGGAATCTAGAGCAACACACACTCAAAGCTGCAGGAACTCACAGGTCAAGCAGCATCTATGGAGAAAAGTGGACAGTTGGCATTTCAGTGAAGGTCTCAACCTGAAACAAGGATTGTCCATTTCCCTCCACAGATGCTGCCTGACCTGCTGAGTTCTTCCAGAGATTGTGTGTTGGTCTTAGTTCAGACCCACTGGTAACTCCTGGAGAGACAAAATGCCCTCTGGTACCAAGGTGCAATACAGTGCCAACAGTCACACACAGCAGATATAATTATAATAGCAGAAAAATATACAGTTACAAAAAACATATCAAAAATAATAATAATAATGTCCTTGAGTGTCATGGCTTGTAGATTAACAGTGCTTGGATTGTGTCTAAAAGCCTCTTTTCTGTAAGAACAAGCTGCAGTAGTTCCTCATATCACATAGTGCAACCAGAGACAAAAGCAATACACACAAAACGATTTCCAGTATCTGCAGATTTCCGCTTGTTTGAGAGACAAATGCAATGCCGCTTGTCTTCCCAGAAGTGAACACTGGAGGGCAGCACTGATGGGACGGTCCAGCTCCTTTGCCGATAACCACAACAGGCGATCCTGAGGAATGACTGTCTGCTCAGCACAACAACCGAGTTAACGCAGCTCCCGGTCATCAGTCCCACTAATGAAATAAGCCGCAGAAAGTTGTAAATCTAGTGAAATCTAGTGAATACAGGCCCAGAGCCATCAAACACTCTTCATATGACAAGCCGTTCAATGCTGGAAAGTTGTAAAGACACATACTCAGTGATTCAGAAATCGCTTCTTCCCCTCTGCATGGACAATGAACCCATGAACACTACCTCATTACCTTTTTTTCTCTCTTTTTGCACTACTTATTTAAAAAATAAATAACCTCTAAAGTCATTGGGTGGAGGCCAAGTCATTGGGTGTATTTAAGGCAGAGATTGATAGGTATCTGAGTAGCCAGGGCATCAAAGGTTATGGTGAGAAGGCGGGGGAATGGGACTAAATGGGAGAATGGATCAGCTCATGATAGAATGGCGGAGCAGACTCGATGGGCCGAATGGCCGACTTCTGCTCCTTTGTCTTATGGCCTTATGTATTCACCACTTTGGAAGTTTTCATTTGTTATTGTTTTACAACATTGAATCACAGTGGATTTAATCTGGCTTTTCTTAACACTGATCAACAGAAAAAGACTCTTTCGTGTCAAAGCGAAAACAGATCTCTACAAAGTTATCTAAAATTAATTACAAGATAGCTGATTGTATAAGTATTCACTCCCCTCAAGTCAGTATTTAGTGAATGCACCTTTGGCAGCATCTATGTTACCATTCTGTGACATAAAATTGTGTCACCGACTATGACATCATTCTACATCACCACTCTATGACATCATTCTGCAAGGACATTCTGTGACCTCATTACCTGACAATATTCCATAACAACAAGGGGTAACACAGTGGCGAGCGTTTAGCCTAACACTTTACACGTCTGTGATTTGGGTTCTATTTCCGCAGCTGCCTGTCAGGAGTTTGTACGTTCTCCCCATTGCATGGGTTTGTTCCGGGTGCTCCGGTTTCCACCCAGATCCGAAAAATGTATAGGTTAGCATTAGCGGGTTGTGGGCATTCTATGTTGGCACCGGAATCATGGCGAAACTTGCAAACTGAACCTAGCACATCCTCGGACTGAGTTGGTCATTGATGCAGATGACACATTTCACTGTATGCTTTCATGTCTCTATGCATGTGACAAAATAAAACCATGGCATCATTCCACTTCACCATTGCATGATACATTTCCCATGTCCAGACCACCAAGTTCTTTCATAATTTGGAATATCTTCATTAAAGCTCAGTCTCCTTTTTCTCTTCGGGTACCATAAGCCAAACACTACTGGTTTCTCCACACTCTGGTGATGGTCCAGAACTCATGGCCAGCAGCTTTGCCCAGTCTGTCAGAGTTCTCCAAAAGGTCTGCAATGAGAATAGTTTGCAGGGAAGCATGGGGAGAATTAGGAGTGGGATTGGTTGGACTACTAGTCGATGGGCTGAGTGGCTCCCTCTTGGGTCATGTTTTATTTTTCAGTATTTGTTAATTTATTTGTGGTACTGTTACTTTATGTGTTTTGTGTGTGAGTTATAAGTACCGTGTTGTGCACCTTGGTCTGGAGGAACGTTGTTTTGTTTGGTAGTATACATGTGTACGGTTGAGTGACAACAAAATTGAACTTGATAGCAGTTCCACAATTTCTTCATATTGTTGTTCCAATCTCTTCTGACCATTATTTTTACAGATTAGAATTCTGAATTAGAGATTCCGCTTTCTCCTGGTAAGAACAGAAACACTGTGTGTGTATTGTGTAAAGCCACTGCATTTTTTAAAATATCAAAATAAACTTTATTCCTAATAAAAAAATTACAAGTATAAACCATGCAATGCCTTTTCATTCTTACATTGATAATCAGTAATTTCGGTATTGTTCTATTACATTCTTGCACACCAGTAGGACTGCTGCCACTGGTGACCCCCGGTGTGCTAAATGACCACAATAATTGAGAAGTTTTCTCCCCCAGCCAGGCCCCTCTCTCTCTAAGAGCAGAAGACCTCTATTCTGTGGTCCTTCCTCATCATGCCCTTGTTGCGGCTGCATCCCTCAGCACGTCCTGCGGACTGGAGTGTGCCGGTCAGCAACATTCCTCCACGGACATCCCAACGTGATGGCAGACCAGCACCTTTCTGGCAGACAAAAGGGGAGTCTTTTGCCAAGTCAATGATCAGAGTGCCAGCACACTTGATGAGTGTGTCCCAGGCAACAGCCCGTAGATCAGAGAGTCCTGTTTCACGCAGCTGCTGGGGATGAACTGTCACACAGGCCCTTGCATCTTTCTCCACTCTCCCTTTGCAAGGCAGCACTCCCCGAAGAGGAGGGCTTCCTTGCAAACTATTCCCCATTGCAGTCACCCTGTGGGCAGCGCACAGTGGGAGCCAGCTCTTGGCTCCATCCCTCTCCCTCCTGTCTTCTCCTATCATTTTGGATCTCCCCCTCCCACTTTCAAATCTCTTACTAGCTCTTCCTTCCGTTAGTCCTGTCAAAGGGTCTCAGCCCGAAACATCGACTGTACCTCTTCCTAGAGATGCTGCCTGGCCTGCTGCGTTCACCAGCAACTTTGATGTGTGTTGCTTGAATTTCCAGCATCTGCAGAATTCCTCATGTGCATGGTGGGAGTGATGCTCCAGGTACGCAGGAAGCATCTGATTGGGAGGCCCCCCCCTCAATGGCAGCCAGGCAAGCTCTTCACTGCAAATTCCTGCTAAAAATACACCTCTCAGAGTGGAGTAAACCTCAGCTACATCAGAGTAATAGAGCTGAGGTACTCACATTAATTTCACTCAGATGAGTTCGCATCTGCTGGAGTCAGAAGGCTCTCATTCACCTCTCTGAATGGTTAAAAGGACAAAACTGTCACAAGCATATGCAAATATTCCTCTAGTGATCCATCATCTGGCTTGGCTCCTCCCCCTCTCTCTCGTCAGCACTGTGACACCAAACACAAGATTTTCTTTTACACAGAATCAGAATCAGGATTAATTAATATCAGTGGCATATGTTGTGAAATTAGTTGTTTTGTGACAGCGGTACAGTGCAATGCATAATAAAAACTATAAATGACAGAAAGTGGCTGGGATTGCCCAGGATGCTCGGCAACATCGCCCTCTATGGAAGGAACACAGAACTGCGGCTGTCCTGGAACCCTTGGAGGAAGAGTTCAAGGTGAGAATGGCTGGAAAGGTGATGTAGTATAGGGAATCCAGCACACCAAAGGTGGCCCAGGCAGGGGTCATTGTGCAGATGATGTGGAAGTAGAGAGCAGAAGAGGTCGTGCAGCAGGCTGAATCTCCGCTGTGCTGCAGTGTCCTGGTGGGAGCAGAGACTCGAGGAAGAGCTGGTCTGGGAAGTGGCCCAGTCCCCAGGTATGACAGGGTTAAGAGGAGAGAGGAGCACAGGCTTATCCAGAAGGAAGTTCGAGCAGCTGTGTATGAAGAGAAGTTCACCAAAGCGGTGGGTATGAAGCAGCAGGGAGATTGGACCAGGTGGGAGCAGGCCATGAAAAGGAAAGTGACGTGGACTGATCTCTGGCAAGCAGAGCAACGCCAAATCAGGTTCCTTGTCTAGGCGGTGTATGACACCTTGCCCAGCCCATCCAACCTGCGTAACTGGGGGAAGGCTGGTGCCCCAGACTGTCTTGTGTTCCAGGAGAGGAACCTTGGAGCACATCCTGAGTTGCTGCTCAAAAGCTCTTGGAGAGGGTCAATACCACTGGAGATGTGACCAGGTATTGATCAGTGACAGTAAATGAGCTCAACCCTGCCATTGACCTGTCACCATTGTGAGAGCTGGAGAACTACCAGAGGCAACAGTAAAGCCACCCACAGGGATTCTGTCACCAGCTCGTGTCTGACCTAGAGGAACAACTGAAGTTCCCACAGCACATCGTCAAGACCACCTCGAGAGCAGGCATCCTCCTGGTCTCCGAGGCAGCAAAACACATCGTCCTGCAGGAACTGGCAGTGAGAGTCTGGAGGAGGCCCTGAGAGGAAGCTTGCCACCCTCGGGTTCTGAAGGAAGTAGCTGGAGAGATTGTGGATGCATTAACAATGATCTTTCAAGAATCGACAGATTCTGGCATTGTACCGGATGAGTGGAATATTGCAAATGTTACTCCACTATTTAAGAAGGGGGGAAGCAGCAGAAAGGAAACTATAGACCTGTTAGCCTGACATCAGTGGTTGGGAAGTTGTTGGAATCGATTGTTAGGGATGAGATTATGGAGTACCTGGAGGCACATGACAAGATAGGCCAAAGCCAGTATGGTTTCCTGAAAGGAAAATCCTGCCTGACAAATCTACTGCAATTCTTTGAGGAAATTACAAGCAGGGTAGACAAAGGAGATGCAGTGGATGTGGTGTACTTGGATTTTCAGAAGGCCTTTGACAAGGTGCCACACATGAGACTACTTAGCAAGTTAAGAACCCATGGAATTACAGGGGAGTTAATAGCTTGGGTGGAGCATTGGCTGATTGGCAGAAAACAGAGAGTGGGGATAAAGGGATCCTATTCTGGTTGGCTGCCAGTTATCAGTGGAGTTCCACAAGGCTCAGGGTTGGGACCGCTGCTTTTTACGATGTATGACAATGATTTGGACTATGGGGTTAATGGATTTGTAGCTAAATTTGCCAATGATACGAATGTATATGAAGGAGCGGGTAGTGTTGAGGAAACAGAGAGCCTGCAGAGAGACTTAGATAGTTTAGGGGAATGGGCAAAGAAGTGGCAAATGAAATACAATGTTGGAAAGTGTATGGTCATGCACTTTGGTGGAAGAAATAAACAGACGGACTATTATTTAGATGTGGAGAGAATTCAAAATGCAGAGATGCAAAAGGGCTTGGGCGTCCTCGTGCAGGATATCCTAAAGGTTAACCTCCAGGTTAAGTCGGTGGTGAAGAAGGCGAATGCAATGTTGGCATTTATTTCTGGAGCTATAGAATATAAGAGCAGGGATGTGATGTTGAGGCTCTTTGAGGCTCTATAAGGCACTCGTGAGACCACACTTGGAGTATTGTGTGCAGTTTTGGGCTCCTTATTTTAGAAAGGATATACAGACATTGGAGAGGGTTCAGAGAAGATTCACGAGAATGATTCCAGAAATGTAAGGATTACTGTATGAGGAGCATCTGGCAGCTCTTGGGCTGTATTCCCTGGAGTTCAGGACAATGAAGTGGATCTCATAGAAACATTCTGAATGTGAAAAGGCCTGAACAGATTAGATATGGCAAAGTTATTTCCCATGGTAGGGGAGTCTAGGAAAAGAGGGCATGACTTCAGGATTGAAGGACGTCCATTTAGAACTGAGATGCGGAGAAATTACTTTAGTCAGAGGGTGGTAAATCTGTGGAATTCGTTGCCACGAGTGGCTGTGGAGGTCAAGTCATTGGGTGTGTTTAAGGCAGAGATAGATATGTATCCGAGTAGTCAGGGCATCAAAAGATATGGGGAGAAGGCAGGGCAGTGGGGATGACCGGAAGAATTTGATCAGCCCATGATTGAATGGTGGAGCAGACTCGATGGGCTGAATGGCCTATTTCTGGTCCTATATCTTATGGTCTTATAGATATGAGGAACTGGCCCGAGACTGTCGGAGGCAAACTGCATGTCCTTGAAGTGGGCTGCCAGGCCTTTGCAGGACAGCCTCTCCACAGTGAGCCTCAGCATAAGTGGGCATCGCTGGTGCAAGGGGGGAGGGAGCCAATGGAAGATCACTGAGGTAGCACAGAAAGCCTCAGGATGCCTCTGGATGAAGAGGGCAAGTCCATGAGGATCTCCAGCACGTGTTACCTGAGCACAAGTCATGGCTTGATCAACCACAGCTGGGTCTCCTGGGTGAGGGTGTCTGACGTTCAAAGATCCAGAACTGTCAGGTTGCATCTCTGAAAATGTGGTCAGAGCATTGCAAGATGTATTCTTCAAATGAAGGAAGCAGAAATATCAGTTCAGAAACAATGAAAAAGGTTAATACAGGACATTGAAACTAAATTTGGTGCACCAGAACATCACCACCCCAGCACAGAATTACCAACAAACAGAGATAAAGAACTTTTGGTTTAATATCTGGTCAAACAGGGTGATGCACGATCAAGAAGCAAGCTGGGTTAGGGAACAAAAAGAACGCACACACACGATTGAAGAAATGCAAATACCTGAAGTTGCAGTGGATACTGTATACGTACTAAAAGAGGTTAAAAAATACCCACAGCTGGAAAAGTACTGGAAGTGATAATATTCATAATTATTAGTATAAAAATTTACTTGCCTTCATCCATACCTAGTAAAGCATATCAAAAATTTTCTTTAAAACCCTGAAAAAGTGCCTAAATTTTTGACAGAAGATAAAACATATCTTTTACCTAAAGGGGAAATCACAAAAGATCCATGAAAATATTGTTCTTTTACTTGTTTACAAACTATATATAAAATTGTAACAATTGCAACAAATCATCACTCAATTAGATAACCACAATATACTTACAGAAGAGTAGAAAGGATGCCTTAGGGGTACGAAAGGGTATGAAAAGAAAAGTAGAAATCTTTCATGTTGCTACTTTAACTCCGTCCCACACTCAGGTTTAATAGAAGTTCTTAATATATATAAACTACACCCAATACTTGTGAAATTCCTTCAACCTCTGATGAAGCATTGACATACTATAATCACCCTATCTATTAACAATAAAAAAAACAACCACCATTAGCAAAATAAACCCAGACATTTTCCAAGGCGACTCTAAGTCCAGTATAGTTCTGTCTGCCCACTCTCTAATTTACTGAATCGGACAAAAATTGGGTATCAAATCTGAAACAATGAAGTGAGCTATATCTTAATACAACATCTATAAATAGAAATTATATGCTCCTTCATCAGTAAAGCTAAAGCAATTAATTCAAATACTAGAAATATTTTCAAAAGATATAAGCGTGAACTTTGGACTGGGTAAATGCAGGACATTAAACGTAAAGAAAGATGCAATAGAGCTAATAGAATACAAAACAGAGCATTAAACAATTAGGGCTACACAGCAGTACCTATGTAAATCTTCACAAAGCCACAATATTAAACACCATTGGATAGTTTGAAAGTTCCCAGCAATTGAGAAATGAGTGTGCTTGGCTGTGCCCGTACCTCAGGTTTTACCAGCTTGAACTGAGAAAAAAAATGTAAGTCCACGGATTGTGAGAATATTTTAATAATGGGGCGTGAAGTTGAGCATAGTTATCCCCTTTGGTCAAGAGCCGATGGTTGAGGGATAATAACTGTTCTTGACCTGGTAGTGTGGGTCCCAATACTCCAGTACGTACTTCCTGATGACAGCAGTGAGAAGAGAGCATGGCCTGCACAGTGGGGGTCCCTGATGATGGATGCTGCTTTCTTGCAACGGTGCTCTGTGTCGATGTGCTCAACGGTGGGGAGGTGTTTACCTGTGATGGGCTGGACCACATCCCTACTTTCTGTAGGATTTTCCATTCAAAAGGCATTGACGTTTCCATACAAGGACATGGAGCAACCAGTCAATATACTCTCCACCACAGGAAGGATATAAATAAGGTTGAAAGAGTGCAGAGAAGGTTTACAAGGATGTTGCCAGGACTTGAGAAACTCAGTTACAGAGAAAGGTTGAATAGGTTAGGACTTTATTCCCTGGAGCGCAGAAGAATGAGGGGAGATTTGATAGAGGTATATAAAATTATGATGGGTATAGACAGAGTGAATGCAAGCAGGCTTTTTCCACTGAGGCAAAGGGAGAAAAAAACCAGAGGACATGGGTTAAGGGTGAGGGGGGAAAAGTTTAAAGGGAACATTAGGGGGGGCTTCTTCACACAGAGAGTGGTGGGAGTATGGAATGAGCTGCCAGACGAGGTGGTAAATGCGGGTTCTTTTTTAACATTTAAGAATAAATTGGACAGATACATGGATGGGAGGTGTATGGAGGGATATGGTCTGTGTGCAGGTCAGTGGGACTAGGCAGAAAATGGTTTGGCACAGCCAAGAAGGGCCAAAAGGCCTGTTTCTGTGCTGTAGTTTTTCTATGGTTTCTATGGTTTCATACATCTATATAAGTTTGTGAAAGCTTTTAATGATAAGGAGAGGGTCAGCAACTTTAAATTTCATATTTTATCTTTTCTCTCCACAAGGAGATTTTCAGATATACTTAAAGTAAAAGAGTGGATATCAGACTACTGGAAAATGATGCTGGAGAGGCGGTAATCAGGGATAAAGAAATGGTTGACAGACTTAATAGGTATTTTACATGAACCCTCACTGTGGAAGACTCTAGCAGTATGCCAGAAATTCAAGAGTGTCGGGGGGCAGAAGTGAGTGTAGTTGCTATGACTAGGGAGAAGGTGCTTAGGGAACTGAAAGGTCTGAAGTTAGATAAGTCAGCTGAACCGGATGGACTACACCCAAGGGTTCTGAAAGAGGTAGCTGAAGAAATTGTGGAGGCAATGATCTTTCAAGAGTCACGAGATTTTGGAATGGTTCCAGAGGAATGGAAAATTGCTAATATCACTCCACTCTTTAACAAGGAAGGGAGTCAGAAGAAAGAAAATTATAGGTCTGTTAGTCTCACTTCAGTGGTTGGGAAAAGGTTGAAGTCCATTATTAAGGATGAAGTTTCGAAGTACTTGGAGGCACATGATAAAGTAGGCCAAAGTCAGTATGGTTTCCTTGAGGGGAAAGTCTTGCCTGACAAATCTGTCAGAATTCTTTGAGGAAATAACAGGCAGGATAGATAAGGGAGAGTCAGTGGATGTTGTCCACTTGGATTTTCAGAAGGGCTTTGACAAAGTGCCACACATGAGGTTGCTTAACAAAATGAGAACCCATGGTATAATAAGGAACATACTAGCATACTTAGAGCATTGGGTGATCAGGGAGATGAACAGTTGGAATAAAGGGGGCTTATTCTGGTTTGCTGCCAGTGACTAGTGGCATTCTGTAGGGGGAAGTGATAGGACCATTTCTTTCCATGTTATGTGTCAATGATTTGGATGATGGAATTCAAGGCCTTGTGGCCAAGTTTGCAGATTATACAAATGTAGGTGGAGGGACATTTAGTGTTGGGGAAGCAAGGAATCTGCAGAAGGACTTAGACTGGGAGGATGAGCAAAGAAGTAGCGGATGGAATACAATGTAGGGAAGAGTATGGCCATTCACTTTGGTAGAAGAAATAAAGACAGTTTGTTTTCTAAACAGGGAAAAAATTCAAAATCAGAGAGATTTTTGGGAGTCCTTGTGCAGGATTCGCTAAACATTAACTTGCAGGTTGAGTTGATGGTAAGGATGGCAAATGCTATGTTGGCATTCATTTCAAGAGGACAAGGATATAAAAGCAAGATGTAAGGCTGAGGCTTTATAAGGGATTGGACAGACCTCACTTGGAGTATTGTGTACACCTTTGGGCTCCTTATCTAAGAAAAGTTGTGCTGGCATTGGAGAGGGTCCAGAGGAGGTGCAGGAGAATGATTCTGGGAATGAAAGGGTTAATATATGAAGATTATTTGATGGCTCTGGTCCTGCACTCATTGGAGTTCAGAAGAATGTGGGAGACCTAACTGAAATCTCTCAAGTATTGAAAGGCTGAGACAGAGTGGATGTGGAGAGGATGTTTCCTCTGTTGGGTGAGCTGAGGACCTGAAGGCACTTCCTCAGAATCTTTGGAATTCTTTGCCATGGTTGTCTGTGAAGGGCAGGTCATTAGCTATGTTCAAAGCAGAGGCTGACATGTTCCTGGTTAGTCAGGGCATCAGAGGTCATAGAGAGACCATAAGATAATGTCATAAGACATAGGAGTAGAATTAGGCCATTCAGCCCATCGAGTCTGCTATTCCATTCCATCATGGATGATGCCAGATTCTACTCAATCCCATACACCAGCGTTCACACCATATCCTTTGATGCCCTGACCGTTCAGGAAATGATCAACTTCCACCTTAAACATATGCACGGACTTGGCTTCCACCGCAGTCTGTGGCAGAGCATTCCACAGATTCACTACTCTCTGGCTAAAAAATTCCTCCTTACTTCTGTTCTGAAAGGTCGCCCCTCAGTTTTGAGGTTGTGCCCACTAGTTCTGGATACCGCCACCATAAGAAACATCCTCTCCACATCCAAAGAAGACAGGAGAATGGGAATGAGAGGGATAATAAAACAGCCATGATGGAATGATGGAGGAGACTTTATGGATCAAGTGGCCTAATTCTGATCCTTTGTCTTATGGTCTTATGACATGCTAAGTCTTTGCAAACTTCTCAGAAAGCAGAGGCCCTGCCATACCTTCTTTGTAATTGCACTTATGTGCTAGACCATTGACAGATCTGCTGAAATAATAACTCCAAGAATTTAAAGTTGCAGCCTCTCTCCATTGCAGATCCCCCAACAAAGACTGGCTCATGGACCTCTGGATTCCTCCTCCTGAAGTCACTGATTATCCTGGCCTTGCAGGTTGTTGTTGTGGTACCACTCAGCCAGAGTTTCAGTCACCTTCCTTTTGCTCATTCATCACCACCTTTGACTCAGCCAGTGACAGAAGGAATATGGCGTTGAGACTGTTCTTAGCTCACACAGCCCATCAAGAACCCTCAACATCCAGGACATGCTCACTTCTCGCTGCTCCCATTGGGAAGGAGGCAGAGGAGCCTCAGGAGCCACACCACCAGGTTTGAGAAAAGTTATTATCCCTGAGACATTAGGCACCTGAACCAGCCTGAATAACCTCACTTACCTCAACTCTGAACTGATCCCACAACCCACAGACTCACTTTCAAGAAGTCTACAACTCGTGTTCTCAGTATTCTTTAGTTTGCCCATTGTTTCTTTTTCAGTCTTTATTTATGTGTAGTTTTTTAAATAAATTCTTTTGTAATTCTTTACTTTCCTGTAAATGCCTAGAAGAAAATGAACCTCACGGTGACCTATCCGTACAATACTTTGATAATCAACTTACTTTAACTTTGACTTTACTGTTTCATGTTCCATGTTCCACATCCCAGACCAGATGCTGTATATGGCAGAACTGAGAGATTAATTCAAAAATACAGTTTTAAACATAGGCTTTTACTTTGAGTCATGGTTTTCAAGGATCTGATTTTGAATTTTAGCTTCAAGTACACTTCCTCTGAAATTGAACTTTGTCCTCAATCTTCAAAATTTGGATAAGTTGTAATATATGATTTTCAGAGACATAAATTCTGCCTCCTACCAGAGCCCTTTAACGGTTTGGAGATGCAGGCTCAGTGGTTCTATTGGGTAGGAGGAGGCTCAGTATCCTTGCTGGCAGGCTGGCTAGAGTTGTTCGGGTGAGTTTAAACTTATTTGGCAGGGGTATGGGAACCAGGATGGTAGTGCTGAAGGTGAGGTAGTTGGTTTACAAACAGAGGCAATGTGTAGTGAGACTCCAAGTAAGGAGAGGCTGCTGATGGATCAAAATTGCAGTCAACAGTATGAGTTGCAACGTAAAAGGCAGACAAAATTGAAAAAGGTGAATACAGGACTGAAGGTGTTATATTTGAATGCACACAGTGTATGGAATAAGGTAGATGAACTTGCAGCACAGTTACTGATTGGCATGTTTGATGCAGTAGGCATCACTCAATCATGGCTGAAAGAAGATTATAGCTGGGAATTTAATGTCCAAGGATACACATTATATTGAAAGGACAGGCAGGAAAACAGAGGGGGTGGTGTTGTGCTGTTGGTAAAAAATGAAATCAAGTCATTAGAAAGTGATGACATAGGGTTGGAAGGTGTTGAATCATTGTGAATAGAGCGAAGGAACTGCAAGGGTAAAAAGACCCTGATGGGAGTTGTATACAGACCCCCAAACAGTAGTAAGGATGCTGTCTACAAATTACAAAGGGAGATAGAAAATCCATGCCAAAAGGGCAATGTTACAATAGTCAAGGGGGATTTCAATATGCAGGTAGATTGAGAAAATCAGTTGGCCCCAAGAGGGGAAATTTCTAGAATGCCTAGAAATGATGGCTTTTTGGAGCCAATCTCTCCCTCAAAATCGCAAAAAGAACTGGTTGTGGATTACAGGAGGAATGGAGACAGGATAAACTCTATTGATATCAATGGATCTGGGAATATAAACAGCTTCAAGTTCCTCACCATCCACATCACCAAGGACCTCATGTGGTCTGTACACACCAGCTGTGTGGTGAAAAAGGCACAACAGCACCTCTTTCACCTCAGACGGTTGAGGAAGTTTGGTATGGGCCCCCAAATCCTGAGAACTTTCAACAGGAGCACAGTTGACAGCATCCTGACTGGCTGCATCACTGCCTGGTATGGGAACTGTACCTCCCTTAATCACAGGACTCTGCAGAGAGTGGTGCGGACAGCCCAGCGCATCTGTAGTTGTGAACTTCCCAAGATTCAGGACATCTACAAGGACAGGTGTGTAAAAAGGGCCCGTAGGATCACTGGGGACCCAAGTCATCCCAACCACAATTTATTCCAGCTGCTACCATCCGGGAAGCGGTACCACAGCATAAAAGGCAGGACCAACAGACCCCGGGACAGCTTCTTCCACCAGGCCATCAGACTGATGAATTCACGCTGATTTGAGTGTACTCTATATTACATTTGGCTGGCTGGTGGCATAGTGGCATCACCGCCGGACTTCGGAGTGAAGGCTCCCGAGTTCGAATCCAGCTGGCTCCCTTGCACACTTTCCATCCGTGCTGGGTTGAGCGTCGAGCTAGCAACTCGGCCTTGTAAAAATAAGAAAGCCTGCTAAAAAAAAACACCATCATAACGGCATCCCAATGACTCCACTCGGAGTTAAGGGCTTTCTTCTTCTTCTTCTTCTTCTTCTTCTTCTTCTTCTTCTCCTCTATATTACATTGTCTGTTCTATTTATTATAAATTATTACAAATTACTATTATTGCACATGGCAGATTTAGATGGAGACATAACATAAAGATTTATACTCTTCATGTATGTGAAGGATGTAAGAAATAAAGTCAATTCAATTCATAGTTGAGCCTACCAGGTGTTCAGCTGTTCTAGATTGTGTGTTGTGCAATGAACCAGAATTGATTAGAGAGCTTAAGGTAAAAGAACCCTTAGAGGGAAGTGATCATAATACGATCGAATTCATCCTGAAATTTGAGAAGGAGAAGCTAAAGCCAGATGTATCAGTATTACAGTGGAGTAAAGGGAATTACAGAGGCATGAGAGAGGAGTTGGCCAGAATTGATTGGAAAAGAACACTGGCAGGGATGATGGCAGAGCAGCAATGGCTGGAATTTCTGAAAGCAATTCAGAAGTCACAAAGTACATACATCCCAAAGAGGAAGAAGTGTTCTGAAAGCAAGATGACACAACCGTGTCTAACAAAAGAAATTAGGGCCAACATACAAAAGCCAAAGAGAGGGCATAGATAATAATAGAACAAGAATTAGAATTGGGAAGCTTTTAAATACCGGCAGAAGGCAACTAAAAAAGTCATTAGGAAGGTAAAGATGGAATATGAAAGCAGGTTAGCCAATAATATTAAAGAGGATACCAAACATTTCTTTAGATACATAAAGTCTAAAAGAGAGTCGAGAGTGGATATCGGCCAGCTGGAAAATAATGTTGGAGAGGTAATAATGGAGGACAAGGAAATGGTGGATGAACTGAATTAAGTATTTTGCATCATTCTTCACTGTGGCAAACACTAGTAGTATGTTGGAAGTTCAAGGTGTCAGGAGTCATAAAGTGTGTGAAGTTATCATTAGTAGGGAGAAGGTTGTTGGGAAACTGGAAGGTCTGGAGGTAGATAAGTTGCCTGGACCAGATGGCGTACACAGGATTCAGAAAGAGGTGGCTGAAGACACTGTGGAGGCATTAGTAATGATCTTTCAAGAATTACTAGCTCTGGAATAGTTCCAGAAGACTGAAAAATTGCAAATATCACTTCACTCTGCAAGAAGGGAGCGAGGGAGAAGAAAGGAAATTATAGGCCAGTTTGTCTGACTGCAGAGGTTGAGAAGATGTTGGAGATGATTATTAAGGATGTGGTTTCAGGGTACTTGTAGGCACATGATAAAATAGACTGCAGTCAGCATGGTTTCCTGTAGGGAAAATCTTGCCAGACAAATCTATTGGAATTCTTTGAAGAAATAATAAGCAGGAAAGACAAAGGAGAATTGATTGATATTGTTAGGTGGATTTTCAGAAGGTCTTTAACAGAATGCCACACATGAGGCTGCTTAACAAGCTATGAGCCCATGGTATTACAGGAACTATCCTAGCATGGATAAAGCAGTGGCTGACTGGCAGGAAGCAAAGACTGGAAATAAAGGAAGTCTTTTCAGGTGTCTGTGTTGGGACCGATTCTTCTTATGCTATATGTAAATGATTTGGATGATGGAATTGATAGCTATGTTGAAAAGTTTGTGGACGATATGAAGATAGGTAAAGGGGCAGGCAGTTTTGAGAAAGTAGAGAGGCTACAATGGACTTCGACAAATAAGGAGAATGGACAAAGAAGTGGCAGATGGAATATAGTGTTGGGAAGTGTACGTTCATGCACTTTGGTAGAAGAAATGAAAGGGCTGACTATTTTCTAGATGAAGAGAAAATACGAAAATCTGAGGCAAAAAGTGGCTTGGGAATCCTTGTGCAGGATTCCTTAAAGGTTAAGTTGCAAGTTGAGTCTGTGGTGAGGAAAGTGATTTGTGAAGTTAGCATTTATTTCAAGAGGACTAGAATATAAAAGCAAGGATGTAATGTTGAGGCCTCACTTGGAGTATTGTGAGCAGTTTTGGGTAACTTATCCTAGAAAGGATGTGCTGAAACTGGAGAGGGTTCAAAGGAGGCTCACGAAAATGATTCCAGGATTGAATGGCTTGTCATATGAAGAGCATCTAATGGCTAGATGTTGTTGTCTATGATTCCAAAAGGCTACTGTGTGGTACGTTGAGTGGTGTTGGAGGTGAGGGCTGGGCCACTGATAGTGGAGATTGTTGTCCATATTCCCAAAGGCTGATGAGTGGTGTTGGAGGTGCACTGCACAGTAAATATTGTTGTCCATATTCCCAAAGGCTGATGTGTGGTATGGTTAGTGGTGTTGGGGGTGTGGGCTGGGCCACTGATAGTGGAGATTGTTGTCCATATTCCCAAAGGCCGATGAGTGGTGTTGGAGGTGTGGGCTGGCCACTGCGTAGTGAATATTATTGTCCATATTCCTAAAGGATGGTGTGTGGAACAGCGAGTGCTGTTGGAGGTGTGGGCTGGGCCATTGCACATTCTGATAGATTTGATGAAGTGGTTTTATGCTTTGGCATTGCTCTGTTATATCTGTACCGCATCTTGCCCGGTCACACTGAGCTCCCTCAGCAGAATTGGCATTTCACCCTCCACTGCCCGCAGACTCCTGCCACGCTTGATTGCTCATTCACTGCTGGAATTTTTAAACGGCTGCTGTGTTACCCTGGACTGTCTGGAGATGTCACCAGATCCCAGGCTGAGATGCAATGAACTAACTCCAAGCTAATGATAATTACTGTAATTGAGAACAGGTCTATTTTCAGACACTCTTTTATTAAGAGCTCTGTCTTGTTCCAGAGTGTAGCTAATTACCATGTTTCTATATTAGATCAAACTCTATCTGACACAAACTTTCCTCCAACTCATCGGTGTCAAATACACAGTGTGTGTTCTTGATGCTCAGAGAAATGACCCGTCTGTTGCCACCCTACTGTCCATAGCAGAAAACAGGTTTTCCCTGTTCCTATGGGGGAGAGGGGGTGTTATCCTGAAGACACACACTCAACATTTTTGGAACAGTTTCTTCCCCTTCATTATCTGTTTTATTTTGAACAAACAAGAACACCATACAACTTTTTTGAACATCAATTTCACTACCTTACAGTAATTTCTCCCCCCTCCTCTCCTTTTCCATTCCCCATTCTGGTTCCCATCTTACCCCTTCCCTTATCCTCACCTGCACATCGCCTCCCTCTGGTGCTCCCTTGTCCCTTTCTCTACTGGTCCACTCTCCTCTCCTATCTCCTATCTTCTCCCTTTTCTCCCTATCCCATCCCAGCTTCCGACTTCATTCCCCCCCCCACTGCCATCCACCTTCCCCCTCACCTATCCCTTGCTAGTTTGTACTCCTCCCTCTCTCACCACCCTCTTATTTGGGCTTCTCCCCCCCCCCACCTTTCCAATTTTGATGAAAGCTCTCAGCCTGAAATATTGACTGTTTATTCCCCTCCGCAGATGCTGCCTGACCTGCTGAGTTCCCCCTGTGTTTTTTGAGTGTTACTCACTATTCTGTTCTCTTTTTTGCATTACTGATTTAATTTACTATGTATATATATTATTGTAATTTATAAACTATTTTCTGTATTGCACTATACTACTGCTGCAAAACAACAAATTATTGTCAGTGATAATATATGTGATCCTGATTCAGAGTGATGCCTGAGAATACTCTTAATTGAATAACCAGCCCAAGAGACAAACAAAAATATCCTACTTCTCCTGCAGCTGAACATGATTCTTCAAAATCTTAAAAATCTCGATGAACTGAAATTTGCGTCTCTGCACAGTTTCAGAACTATGTTTGACATCCTGTTAATTAGTGGCATAGTGGTGTGAATCAGAGGGGTTTAATTAACACTAATGAGTAATCAGGGGCGCAAGTCTGCTGCTGGCAATTAAGAAACGTCAGAGCAAATACTTCACAGAAATCACAGGGAAGCTGCCTTTGTGTAGTCAGGCAATGTCCCCTCTTGTGGGAGTCAGATAAATTCATTTTAATCATGCTTGCTTTAGATTGAATAAACCATAGGTGGTAGTTTCCCTGTGCAGAGAGAAGCTGGGAAAAGACATCACTATCACCGAGTGTAAGCCACCTCATTTGTTTCAGAAGACAATTTAATAGACCCTGAATAATTAAAATGAATTGTTTACTCTTGCTTAAAGAGGAGAAGAAACAAGTTCTTTATGTGACCAAAACGGTAAAACCCCAACATCTCAGTCCTGTGGTGTCGCTTGCTGAACGATGCTTTGCTCCAGAGGTACAAAGCACAATTTAGTCATGGCTTAGGAGAAAGGTATCTTTTTGGCAGATCTTAGAGGAACAGTTGTACAAATGAATTATCGTGATTAATCAAAGATCTTCCCCTCTCTCTCCTGTGCATATTGTTCTTGATAAAGTTAAGCGCTCTGAAACAGGTTGTGTTTGGGGGTGGGGCAGAGGGAGAAAGGAGTACTCAGAGATCACACACTTGGGGTGACACAGTAGCGTAACAGTTAACAAAATGCTTTCACAGCACCGGTGAATGGGGTTCAATTCCCACTGCTGCCTGTAAAAAAAACTTGCTCCTTCTCTGTGACCGCATGGGGCACAGGTTTCCTCGCACATTCGAAAGGTGTATGGGTTATTAGGTCAATTAGTCACATGGGCATGTGGGATGACTGGGTTGGAAGGGCCTGTTACCAAGTAAATGAAATGAAACAAGGGAAGTTTAGTAACAGCATCGGGCAGTGATGCCTCATGCAAACTGAGAGGAGTTATTGTGCGTCAGTAGTTCCTTTGATTCTAAAACTCCCTTCTCCCCACCCCTTTATGTCTGCTATCTCTCTGCTTTCTGTGCAGTCCTGATCAAAGGCCTCTACGTTGTATCTTCTCTATCGGTTTCCCTCCATAGGTCCTGCCTGATCTGCTGAGTTCTTCCAATATATTGTGTGTTGAAGCAGCACACAAGGCGACTCTGAGATCACACATAAACTAGAGTCAGTAAGGACAGCAGATTGTGTTCCCTGCAAGCCACCCCTGGCCCAGATGCGAATTCTCTGCTGCCTCTTACTCATGAATCCAGACAAATGCACAAGATGCCTGGATATTACAAATGCAAGCTATTGGAAAACTGGAATAGAACAGAATACTCAGTAGGTCAGGCAGCATCTGTGGGATGAGAAAAAGAGTTAACAGTGCCATGCTGACTATCCCTAATCAGACTATGCTTCTCCAAATGCTCATCAATCCTGTCTCTTAGAATCTTCTCTATTAATTTTCCCACCACTAAAATAAGTTTACTAGTCTATAGTTCCCACGATTGTTCCTATTCCCTTTCTTGAACAAAGGAATAACATTTCCCGTCCTATGATCTTCTGTGACTGTCTATAATTCTAAAATCTTCTGTACTACTCCTGTGGCCAGTGAGGATGTGATGATTATCACCAATGGTTCAGGAATATCTTCCTTGCATCCCATTGAAATTTGGAGTATACCCTGTCCAGCCCTGGGAACTTATCTATTCAAATGTTCTTCAAAATTACCAGCACACCCTCTATCTTAACATTGACATGCTCCAACATATCAGCCTGTCTACACTGTCCTCACATTTGGCAAGGTCCCGCTCACTGCTGAATATTGAAGGAAAGTATTTATTAAGGACCTCCCCTACCTCCTCTGACTCCAGAGATATGTTTCCTCTTTTATTCTCAGTCCTACTCAGACTCTAGTCATCCACCTTAGGGTTTTCCTTAATCCTACTCACCAAGGCCTTCTCATGCCCCCTCCTAGCTCTCCCAACTCCATTCTTAAGCTCCTTTCTGGCTACCTTGTAACTTTCAAGAACCCTGACTGAACTCTGCTTCCTAAATCTTAAATACGCTTCTTTCTTCTTTCCACTAAATGTTCTACTTCTCTTCTCAATGAGGTTCCTCCATCCTATCATCCTTTCCCTGAATCAAAGGGACAAACCCATCCAGAATTCCATGCAAATTCTCCCTAACTACCCTCACACTTCCATTGTGCATTTCCCTGAGTACATCTCTTCCCAATTTATGATCCTAAATTCCTGCCTAATTAGTTAGCCCTCCCTCAAACTGTCTGCTCCAATCCCTGTACAAAGCTACGCTAAAGGTTAGAAACATAACTGGAGATGACCCATCGAATAATTCTGCTCATCCCTCTGCAGATACTGATCTGAGTGCTTCTGCTGGAAGGCAGTGTGCCACCACAGAACTCTTTAAGAAAAGCATCTAAGGAGGAATAACATTACCAGTGATACCTGGGCTAAGAGAAATTGATTGTTCCCCTGTACAATCCTGATATTAATTACAGAATTTTGTACAAAGATTTTCAGTTCATAATTTGATGCAGGGTGAGTTTTAACATCTCTTGGTGGTTTTGAACAAGGACCAGACCAAATTTTCCATTTTCAACCTGCAAAGTGGAGGAGTTTTCTATCTGCCGTGTGGGTATCTGAAATAAACTCACCATATGGTCATTGTGTTTAGCTGCTCATAATTCCTTGTTGTCTGTGTTCAGAGCCTTCAGTGAAGGTGATAGATCGATACTTTATTAATCCCAAAGGAAATTACAGTGTCACAGTTGCATTACGTGTGCACAGATATAAATACTAGAAGAGAAATAGGAAGAATGAAAAGCAAGTTACCACAAGCAGTTTAACAGGAGGGGGTCATCACTTCCCCGGCTATAGGTTGACTCTTTATAGAGCCTAATGGCCGAGGGTAAGAATGACCTCATGTAGTACTCTTTGGAGCAAGGCAGCTGTCTTAGTCTATCATTAAAAATATTCCTCTGTTCAGCCAAGATGGCATGCAGAAGGTGAGAAACATTGTTCAGAATCGCCAGGATTTTCTGTAGGGTCCTTTGTTCCACCACAGCCCCCAGTGTGTCCAGTTTGACTCCCATAACGGAGCCAGCCTTTCTAATCAGTTTATTGAGCCTGTTGGCATCACCCGTGTTGATGCCATTGCCCCAGCACACCACTGCATAGAAGATTGTACTGGCGACAACAGACTGGTAGAACATGTGAAGGAGAGGCCAGCACACTCCAAAGGACCTCAGTCTCCTCAGGAAATAGAGGCAACTCTGGCCCTTCTTGTACACAGCCTCTGTGTTGGTGCTCCACTCAAGTCTATCATTCAGGTGCAGCCCCAGGTACTTGTAGGTCCTCACCACGTCCTCATCCTCACTATCAATAATATCAGGGAGCATTCTTCCTAAGGTCCATGAGCATCTTCTTTGTCTTACTGATGTTGAGCTGCAGATGATTCAGCTTACACCATTTGACGGAGTCCTCCACGAGGGCCCTGTATTCATCCTCCTGTCCTCCCTTATATACCCAACTATTGCTGAGTCATCAGAGAATTTCTGCAGATGACATGACTCAGTGTTGTATCTAAAGTCCGATGTATACACAATAAACAGGAAGGGAGCCAATACAGTCCCAGTGCTGCTTATGGCCATGTCTGACACACAGCTCTGAAGCTGCACAAACTGTGGACTGCCAGTCAGGTTACCGTTATCCAGGATACAATAGAAGTGTCAACCTGCAGTAGGGCTGTGTGGTATTGAAAGCACTTGAGAAATCAAAAAACATGATCCTCACAGTGCTGCCCTGCTTATCCAGGTAGATGACAGCACCTTCAACTCCAGTGTGCTCCTGGTAGGCAAACTTCAGGGGATCGAGGGCTGCTCCGACCAGCATAGGCCAGGACCAGCCTCTCTAGGGTCTTCGTGATGTGTGAGGTCAGGGCTACTGGACGGTAGTCATGTCCAATTCAGTCAGCTGTTGAAGGTCCGGCCACTGCAGCAAGCCAAATTCCTAAGGCTGAAGCTGATTGATAATCCTTCCTCTATCACCAGACTGAGAGATAACTCAGTTCTGCTCAACACTTCAGGGCTTCTGCTGAAGCTGTGACTCCGAGGATAAATCCACCAGTGGAAGCCTGAGAGGAGAAGGAAGGTAATGGAGACAGGAATTGTGTTCCAGAAACTGTAGGCTGCCATAAACCTCTCAATGATTTATGGAAAATAATTAACATTGCAGATTGGGGCTGAGGATTTGGGCTATAAGCCCAAGGTGTGAACAACCAGCCCAATTTCCTGTTGTATGTTCTCTACACTGGACTCAGAATCACCCAGAAAGGGTGATAGAGTGTTGAGTGTGGAGTAGAATGTGAAACATGGAACACAGAGTGTAGAACTAGACCATTAAACATAGAACCCAGAGCAGTATAATATAGGACAGGCCCTTTGGCCCACAGTGTTGTGCCAAACCAATGAAATGTAATTCAATGCTTAACTAATCCCTTCTGCCTGCATATAGTCCCTATCCCTCCATTCCCTGAACATCCTTGTGTCTATCTAAGTACTTCATAAAAGTCTCCATCATACTTGCATCCACCACCAGCACATTCCAGGCTCCCACCACACTCTGTAATAAGTCAGCCCTTATAGAAAGGTGGAGCAGACTCGATGGGCCAAATGGCTTAATTCTACTCCTCGACATTATGATCTTATCATAATGAACTGATCCTTGTGGCCCACTCCATTGTCTGCTATCTAAACTTCTGGCCAAGATGGCACTATGCTGCAGTTCTGACAAGGTCACACCTCAGACTTGGTTGTTTATTAAGGTTTGTAGGGACTGTTTTGGGGACAGGGAGGGGAGTTAAGGGTATGCTGGGGTTTATGGGTAGGGATGAAGAGGAGCTAAGGGTCAGGCCAATGTCCAAGTTTGGTAAAAAGGAGTCTTTTAAGAGTGCAATAGGAAGAGCTCAGGGCCAGAATGTTCTTGTTAGAATGAAGGGCAAGGCAGGTAAGATTAAAAGTTCAGAGTAAATTTATTATCAAAGTACTTCTCTGTTACCATGTACTATCCTGAGATTCATTTTCTTGCAGGCATTCACAGCAGATGGAACGAAACACTGCAGAATCAATGAAGAACTACGCACTACGTACTGGGTGAATGAGTAGTCTTTGGGGTACTGTAAGTCTGTGTCTTCATTGATGCTTTGCTGCACGCTTGAGTGCTCGATGGGGGAGCCGATTTCTTTTGCTGGTGGGGTGGGTGGGGGTTGTCATTGTCTTGCTGCTGCTTGTGTGTGGGAGGGGGGAGCTGGGCGGGCTTTTGGTTTCTAACATTTAACTGTCATTCATTCTTTGGGGCACTCCTCTGTTTTTGTGGATGTTTGTGAAGAAAAAGTATTTCAGGATGTATATTGTATACATTTCTCTGACATTAAATGTACCTATTGACCTATTGAAACAAAGACAAGCAAAACAGCTAACATGCCAAAGAAGACAAGCTGTACAAATGTAAATAATAATAATGAATATTAATAACGAAAATTAATGAATATGCAACAAATATGATTGAGAACATGCATCGTAGAGTCCATAATTTGTGGAATCAGTTCAGTGTTGAAACGAGTGCAGTTACAGTTTCTATGCTAGTTCTGCAGCCGGATGCTTGAAGGGTAATAATCCTGAACTTGGTGGTGTGGTACCTAAGGCTCCTGTACCTCCTTGGTGATGGCAGCAGTGAAAAGAGACCATTGATTGGGTGGTTGGGGGTCATTGATGATGGATGTTACTTTCCTGTGACTGTACTCCTTGTAGATAGTGGCCAGGACTTTGCCTGTGATGGACAGAGCTGTGTGTGCTACTTCTTGTAGCATTTTCCATTCAGGACATGATGCAACCAGTCCAGAGACTTTTGGCAGATGAGGGATATTGAAGAACCAGAGAGCCCTCAGAAGGAATGAGACAGATTAGGAGAATGGGCAAGGAAGAAGCAGATGGAAGACAGTGTTGAGAAGTGTATTGTATGCACTTACATCGTAGAAAAATCAGAAGTCTAAGGTGCAAAGGCACTTGGAAGTACTCATGCAGGGTTCTTTGAAGGTTAATTTGCAAGTTGAGTCTGTGGTGAGGAAGGCAAGTGCAATGTTAGCATTCATTTCGACAGGACTGGAATAAAAGAGCAAGGATGTAATGTTGAGACTTTATAAAGCACTGGTAAGGCCTCACTTGGAGTATTGTGAGCAGTTTTGGGCCCTTTATCTAAGAACGGATGTGCTGACCTCAGAGAGGGTTCAGTGGAAGTTCACGAGTATGATTCAGGGAATGAAAGGGTTACCATATAAGCACGGATTGATGGTTCTGGACCTGTATTCAGTGGAAGTCAGAAGAACGGGGTAGGATCTCATTGAAACCAATCGAATATTAAAAAGGCCTTGATAGAGTGGATGTGGAGAGGATGTTTCCTGTGGTGGGGGACTCTAGGACCAGAGGGCACATCCTCAGAATAGAAGAACGTTGATTTAGCACAGAGATGAAGAGGAATTTCTTTAGCCAGAAGCGTCAGTGGAGGCCAAGTCATTGGGTATATTTAAGGCAGAGGCTGATATGTTCTTGATTAATCGGGGCATGAAAGGATACGGGAAAAAGGCAGGAGAGTGGGGCTGAGAGGGAAATGGATCAGCTATGATGAAATGGTGGAGCAGACTCGATGGGCCAAATGGCCTAATTCTGCTCCTATGTCTTACGGTCCCAGAATGAAGAAAAACTACGCACAGCGAGGGACGTTGAGGATCTGTTAGCAAAGGCTCTTAGTGCTGCTTCAATTTTCACTCTTTTTGAAATGATTCCTATCTTAGTCACATCATTTTGCAATATAAATTGGACAATTAAATAATTTAGTTTATTTAGCTTGAGTAATGACAACATCTTTCAAAAAACTGTTGGATTTGAAACGCATGGGCATGCAGTCACTTTGGCCGTGAAGTATTACAGTAGTATTTCCATTCCACAGTCTCTGCTGGAGTAATGAGTGTAGCAATTAAGTAAATAAAAGGAATGTAGCTGGATGAATCGTTCGGAGGGAGACAAGGTTGCAGGGGAATTGGTGAGGAAAAGGGACTGATACATAAGTAATGAACACATTCAATGCTTGAACTAACCGGCAAAACCCTAATCACCACAGTTTAGCAGCACTATGACCACTTTGCATTAAATGGACCTTGTTTCTTTTTGTTCTGATTGTGCTCTTTTCTGTAAAATCATGTTTAATTTATACTGTGAACACTGCTTATCTGATGCTATGCACCAGTGATGTTACTGCAGGTAGGTTTTTCAATGTACCCGTGCACACCTGGACTCGTGCCGACGACAATTAACGTCACTCGGACTTTGACGAAAGCCTTTCCAAGTTGTTGCTATGTTTTGCCATCTGTGTCTCTCCTTGCTTCATGATTGTGCCATGCTCTATCTCTGTCCAGGACCTTTGCTGCACTTGCTGGGGACCTAAACTTATTTACTGATGCAATGAGCAATCTATCTTTAAAAATGCAATCACCGTGCTTCCCAAGAGGATAAAATGCAGGCTGGCACGACAAAGTAGTGAGTAGCACAAGTCTTTACAATGACAGTGATCACTGATTGGGGTTGAACTCCCGCTGCCACCTGCAAGGAGTTTGCACGTTCTCCCCACGACCGTGTCGGCTTCCTCCATGTGCCCCAGTTTCCTCCCACATTCCGAAGATGTACGGTCGAGCTTGGGGGTTGTAAATTACGGGCATGCTATGTTGGTGCCAGGAGCATTGCTGCTTCCAGCACATCCTTGGACTGTGTTGGTCGTTGACACAAAATAACGCATTTCACTGTACATTTCGATGTATGTGTGACAAATAAAACTTACCTTATCTTAATAACACTTAGTAAAACTAAGTTCTTTCAAACCTTTCATTGGCCGGTATATTTCTTAGGATAGAATTGTAGAGTCATAGAAAAGTACAGCACAGAAACAAGTCACTCGGCCCAATGAGTCTGCGCCAAACCAATTAAGCTGCCTAGTCCATGACCTGTCTTCTTAAGTTATTGTCGATGTGACTATGATCATGCATTATGAATCCTGTTGGGCTACAAGAGACCACAGATGCTTGAAAAATTGCTGGAGGAACTCACCAGGTCAAGCAGAATCGGTGGAAGGAAACGGACAATCAGTGTTTCAGATCAACACCCTTAAAGTGCTTTTTCCTTGGTAGATGCTGCCTGACCTGCTGAGTTCCTCCAGCACTGTGTGCTTTGCTCTGGATTTCCAGCATCTGCAGAATCTCTTGTGTTTCTGGTTTGTTGATGTTTTTGCGAAGCAAGTGGACTGCCAGGAACATTTCGCACTGGTTTGTTTATAATCCTGAGGTTGACTGAGCCAGCACTAAGGGTGTTCTGCCTCTTCACATAATTAATGTCCGAGCAACTGAGCCAGCACTGAGGGTGTTCTGCCTCTTCATGTAATTAATGTCCGAGCAACTGAGCCAGCACTGAGGGTGCTCTGCCTCTTCACACTGTAACTAATGTCCGAGCAACTGAACCAGCACGATGCAAAAGAAAACAAACATTCCAACTCTTGTTCATGAAGCCCTCATCACATCTACTGACCTCTGTGCTGAGGGCTCTTTTGTCTGAAGCAAATACTTGTGGAGTACGATCATTGCTGGAGCATAGAAGGAGCAGCAATCAATTAATCTGTGTAAAAGTTAATGATATTAAAGGGCAGCTCAGTCATGCTAAAATGGCCAAATATGTTGACATGAGACAGCTGAAATAATATTCCTAAACAGGAGATTCTACAAAGCAACTCATACAAAACGCTGGAGGAACTCAGCAGGTCAGGCAGCATCTATGAAGAGGAATACACAGTTGACGTTTCAAGCTGAGACACTTCATCAGGACTGGAAAGGAAGGGGGCAAAGCCAGAATAAGAAGGTGGGTGGAGGGAGGGTAAGGAGAACAAGCTAGATTGTGATAAGTGGGTGATGGAGGGAGATGAAATAGGAAGCTGGGAGGCAATCGGTGGAACCGCTAAAGGGCTAGACTAGGAGGAATCTGATAGGAGAGGAGAGTGGATCATGGGAGAAAGGGGAGGAGGGGAGGCACCAGGCAGAGGTGATAGACAGCAAAGGAGAAGAGGTAAGAGGCCAGAGTGGAGAATTGAAGAAGAGGGAAGGGGGAGGTGAAAAATTACAGGAAGCTGGAGAAATTGATACTTCTGCTGTCAGGTTGGAGCTACTGAGATGGAATATGAAGTGTTGCTCCTCCACCCTGAGAATGGCCTCATCGTGGCAGACGAGGAGGCCATGGACCAACATGCCAGAATGGGAAAGGGGATAGGAACTGAAACAGTTAACCACTGGGAAATTCTGCTTTTTGCGGATGGAGTACACATGAGGGGGAAGCTGGGTGGGGGTGGGGATGAAGTAAGAAATTGGGAGGTGATAGGTTGAAGGAATAAGGGACTGAAGAAGGAAGAACCTGACAGGAGAGGACAGTTTGGAAAGCTGAGGTTGGCCACAAATTCAATATACTGTAATTCTATGTAAACTGAATTAAAGAGTAGGGTTCCAGAATTTGGTTTTTATTAGATACTATTTCATGGTAACACACCAGATTCTTCTTGCATGCTATGTCAGTCAATGAAGAGGTTGTGTGCCTCAGTATTTTTTTATATTTGCACAACTTTTGTTTGACAGTCTATGTCTATAACATATATAAATGACTTTTTGTATGAGCAGCTGGTACATATCATAAATACTGGTTATGCGACCACTGATGCCAGGCAGACAATCTCTGAAGAGTATTGGTAATGGCTGGGGTCACCTGTGTAGTGAAGAATAATGATGATCATGAAGACCATAATCGTCCACATCACGAGATATGGCACGTATTGGCGATGATGATTTTCATCAATTCTATAGTATGTTTTAAATTTTCCTGTAAATGCCTACAACAAAATGAATCCCTTTCCCATTGTTTTGTGTTCGGGGGTGGGGGGAGGTGATTTGGGGGATGATTACCTGTTCAGTTTTTCTTCGTTTACTTTGTGCTGGGAGGAGGGAGTTGGGGATTGATGATTGTACAGGCATTCTTTTCTTTCTTGATTTTGTGGCTGTCTGAAGAAGAATAATTTCGAAGTTGTATACTTTGCTAATAAATGAATCTTTGAACCTTTGATACTAAGTTTGCTTTGGCTTTGATCAGCATTAAAGTTGTTGAAATTTGGGTCTCAGATTTACTTCTAGTGGGATAGTACATCAGCTGAGATCATATAGAATCACACCAGATGGTAAATAAGTCCTCCGCTGAACCTCAAAACAGTAAAAGTTAAACCTTTCACTTCAAACTTCAGTGGGGATATCTAAGAACCTCCTGTTAAATGGCCTTTCCTGCATTCCTTGATCTGCTGATAATTATTAAGTCTGTTCATATATTCACATGTATTTAAGTTTGATTATTGACATTTGTTCTGCTAATTGTTGATTGCTCATGACTGTTTGCACTATTGTCTTGTAAGTTGTTGGCTGCTGTTGTGCTGTCTGTTATGGTATTGTCCTGTGTTTTATGCTTGGCACCGAATGACAATTAATTCTGGTCTGTTTCACATACTAGCAATAAAGACCATAAGACATAGGAACAAAATTAGGCCATTCGGCTGGTGTGATATACTGTGTCCGGTGCTCCCGGTGCAGCCTTCTATATATTGGCGAGACCCGACGCAGACTGGGAGACCGTTTCGCTGAACACCTACGCTCTGTCCGCCAGAGAAAGCAGGATCTCCCAGTGGCCACACATTTTAATTCCATGTCTCATTCCCATTCTGATATGTCTATCCACGGCCTCCTCTACTGTCAAGATGAAGCCATACTCAGGTTGGAGGAACAACACCTTATATTCTGTCTGGGTAGCCTCCAACCTGATGGCATGAACATTGATTTCTCTAACTTCTGTTATTGCCCCTCCTCCCCTTTGTACCCCATCCCTTATTCATTTATTCGTTCGATTGTTTGTTTATTTTTATTTATTTATTTATTTACTTACTTACTTATGTATTATTTTTCCCTTTTCTTTCCCCTCTCTCTGTCCCTCTCACAATAACTCCTTGTCTACTCTCCATCTTCCTCTGGTCCTCCCCTTCCCCTTTCTTTCCCCCTAGGCCTCCCGTCCCATGATCCTCTCCCTTCTCCAGCCTTGTATCCCTTTTGCCAATCACCTGTTCAGCTCTTGGCTCCATCCCTCCCCCTCCTGTCTTCTCCTATCATTTCGGATCTCCCCCTCCCCCTCCCACTTTCAAATCTCTTACTCTCTCTTCTTTCTGTAAGTCCTGACTAAGGGTCTCGGCCGGAAACGTCAACTGTACCTCTTCCTATAGATGCTGCCTGGCCTGCTGCGTTCCACCAGCATTTTGTGTGTGTTGCTTGAATTTCCAGCATCTGCAGATTCCTCGTGTTTGCATCATACATTTTCCGACACTGTATTCCAGCTGCCACTGTTCTGCCCATTCTTCCAATTTGTTTAAATCCTGCACAATCACATTACTTCCTCAGCACTACCTACCCCTCCACCCATCTTCACCCGTCCACAAACTTTGCCACAAAGCCATCAATTCCATTATCCAAATCATTGACAAACAATGTGAAAAGTAGCGGTCACAATACTGACCACTGAGAAAACACCACTAATCACTGGCAACCAAACAGAATAGGCCCCTTTTATTCCCACTCACTGCCCTCTGCCTGTCAGCTATTCCTCAAACCATGCCAGTACCTTTCCTGTAACACCATAGGATGCCTCATGTGTGGCACCTTATCAAATGCCTTCTGAAAATCCAATTAGATGACATCCACTGCCTCCCCTTTGTCCATCCTGCTTGTTACTTCCTCGAAGAATTCTAACAGATTTGTCAGGCAAGATTTCCCTTTACAGAAACTGTGCTGACTTTGACTTATTTTATCATTAGACTCCAAGTATCCCGAAACCTCATCCTTAACAGACTCCAACACTTTTCTAACCATTGAGGTGAAGCTAACTGGCCTATAATTTCCTTTCTTTTGCCTTCCTCCCTTCTTAAAGAGTGGAGTGACATTTGCAACCTTCCAGTCCTCCAGGACCATGGCTGAATCAAGTGACTCTTGAAAGATCATGACCAATGCATCAGTTATCTCTTCAGCAACCTCTCTCTCGACACTGGGATGTAGTCCATCTGGTCCAGATGACTTACCAACCTTGAGATCTTTGAGTTTGTCTAGCACTTTTTCCTTTGTAATAGTAATGGGATTCACTGCTGCTCCCTGACACACACGGACCTCTGGCACTCTCACAGTGTCTTCCACAGTGAAGACTGATGCAAAGTCCCCATTAAGTTCATCTGCCATTTCTTTGTCCCCCGTTACTACCTCACCAGCATCATTTTCCAGTGGTCCAATATCAACTCTCACCTTTTTACTCTTTATATAACTGAAATAACTTTTTATATTATTGGCTAGTTTGCCCTCATATTTCATCTTTTCCCTTCTTGTAGCCTTCTCAGTTGTGCTTTGTTGGATTTTAAAAGATTCCCAATATTCTAACTTATTTTGCTACCTTATATGCCCTTTCCTTGGCTTTCATGCAGTCCTTAACTTCCCTTGTCAGCCACTGTTGCCTAGCCTTGCCATTTGAGAACAACTTCTTCTGTTATCTATTCTGCGCCCTGTGAACTATTCCCAGAAACCTCAGCCATCTCTGCTCTGCCGTCATCCCCACCAGTATCCTTCTCCAATCCACCTGGGCAAGCTCCTTTCTCATCCTCTGCAATTCCCCTTATTCCGTTGTGATACTGATACATGTGACTTAATGCTTCTCTCTCTCAAATTGCAGTATGAATTCAATCATATTATGATCGCTGTCTTCTAAGGGTTCCTTTACATTGAGCGTCCTAATAAGATCTGGGTTATTACACAACACCCAATCTAAGGGATTCTGATTCTGATTCTACAGAGACTCTAGTTCTGATGGTACTGTATAGAAATTTTTATAGAATAATACAGCACATTACAGGCCCTTCGGCCCACATGTTGCGCTGACACTCAAACCCCGCCTCCCATATAACCCCCCACCTTATATTCCTCCATATACCTGTCTAGTAGTCTCTTAAACTTCACGAGTGTATCTGCCTCCACCACTGACTCAGGCAGTGCAATCCACACACCAACCATTCTCTGAGTAAAAAACCTGCCCCTAATATCCCCCTTGAACTTCCCACCCCTTACCTGAAAGCCATATCCTCTTGTATTGAGCAGTGGTGCCCTGGGGAAGAGGCGCTGGCTATCCACTCTATCTATTCCTCTTAATATCTTGTACACCTCTATCATGTCTCCTCTCATCCTCCTTCTCTCCAAAGAGTAAAGCCCTAGCTCCCTTAATCTCTGATCATAATCCATACTCTCTAAACCAGGCAGCACCCTGGTAAATCTCCTCTGTACCCTTTCTAATGCTTCCACATCCTTCCTATAGTGAGGCGACCAGAACTGGACACAGTACTCCAAGTGTGGCCTAACCAGAGTTTTATAGAGCTGCATCATTACATCGCAACTCTTAAACTCTATCCTTCGACTTATGAAAGCTAACACCCCATAAGCTTTCTTAACTACCCTATCTACCTGTGAGGCAACTTTCAAGGATCTGTGGACATGTACCCCCAGATCCCTCTGCTCCTCCACACTACTAAGTATCTTTTCATTCAAGGAATTTTTTTCAAATAAGGTATGAATACATCCATGTGTCTAACACACTGGCTGAATCCTAACACATTGAAAATAAGCTGCTTAACTTCTCTGTGTGAGGAATATCCATGCCAAGCACAGTAAAGAGAGGGGAAGCTGATTACTGAGCACAAGAATGATTGTAGACACAAGCTAACAGCAAGCCATAGGGCTTCTGTCAGCATTAACATAGTCAATGAGATAGATTTTAAAAAGTATTGTAAGGAAGGACAGAGAGGGATGATGTGGAGATGTCTGGGTGTAATTCAAGAGCTCCTATCCTTGACAGCTAAAGATCTGGCCGTCAGAGATGGGATAATTAAATTTAGCATTGATGAAGAGATCAGAATTGTGAATTGCTGGAGGAGATTTTGCAAGATCACAGAGGGATTTGAAAGCAAATGGAAGAATTTAAACAGGTAATTTTCAACCTCCATTCTCTATGATGGATGGCCTGGACGGTAGGGATCTTTGATGGAAATTCTGGCATGGTCTGATTTTCCAAATATTTCCAATATTTCATTCTAATTGATGAGGTTTCCTACCAGGATCCTAAAGTTAGAAATGTGCTTCCCCGGCACAAAGCCTCTAATAACACATAGAGTAACACTAGCAGGATTATTTAATTGTTAGACAGGTGTGGATTAATAACTATATAAAATAAAGCATTCATCTTTTTGAGCCATTAGAATCTGTGCTTCATTTATTGAGACAAATGAAGATTTGTGTCAAGTAAATTACCTGAAATTTGAGAAACTGTATTGGAAGCAGCTCTCGTCAGGGAGTCACGAAGGTGCCGGAAACCGGCTGAGGAGTATTTTAGAATCTGAACAGTGACCTGGGTGGTTTCTACAGCAGACACAATGTCTCTCTGAATCTCTGCCAGACAGCAGAACTCAACATCAAATCCTTCCTCTCCAATGTCAGGGGACATCCTGGAGGGGAAGGTGACGCTCCAGCCTTGGCATCTCAAGGTGCTTTTGTTTTCGGGGCAGCTGATTCATATTTCCCAGCTGTTTCTCCTGCTTGTCTCACAGACAGATTCAGAGTGTTGACAACCAACGCTACAGTGGTGAAGGAGAGGGTGGGTGGGTGGAATTAATCTACAGAGGCAAACGGACAGTTGGCATTTCAGGTCGAGACCCATCGTCAGTACTCAGGACAAACCATGGATTGTTTATCGTTGCTGGCTGGAGATGAAGGGTATTGACCCCCACTATCCAGGACATGCTCTCTTCTCACTGCTGCCATCAGGAAGGCAGTACAGGACTCCTGCTCCCATACCATCAAGTTCAGGAGTAGTAAATACCCTCCACCCAACAGGCACCATAATTTCACTCACCTCAACTCTGAACTGACTTCATAACCCACACTTACTTTCAAGTACTCTACACCTCATGCTTTCAGTATTATTTTTTGTTTGTTTGTTTATTAATTGCATTTGCACAGTTTCTTCTTTAGCACATTGGTTGTCTATTAGTCTTTGTGTGTATTCATTGATTCCATTGTATTCCTTTGTTCTACTGTGAATGCCCACAAGAAGATGAATATGGTGACATACTGCGTACATACCTCGATAATAAATTTACTTTTGAACTTTGAAATGTTGACTGACCATTCCCTCTGTGGACGCTGACGGACCTGCTGAGTTCCTCCAGCATTTTGTGCATTGCCAAAAGATTCATGGCGATCAGTTTTGCACTCTGTAAGTACTGAACGTGTTGTGTTACCGGTAATATATGGAGTTACACGGGGCAGCATTGGCTGTTGAGAAAAGCTGGTGTTAACATAGAACAGCATGATGCAGTTACAGGACCTTAGGCACAGCATATCTGTAGTAACCATTGATGACTCTCTTCCACCTATCCAAAATACTTATCAAGAGTGCCGCATATGCTGTTCTCTTAGCATTGTGAAGGGTCCTTCCCAACCGTTCTACAATCTCTTTGACCCCCTACCACCAGGCAGGAGGTACTGTAGAATTAGGACAAGGATGGTTAGGATGGGAAACAGCTTTCTCTGCCAGGCTGTGAGACTAGTGAACTCCCTGTCACCTCCCAGGTCGCATCACGTGTGAAGCGCCAGTAGTGTTACTCTATTTACTTCTTAACTTGTGTTGTGAATGCACCTTATGCTAAATGTCAATCTTTTGGAATATATTTTATTATTTGCTAGTTTATTTGTGGTAATATTATTTATGTATTGCATGTGAGCTATATGTGTTGTGTTGTGTACCTTGGTCCAGAGGAACGTTGTTTTGTTTAGTGGTATATTTCTGTACAATTGAATGACAATAAACTTGAACTCGAACTTGATGCCAGTTTAAACTCATCCCACATGCCTGATGGTCCATATCCCTCACCCGCTGCCTGATCATATACCTCTCTAAATGCCTCTTAAATGTTCTTGTATCCGCACCCAGGTTGTTTTTGGATCTGACCTGAACTGTATTCCCGCTGGAAAATATGGATTCTGATGGGATAGCATCTCTGCTGTGGTTCATGCAGAGAGCCACCCTGGAGACAGCTCTCATGGCTGGTGGGTAACCCAGCTGCAGGAGGCTGTGCCAAAAGAGGTTTGCACCAAAGGCTCCAACAGTTCACTTTTGTCAAAACTCTGCAAGGAAAATACAGACTGTAAGTCAAATAAATTGCCATTTCCTGCTTTTAGAGTCCCAGTACTAGTAATTATGCACACAATAGTTAAAGTGCTTGCCTGATCTTTAGTTCACCCGCTCATTAATTTCTCCAGAGCCTCCAGTTCATTTACTCATGGAAACCGTTTAAAAGCCGTGCAACATGGGTTAGTGTAAGGAGGCAGTCCAAGTTCAGAGAACAGCTTCAGCTCAGGGAGTGTTGACGTATTAATGCTGAATAAAGTGGGTTCTGACTGAAGATATGGCTTTGAAATTGGGAATCTAATTCATAACAGTGATCAACTGATAATCTCAAATATAAACTTGCAAGTTAAGTCAGTAGTAAGGAAGGCAAATGGAATGTTAGCACTATTTTGCAAAGACTAGAAGATAAAAGCAAAGATGTAATGCTGAGGATTTATAAGGCATTGGTCAGACTGTATTTGAAGTACTGTGAGCAGTTTTGTGAGCCCAATCTAAGGCTACGTCCACACTACGCCAGATAATTTTGAAAACAAAGCTTTTTCTCTTTGTTTTGACCCTCCGTCCACTGGCGTTTTTAGCCCCCGAAAACCGAGATTTTCAGAAACTGTCTCCAGGGTGAGGCTAATCTAACAAAGTACATGCTGGCATTGAGAAGGTACTGAGGAGGTGCATGGGAATGATTCTGGGAATGACAGGGTTAATGTATGAGGAGTGTTTGATGGCTCTGAGCCTGTACTTGCTGGAGTTTAGAGGAATGTGAGGGATCTCATTGAAATCTTTTGAATATTGAAAGGCCTAGATAGACTGGAAATGGACAGAATGTTTCTACTAGTGGGGGAGTTTAGGACTAGAGGACACAGCCTCACAATAGAACAACATCTCTATAAAACAGTGATGAAGAGGAATTTCTTTTGCCAGAGGGTGGTGAATCTGTGGAATTCATTGCCACAGGCGGCTGTGGAGGCCAAGTCATTGGTATATTTAAAGTGGTTACTTACTAACTGTAGACCCTCAGGATGCAGCCCCGTCAGCAAGGTCTCATGTCCCAAAATGATACCCTTACCCCATGAGTGGTTTTATACAGGTGACTCTTGATGAAGATGAATATCGTCCAATTGCTTCCATGTCCAGAAGCTGCTTACCCACCCTTGAATTCCTTCACTCCATCACTGGTTGCCATGCCTCCAGCTGCCCTGGGCCCAAGCTCAGCCATCCCCCCTCCAGGCTTCATTTTCCATCTTGGGATGATTGATGGGGATTAGTGTTCTGAGGAGATAGAAGTTGTTGTTCTTTCATTATTCTGAGTACTTCTATAGTTGTATTGTGGAGAGCATTCTGACAGGCTGCTTCACTGTCTGGTATGGAGGGGCTACTGCACAGGACTGAAAGAAGCTTCAGAAGGTTGTAAATCTAGTCAGCTCCATCTTGGGCACTAGCCTACATAATACCCAGGACATCTTCAGGGAGCAGTGTCTCAGAAAGGCAGCGTCCATTATTAAGGACCTCCAGCACCCAGGGCATGTCCTTTTCTCACTGTTACCATCAGGTAGGAGATACAGAAGCCTGAAGGCACACACTCAGTGATTCAGGGACAGCTTCTTCCCCTCTGCCATCCGATTCCTAAATGGACATTGAATCTTTGAACACTACCTCAGCTTTTTTTTAAATATACAGTATTTCTGTTTTTGCATGTAACGTTCCGTTATATTGGCTCGTGAATGTCTAGGGGAAATCCCGCCCAGCACCTGCTTCAACAGCCCCCTCAGGGTCAATCGTCGCCCGAATCAATCACAAACATCAATCATCAGCCAGCACACCCCGTAAATTTTAACACATACACTTTATAGATATTACTAATTCTAGGGCATTAATATACATTTGATACAGAGAGGAAAGTAATGGGAAAAAAAAAGACGCCAACACTTATCAAAGTCCAAGTTCTTCGCGCGCTACCGTTGGAGCTCAAATTCGACGTCAGACGACCACCCGAATTCCGTCGACCCACGGCTCGGGACCACCCGAAGTGATCGACCGGAGCCTCTCCGCACGTCCGCCGTCCTCCTCATCTCTCCGCCCGACTCCCCGCCAAAACTCAGTCCAGTCATATCATACAGCATGGCATCCGAAAACAAAACGATACATAACCACCCATTGGCTAATAGCACCCTCTTATCACCCTCTAAACCACAATAAGCTGCTAGCGCAAACTCTCTGCAGCGTTAAAACACAACAAAGCCGCATTCCACAGATTAACATAACAAAATCGCCATTTTAAATGTAACAAAAGAAAGACCCCGTACACGCATGTTTTAAAAAATATATTCAATATATGTAATTGATTTACTTGTTTATTTATTATTATTATTTTTCTCTGCTAGATTATATATTGCATTGAAGTACTGCTGCTAAGTTAACAAGTTTCAAGTCACATGCTGGTAATAATAAACTTGATTCCGATTCTGATTCTGGAATATGTAATATACATACACAATAGATTCCATTTTAATTGGGTCATTAGCTAATCAGGGCAGCAGTTTCTTTGGGACAGCTCTTTAAGAACAAAATCAAATTGAGAAATTGCTGGGATTCCCTTCATGTATATGGGCTGCTACGCTGCTTAATTGGGACAGGAGACTGTTGCCAAACGGGTTCTAACTAGTGTCAGTCTCGTGCACTTGTGTAGCTGTTAGATGCTACACTGTGCTGAGAGTGAACAGTTTTTAAAGAACATCAGTTTCATGTGTCTGTGTTCAAAAAGCAGTGATTTTTGTCACGTTTAGTTGGAGGGAAATAAGCAGTAAGATAATTCCTAACTACTTTGCTCATTGCTGTTTCAAGTATTCAGGCTTGGAGATTACCAGAAAACACCTGAAGTGAAAATGAAATGATTTCACTACTTCAACAAGTTAGGAACCATGAAGAATTTGAAGATATCGACAATCATTTTGAATGGCATAATGAAAATGAAGATTTGGAGTCCATATCTGCACTGATTTTGTTCATTGTGCACACTGAATAAATTCTTCCGTCAATAATTCTTAGGAACTAATAACCATTTCTATAGTACTGTCGTACTGTTGGTAGTACTCTAATTTGTTCTGTATTTCATTTCAATACATGATTCGTTGCCCAGTTTATATTGATATATCTTTTTTAACTATTTCTGTGAAACTTTGGCAAAATTTTCTGGTCCTGATGTGTCCCAATGAACTGGAATCCACTGTAGATTTTTATAATTTTTATTTTTTTTAAATTGTTATGTATTACACTGTACTTCTGCTGCAAAACACCAAACTTCATGACACGTGTCAGGGATAATAAACCTGATTCTGTCTGACTCTGAACCCTTTCAGTCTGGAACCTGCCTGCCATGCTCAGATTCAGTTAGTGAATGATTAGCTTAGATTAGATTATGAGGACAGGCAGTCCTCTTTTATTGTCATTTAGTAATGCATGCATTAAGAAATGATACAATGTTCCTCTGGTGTGATATCACAGAAACACAGGACAGACCATGACTGAAAAACTGAGAAAAACCACATAATTATAACATATAGTTACAACAGTGCAAACAATACTGTAACTTGATGAAGAACAGGCCATGGGCACGGTAAAAAAAAGTTCAAAGTCTCAGGAAAGTCCCATCATCTCACACAGACGGGAGAAGGAAGAAAACTCTCTCCCTACCATGAGCTACCAGCGCCGCAAACTTGCTGATGCAGCATCCTGGAAGCACCCGACCACAGTCCGACTCTGAGTTGTCCGAAAACTTCAAGCCTCCGACCCAGACCTCCGACACCGAGCACCGAGCACCATCTCTGCCGAGCGCTTCAACCCCAGCCCCGGCCGCCAGCAACAGGCAAAGCCGAGGATTTGGGGCCTTCCCTTCGGAGATTCTCGATTGCACAGTAGCAGCGACAGCGAAGCAGGCATTTCAGAAGTTTCTCCAGATGTTCCTCCGTGCTTCTCATGTCTGTCTCCATCAAATCAGAATTGTGCACGGTACCCTATTTAACAAATACGATATCATACCAGACAACATGACTACTGATGACTTATTTAATTGGTTCAGCACAACATTGTGGGCTGAAGGGCCTGTTTCTGTGCTGTACTGTTCTATGTTCCATGACACACAGCCCTCATCTGAAGCCAAAAGTCACTTGTTGTAGGGTGAGGAATGGTTGAGTGAGCTAGAGATTTTCCCTTTAGAGTGCATGAGGATGAGCGGTGACTTCATAGGGATCGGGATTAATGAAGCTCCCTTGTGCTCACCAGATGATGCTGTTTTATGTTAAACTGGTCAGGCAGGGACTGGCTGGAGCTGAAATATTGACAGACGTGGATTTAATAACACCTCAGGGGAAGTGATCTTCAGACATTAATTTATGCTGCAGAAGATTGTAGCTCCAACGCGGGTACAATCCTCCCCACCATCAAGCACATCTTCAAGATGTGGTGCTTCAAGAAAGTACCGACAATCACCAAGGACCCTCACCATTTGGGACATGCCCTCTTCTCATTTCTATCATCAAGGAGGAAACACAGGAACCTGAAGATCCACACTCATTGTTTCAGGAACAGCTTCTTCACCTCTGCCATCAGATTTTTGGATGGTCCATGACCCCATGAACACTACCTTACTATTCCCTTTTCAGCTCTATTTGCTTATTTCGTAATTCATAATTATTTTAGGACTTTGCTCTGTACTCCTACTGCAAGGGAACAAATCTCATGATATATTTCAGGGGAGCACGGTAGGGTGGCGGTTAGCGTAACACTATTACAATGCCAGTAAACTGAATTGAATTGGATGTACGACAACTCTGGCAGGGTTTGCAAGACATTACTTCCTACAAAGCAAAACCCAATAGCATGAGCATGAATGACAGTGATACTTCACTACCAGATGAACTCAATGCCTTCTAAGCTCACTTTGAAAGGGAGAATATAACTACAGATGTGAAGATCCCTGCTGCACCTGATGACCCTGTGATCTCTGTCTCAGAGGCCAATGTTAGACTGTCTTTAAAGAGGGTGAACCCTCGCAAGGAGGAAGGCCCTGACAGAGTACCTGGTAAGGCTCTGAAAACTTGTGCCAACCAGCTGGCGGGAGTATTCAAGGACATTTTCAATCTCTCACTGCTACGGGTGGAATTTCCCACTTGCTTCAAAATGGCAACTGACTCTGAAGACTAGCAGTAGGGAAAAATAAAACAATAAACGCTAGGCCAAATAGGGCCATTAACTAAAACTCTCAAATGGAAAACGAAGCCTACACTGCGGCTGAAAAGAATATCTAAACATTAAACGAATACCGCTAGTCCTCAGAGTCAGTTTACTCAAAACTTCAATTTCTCAGGGAAGGCCAAAAGCAAACAGGCAGCAAAGCGTTGCTGTGCTCTGTCCAAGTCTTGACAAGCACTACGACGACAAATATGGAGTTAAATACTATCATGATTAAATAGTAATTAGCTGACACGTGAAAATTCACAAGCACAATTGCCATATCTACTGCGCTGCCGAATCCGTGGTTGTGACAAAAAGCATGCAGAAATGGTCGAGAGGTTCAGTTGTTGCTCAGACCAAACATTAGAATGGGGAAGAAATGTGATCTAAGTGACTCTGACTGTGGAATGATTGTTGTTGCCAGACAGGGTGGTTTGAATATCTCAGAAATTGTTGATCTCCTGGGATCTTCTCTAGGTTAGGGGTTCCCAACCTTTTTTATGCCAATGAGCCTTACCATTAACCAAGGGTCCGTGGACCCCAGATTAGGAATGCCCTGTCTAGAGTTTACAGAGAACGGTGTGAAAAGCGAAAAAGCATCCAGTGAGTGGCAGTTCTGTGGGTGAAAATGCCTTGTTAATGACAGAGGTCAGGGGAGAATGGCCAGACTGGTTCAAGGTGACAGGACGGCAACAGTAACTCAGATAACCACACGTTACAACAGTGGTGTGCAGAAAAGCATCTCTGAACGCACAACACGTCAAACCCTGAAATGGATGGGCAAAAGTAGTGGAAGACCACAAAAATACACTCGGTGGCCACTTAAATAGGTACAGATGGTGATTCATAAAGTGGCCACTGAGCGTATGGCTGTAAACCTGTTTCTGATTATGCATCGAATACTAATGTCATGAGACAGCGTGTAAGTGGAAGCTCTGTGAGAGGGACATTGAGAATATTGAGAAGCGCAGAATCAAATATCGCTGTGATGATTGTACGTTCTAGTACCAATTGTTTGGCGACAATAAAGTATAAAGTATATTCTATGCAGGTGCCAGGGTTCTTCACAGCTGTCCTCAGGTCTCCTTTCCAGCAGGTGGTTTGCATTCTGTCTTCATGTGACACTGTTCTACTGACTGGAAATTGTTTCTGGGTCAGCCATCACTTGTTAACATCAGGGCAAGAACAGTCACCAACACGTCTGTCTGTATTTACAAGAACCGGCCAAATATTTGGAAATGAAATGACTCCAGGAGTAAAGCAATCACCAGTGATTGTGTAAGGGGAGCACAGAACTAACTCTGTCCTGAATGGTCCCAAGCCCGGCTGTGAAAGGAGGAGGGTTGGTTTTGGGGCTAGCAACTGCATCCCGTAAAATCTCAGCGTTACAGAAACGCCAACAGAAGCTCCAATGACCTCATCCCTGGGAGAGGAAGGAGAAGGTAGGCCACTCCTGGGATAACTTGAAAGACTGGCTCAGTACAAAGGATTCTGGTCAACTACTGTCAGTGGCCTATGCCCCAGGAGGATGATTGGCTTAAAGTAGCAAGTAAGGTAAAGAACCTCACATCGGAATTGAGTGAGGGAAAAGAACTCATTCTGGGGGGGGGGGGGGGTGTGCAATCAGATCCAAGCTTCTCAAATTGCAGTTATTTGCAGGTTCAAGAAGAGTCAGATGAATTTATTTCCAGGAGGAGACTGAGGTAACTACATTTTTGACAAATGTTGTTTTTGGCATCACTGGGGTACTGCGAAAAGGAGGGGGGGGGTAACTGTATTTAAGTGAGGAAAGCCTTTGTTTTCATACACTTCAAGCTGAAATTAAAAATACTGGCAGTGCTAGACAACAGGCAGCAAGTAATAAAACACAGAGCAAGAGCTTTTTATCAAAACAGCACCAACCGCAAGGTTCTTGGCTTTGAGTATATTTGTTCAATGTTGTGTATAAATCTTGGAAACTGTTCTAATTTATGTTTGTATTGCTTAGACAAATTATTGAAAGTTTTAATTTGATCTCTGTGCTGTGTTGAATTGATTAATTTCACCTCAGAACCAATGGGAGCACTGCAACTGACACCATTGTCCCTCAAGTGAGAACAAAATAGTCCTGCTCCCGGATGCTGACTGCTGAACCATTTCCCCCTGTGGTCAGTGAGTGGACAATGGAGAGAACAAAATCCTTGGCACGGACATATTGATAGGTGAGGCAGGGCTGCCCGATCAAGTGTGAGAGAGTTGACAACATCTACGGAGAGCTGGCAATTCTAACATTGCTTTATGTGATGACGTGAAGTCTGAAGGGCTATCCACCGGACACCTTACCCAATTAGGTCTGGACTTGGGTCTCCGACGGTGATGTGGAAAGTGGCAGTGGAAGTCTTGCCCATCTCAGACTGTTGTTTTGTGCTTCAGTGAACTTTGGAATTCGCCCTGTGGGGAAGAAGACTATAACAGGAGCTCAGGTGGAAAATTGTGCATTCAGCCTGTCACACCTATGTTGGCCTGTATGAAAGCTATGATCACTTTTATCCAAAGGCTTGGAAGCAAACAGTGGGTCCTGGCAAGTTAAACTCATTCCCATCCTCTGCACCTGCCTATTGTGGGGGGTGGGGGGAATGAGGAGGTACAGAACATGTTGAAGTTGAGAGGTCAGCATATCTGACCTCTCCTCATCCGCCCCACCCCCAACATGCACTGTTGCAGTTAGTGTTGTCCAGGGACAGAACACCGAGTAAGCGTGCCTCTGGTATGGAAAAACACAGTGCAGGTAAATAGTCTGATTTACTTTATAGTTAGCTATATACTTATGGTTGCCTGTTTACATTGTAAATACGTGCTGTTAGGTACATTTTAATCCATATCCATACTTTAACATCTAAGTTGACTTTTTATATAATTCTTTATTCCTTATAATTGAATATTGACCAACACACCACAGCAAATTCCTAATACATGTAAATGTATATATGAATAAAGTTGATTCTTGATGTCTTTCCTTTAATTTAGGCAATATTAGTGCTTAAATTAACTTGTACAATTGCTTCTGTTGTAAGTTCTTTTTCTATGTTTTAAACAAGTATTTATATATGTTGGAAGTTTAAATCTTTGGAGTGGTTTTATTATCTCTCATTATTAGTAAAGGTGGCACATCAGCGTTAACACTTTACAGCGGCAGTGACTGGGAGATCATGGTTCAACTTCAGCCACTATCTGTAAGGAGCTTACCCTGTCCTCCTTGTGACCATATGGGTTTCCTCTGGGTGCTCTGGTTTCCACCCACATTCCAAAGACATATGGGTTAGGGTTAGTAAGTTATGGGCCTCTGGCACATCCTTAGAGTGTGTTGGTTGCTGATGAAAACAATGCATTATCAGTGATGTAGGTGGTGTGAAATGTGTTGTCTTGTGGCACCAGTACAGTGCAAAGACTTAAAATTACGTGGGGTGATTGATAAGTTCGTGGCCTAAGGTAGCAGGAGTAAATTTTAGAAAACCTAGCACATTTATTTTTCAGCATAATCCCCTCCTACGTTTACACACTTAGTCCAGCAGTTGTGATGCATATGGATCCCTTCTTTGTCGAAGTTGGCATCTTGGACCTACAGAAAGTGGTCCACAGCAGGGGTGATTGATAAGTTCGTGGCCTATGGTAGAAGGAGATGAGTTATTAACTTCAAACTTTCTGCATAATCACTCAAAGAGTTGAACTGCACATGCATGTAACGAGAGCTGTATAACTCATTACTATAAATTACAAAAATAAGTAAATAGTACAAAATGGAGGGATAAGGAGACCGTCTTTGTGGGCTCATGGACCTTTCAGGAAACTGATGGTGGACGGGAAGAAGCTGTTCACAAAATGTACCTCCTCCCTGATAGTAACAATGAGAAGAGGGCATATCCTGGATAACGAGGGTTCTTAATGTTGGATGCTGCCTCTTGGAGATGTCCTTAATGGTGAGAAGGGTTGTGCAAGTGATGGAACTGGCTGAGATTAGAAATGGTGAAAAAAGTTTGATTCATCAGATAGGTCGCTTGCCATAGGAACCCTAACCTACCAATTAACCACATTCCTCACCCCTCCCACCTCAGTGTGTGAACAGTTGCAGCAGCCATGGGAAATTGATGACATTGCAGATGTATGAAGGCTGAAGCTGTGTGGATAGTGTAGATGGCTGCTATAGGTTTCATTGGAACATTGACAGAATGCCGATCTGGGCTGAGAAGTGGCAGATGGAGTTCATTCAGGAAAAGTGTGAAATGATTCACTTTGGAAGGTCGAACTTGAAGGCAGAATTCAGGGTAAAGTCAGGATTCAGCAGTGTGGAGGAACAGAGGGATCTTGGGGTCCATGCCATGTGAGCTGACAGTGTGGTAAAGAAGGCGTATAGTATGCTGGCTTTCATTAGGCAGGGGATTAAGCTTAAGTGCCACAAAGTAATGTTGCAGCTCTATAAAACTATTTAAACTACTCTCGGAATATTGTGTTCATTTCTGGTCACCTCATTATAGGAAGGATGTGGAAGTTCTAGAGAGGGTGCACAGGGGATTAGACAACACTTGGAGTATTGTGTTCGTTTCTGGTCACCTAATTATAGGAAGGATGTGGAAGCTTTAGAGAGGGTGCAGAGGGGATTTACCGTAATGCTGCCTGGATAAGACTGCAAGTCTTATGAAGATAGGTTGAGTAAGCGAGGGCTTTTCTCTTTGGAGCATAGGAAAATGAGAGGAGATTTGATAAAGATGTGCAAGATGATAAGAGGCATAGATAGAATGGACAGTCAATGCCTTTTCCCTAGGGTGGAAATGGCTAATGCGAGACAATCTACTTTTAAGATAATTGGAGTAAAACATAGGGAGGGGTGCTGTCAGAGGCAGGATTTTTACAATGAGTGCATGGAATCAGCTGACAGAGTGATGGTAGAGGTGGATACGCTAGGGACAGTTAAGAAACACTTAGCTAACCACATGGATGATTTGAAAATGGAGGAGCTCTGTAGAAGGGAAGGGTGAGATTGATCTTAGAGTGTGTTTACAGGTCAGCACAACTTTGTGGGTGAAAGGGTCTGTAGTGTGCTGTAGTGTTCTATGTTCATTGTGTCTGTGTTGATTAACAAAGGCCAGCCGCTAGCATTGGGTCGACATTTTTTCAGATCGAGAATCTTCAGATCCACATCCAGGTGCTGTTTCCGAGTTGCTGTTGCATGGTTCCGTGTTCTGCGTTTCTGCGTCGTCCCTCTCTCAGATGTGAGTTCCAAACACCCAGCACCTCGAATGTCTGCAAATAATCCTGCTCTTTGACTGGTTCATATATCACATTGCATATGGGGATCAGGGGTCAACAATGGACTAACTGATCGATCAGTCAATATATATTATTAATGTACTGTTAAGGATTACCAGCATTAACCGGTTTAAGCCTCTTGCTCACCGTGTCCCTCCAACACCCTTCTGATCTTGTTAGCATGGCCAAGGTGTTGGGGAAAAGAAGGCACATGTTCTCTGGGTGAGACATTGTGTAATTAACAATCAGAATCCAGCTGCAATAACACAGAGGGTAATTGGATTGAACCCAGACTGGTGAAAGTTCAGTATGTGTCAACCAAATTAACCCTTTGTGTAACAAACTGAAGCACACGTACAAAGCAGCAAATATCCCATTTCTAACGGATTGTTTGGTGGATACACACTTTTGAAACATTTGATTCAATGTCAGAATATATATTTGAAATAACATAACAGTTTTGTCACTAAATCGGCAACACCAGAGATTCAGCAGACGCTGGAAATCTTGAGCAACGCGCAGAAAACGCTGCAGAAATTTCCCCCACTGTCTGTAACGTGTTGGTACGATCTCTTTGTGACCACACAGGTTTCTGCTGGGCGCCCCGGAATCCTCCACATTCCAAAGATGCATGAGTTAGTAGGCTAATTGGTCATACGGGTGCAATTGGACAGTGGGGCTCGTTGGCCTGGAAGGACCTGTTACCCTGCTGTATCTCCAAACAACGCAAACACGAGGAATTCTGCAAGGAAATCTGCAGATGCTGGAATTCCAAACAACACACTTAAAAGTTGCTGGTTAACACAGCAGGCCAGGCAGCATCTATAGGAAGAGGCCCAGTCGATGTTTCGGGCCGAGACCCTTCGTCAGGACTAAGGAAGCTATTTATTTTATTAATTAGTTATTTATTAAAATAAATAAATAACTCAGCCAGTCAGGCAGCATCTGTAGAGGGGAATAAACAGTTGATGTTTCAGGCTGAGACCCTTCAGCAGTTCTGATGAAAGGCCTTGGCCTGAAACGTCGACAGTTTATTCCCCTGTATTGATACTGCCTGACCAGCTGAGTTCCTCCAGTATGTACTGTCAGTAGAACGTAGAACATCTATTTATTAATCATTGAGACACGGTGTGGAACAGGACCTTCTGGCCTTCCAAGCCATGCCGCCCAGCAATCCCTGATTTATGCCTAGCCTGATCATGAGACAATTTGCTCACTGAGACAATGACCAATTAACCTACCAAACAGGTACATCTTTGGACTGTGGGAGGAAACCCATGCGGTCACGGGGAGAACGTACAAACTCCTTGCAGACAGCAGCAGGAAATGAACCCGTGTCGATGGTACTGTGAAGCACTGTGCTCACCACTACACTACTGTAAATCCTCTGCTCACCACTACACTACTGTAAAGCCTGTGCTCACCACTACACTACTGTAAAGCCTGTACTCACTACACTACTGTAGAGCCTGTGCTCACCACTACACTACTGTAAAGCCTGTGCTCACCACTACACTACTGTAAAGCCTGTGCTCACTACACTACTGTAGAGCCTGTGCTCACCACTACACTACTGCGCTGCCTATAGAAGAGTACAGCACAGGAACAGGCCCTTCAGCCCACAGTGTTGTGCCGACCCAATTAAATTAGTAACCAAATGGCCAACCCAACCGATCGCCCCCTCCTATTCTCACATTTATGTGTCTATCTAAACGCCTCTAAAAGCCCCTAGTGTATCTGCCTGTCCCATCGCCCCAGGCGGAACATTCCAGGCACCCACCACGCTGTGTGTTATTAAAGAAAAAGCTTGCCCCTTACCTCCTTTGAAATATACCCTCCAGTATTAGACCCTTTGATCCTGGGAAAACGATACTGTCTGTCTACTTTATGCCTCTCATAATCTTATAAACCTTATCAGATCTCCCCTCAGACTTGGCCGCTCCAGCAAAAACAACCCAAGATTGTTCATTCTCCTGTTATAAATGGTTTTAGGCTTGTACTTATTGGAGTTGAGAAAAATGAGTGGGCGTGGTGTGTGGGGGGGGGGGAATCTCATTGAAACCTATTGAATATTGAAAGGCCTCGAAAGAGAGGATGTGGAGAGGATGTTTCCTACGGTGGGTGAGTCCAGGACCAGGTGGCACAGCCTTGGAATAGGGGAACGTCCATTTAAAACAGAGATGAGGAGGAATTTCTTTAGTCAGTGGTTGGTCAATCTGTGGAACTCATTGCCACGGAGAGCTGTGGAGGCCAAGTCATTGAGTGTTTTTAAAGCCAAGGTTAATAGTTTCCAGCCTTGAACTCCAGGCCGGGTCTTTATGTGCCCAGCCTTGAACTCCAGGCCGGGTCTTTATGTGCTGCTGTTGTGACTCCCGTCTCCCCTTCCCCCACCACCACTCTGCAGCCCCGTCTTCCTCAGATCCCACCGTCAACTCCTGGGCCCTCAGAGGCTCCATCTTCCTCTCACCCCAACCCTCCCCTCTCCATTGACACCCCCAGCCTCCTCCCTCCCCCCTCTGATCCCAGCTCTCATCCGTGCCGGGTCTTTACCATCCCCTCCGACCTTCAACTGTCGGAGGCAGAACGCTCTGTTCTCAGTAAGGGCCTCACGTTTGTCCCCCTTCGCCCACACCTCAGCGAGTTCCGTGTTCGCCATGATGCGGAACTTTTCTTCCGCCGTCTCCGTCTCCGAGCCTACTTCTTCGGCAAGGACTCTTCCACCCCCACCGATGACCCCTTCTCCCGTCTTCAACCCTCCTCTTCTTCATGGACACCCCGCTCTGGTCTTCTGCCTGCTCTGGATCTCTTTATCGCTAATTGCCGACGGGACATCAACCGTCTCGACTTCACCGCACCTTGTCCCCATTCCAACCTCACTCCTTCGGAACGCTCTGCTCTCCACTCCCTCCGCACTAATCCTAACCTTATTATTAAACCCGCTGATAAGGGGGGTGCTGTTGTAGTCTGGCGTGCTGACCTCTACCTTGCCGAGGCACAGCGACAACTCGCGGATACCTCCTCTTATTTACCCCTCGATCGTGACCCCACTAAGGAGCACCAGGCCATTGTCAACCACACCATCACCGACTTTATCCACTCATGGGATCTCCCATCCACTGCTACCAACCTTATAGTTCCCACACCTCTCACTTCTACCTCCTACTCAAGATCCACAAACCTGCCTGTCCTGGCAGACCTATTGTCTCAGCTTGCTCCTGCCCCACCGAACTCGACACGGCTTTATCCCCCCTTGTTCAATCCCTTCCTACCTATGTTCGTGACACTTCTCACGCTCTTAAACTTTTCGATGATTTTAAGTTCCCTGGCCCCCACCGCTTTATTTTCACCATGGATGTCCAGTCCTTATATACTTCCATCCCCCATCAGGAAGGTCTCAAAGCTCTACGCTTCTTTTTGGATTCCAGACCTAATCAGTTCCCCTCTACCACCACTCTGCTCCGTCTAGCGGAATTAGTCCTTACTCTTAATAATTTCTCCTTTGGCTCCTCCCACTTCCTCCAAACTAAAGGTGTAGCTATGGGCACCCGTATGGGTCCTAGCTATGCCTGCCTTTTTGTTGGGTTTGTGGAACAATCTATGTTCCGTGCCTATTCTGGTATCTGTCCCCCACTTTTCCTTTGCTACATCGACGACTGCATTGGCGCTGCTTCCTGCACGCATGCAGAACTCGTTGACTTTATTAACTTTGCCTCCAACTTTCACCCTGCTCTCAAGTTTTCCTGGTCCATTTCCGACACCTCCCTCCCCTTTCTAGATCTTTCTGTCTCTGTCTCTGGAGACAGCTTATCCACTGATGTCTACTATAAGCCTACTGACTCTCACAGCTATCTGGACTATTCCTCTTCTCACCCTGTCTCTTGCAAAAACGCCATCCCCTTCACGCAATTCCTCTGTCTTCGCCGCATCTGCTTTCAGGATGAGGCTTTTCATTCTAGGACGAGGGAGGTGTCTTCCTTTTTTAAAGAAAGGGGCTTCCCTTCCTCCACTATCAACTCTGCTCTTAAACGCATCTCCCCCATTTCACGTACATCTGCTCTCACTCCATCCTCCCGCCACCCCACTAGGAATAGGGTTCCCCTGGTCCTCACCTACCACCCCACCAGCCTCCGGGTCCAACATATTATTCTCCGTAACTTCCGCCACCTCCAACGGGATCCCACCACTAAGCACATCTTTCCCTCCCCCCGCCTCTGCATTCCGCAGGGATCGCTCCCTACGCAATTCCCTTGTCCATTCATCCCCCCATCCCTCCCCACTGATCTCCCTCCTGGCACTTATCCGTGTAAGCGGAACAAGTGCTACACATGCCCTTACACTTCCTCCCTTACCACCATTCAGGGCCCCAAACAGTCCTTCCTGCTGAGGCAACACTTCACCTGTGAGTCGACTGGGGTGATATACTGTGTCCGGTGCTCCCGATGTGGCCTTTTATATATTGGCGAGACCCGACGCAGACTGAGAGACCGCTTTGCTGAACATCTACGCTCTGTCCGCCAGAGAAAGCAGGATCTCCCAGTGGTCACACATTTTAATTCCACATCCCATTCCCATTCTGACATGTCTATCCACGGCCTCCTCTACTGTAAAGATGAAGCTACACTCAGGTTGGAGGAACAACACCTTATATTCTGTCGAGGTAGCCTCCAACCTGATGGCATGAACATCGACTTCTCTAACTTCCGCTAAGGCCCCACCTCCCCCTCATACCCCATCTGTTACTTATTTTTATGCACACATTCTTTCTCTCACTCTCCTTTTTCTCCCTTTGTCCCTCTGAATATACCTCTTGCCCATCCTCTGGGTCCCCCCCCCCACCTCCTTGTCTTTCTTCCCGGACCTCCTGTCCCATGATCCTCTTGTATCCCCTTTTGCCTATCACCTGTCCAGCTCTTGGCTCTATCCCTCCCCCTCCTGTCTTCTTCTATCATTTTGGATCTCCCCCTCCCCCTCCAACTTTCAAATCCCTTACTCACTCTTCCTTCAGTTAGTCCTGACGAAGGGTCTCGGCCTGAAACGTCGACTGCACCTCTTCCTACAGATGCTGCCTGGTCTGCTGCGTTCACCAGCAACTTTGATGTGTGTTGCTTGAATTTCCAGCATCTGCAGAATTCCTGTTGTTTGCGTTAATAGTTTCTTGATTGGTTAGGATGTCAAAGGTTATGGAGAGAAGGTAGGAGAATGGAGATTGAGAGGGATAATAAGTCACCCTTGATGGAATGGTAGAGCAGATTCGATGGGCCAAATGGCCTAATTCTGCTCCTATACCTTATGGTCTTATGGTCTATAGCACATGCTCCCTAATCTAGACAGCATCCTGGGAAGCCTTTCTGCACCCTCTGCAAAGCCTTGACATCCATCCTGTAAAGAGGCGACCAAGACTGTATGCAATACTCCAGATCCACGTAAAATAAACTCTGCAGTGTGCTTGCCGGTAAAAGTTTACAATGAGCACCATCAGTGGTTTTCTTTTGAAACACCCAGGCAGAGTAACACATGGCTGCCCTGAGGATACGGTGGCTCTAAGTGACCAATTATCAGCTTCAGTGAGTCGCATTCCTTACGCAGCAGTCCAGCAGGAGAGCAGTTTACATCTCCCACCGTTTGCTGCTGCTGATTATGGTACAGAGCATAATTCCAGTAACAGATTTTGTGCTAAAGATTTCCAGGTGGCCGTGTCTCCCGGTACAACTGAACTGGCCTCACCTCAATTGTTGTAATGCCATCAATGTGCTAGCAAATTCACACGGAATGCATTTCATTCAAGTGGCAATGAACTCTCATCAGTCTGAAGTCTCGGGCTGGATCCAATTATACCCCTTCAAACACAGGTGTCCCAAGTTCTATGTGGTGATCCCAAACCAGGGCAGCATTGATCTGATTCTGAATTCACACACACTATTCTAGTGGCAGTGTAAGTCTTAGACCCATAAGACCAGAAGACATAGGAGCAGAATTTGCCATTCGGCCCATTGAGTTTGTTCTACCATTTGATCATGTCCGATTTAATATTCCCTCTCAGACCCATTCCTCTGCCTTCTCTCCATAACCTTTGACATCTTGACCAACCAAGAGTCCATCAACTTCTGCTTTAAACATACTCAATCACTTGTCCGCCACAGCTGTTTGTGGCAATGGATTCCACAGATTCGCCGCCCGCTGGCTAAAGAAATTCCTCTTCCACCTCCATTCTAAAGAGACATTCTTCTATTCTGAGTATGTGCCCTCTGGTCGCAGACTCTCCCACTATAAGAAACCTCTTCTGCTGTCCACTCTATCTAAGCCTCTCAGTATTCAGCAGGCTTCCATCAGATCCCCCCCCCACCCCCTCATTTTGCTAAACTCCAGTGAGTACAGGCCCGGGACCATCAAAAACTCCTCATATGGTAACTCTTTCATTTCCAGGACCATTCTCATGTACCTCCTTTCCAGTATCCAGCATGGGGCTGTTGAACTACATTCTGGGAGCGCCCCATTGCACTGGGGCAGCACTGACGCAGGACTCACACTGAAGATCAGCTTCAGAATCCAGGGATCTGTGAACCTGCACTCTCACGGGCCGCTGAGCTCACAGGAGATGTGAGAGTCTGCTGCCGCTAGAATTTGGAGCAACAAGCAATTTTTGTTAAATTTCTTTAGAGATCCATTGTGAATAACGGGCCCTCTGGTCCAATGAACCCGTGCCACCCAATTACACCCATTTCACCAATTCACCTACTGATCTGCACTACAGATTTCCAGTATCTCAGGCCGCTCAGTATCTCAGGCCACTGAGTTCCTCCGGCAGATTGTTTGTTGCTCCAGGTGCACAAGTCTGCTTTCCAAATCAGTCTACAGAGCTGCACAACGTTAGGCTGGCCTTCTCTAACTTCTGGTAGTTTCTCACCCCTCTCCCCCACCCCACTCTCTTTTTCCGTTAGCCATTCTGGCTCTCCTTTTACTCTTTCTCTTTCTCTTATCCTCATCTCCCCATCATCTCCCTCCAGTTCCCCTTCTTCTTCCCTTTCTCCCATGGTCAACTTTCCTGTCCTTCCAGATTCCTTCTTCTTCAGCCCTTCACCTGGATCCACCTATCACCACCCAGCTTCTCACCTCATCCTCTCCTCCACCCACCTTCTCCCTCACCTGGATTCACCTATCGCCACCCAGCTTCTCACCTCATCCCCCCTCCACCCACCTTCTCCCTCACCTGGATCCACCTATCACCACCCAGCTTCTCACCTCATCCCCTCCTCCACCCACCTTCTCCCTCACCTGGATCCACCTATCGCCACCCAGCTTCTCACCTCATCCCCTCCTCCACCCACCTTCTCCCTCACCTGGATCCACCTATCGCCACCCAGCTTCTCACCTCATCCCCTCCTCCACCCACCTTCTCCCTCACCTGGATCCACCTATCGCCACCCAGCTTCTCACCTCATCCCCTCCTCCACCCACCTTCTCCCTCACCTGGATCCACCTATCGCCACCCAGCTTCTCACCTCATCCCCTCCTCCACTCACCTTCTCCCTCACCTGGATCCACCTATCACCACCCAGCTTCTCACCTCATCCCCTCCTCCACTCACCTTCTCCCTCACCTGGATCCACCTATCACCTGCCAGCTTAGAGTGGGGCGCAAGCTCTGGTCACGCACCATAGGGAAAAGCAGTACATTTAAAACACATTTAAGAGGCATTTAGGTGATAAAGGTGCAGAGGGATATGGGCCTAATCCTGTAAATGGGATTAGTGCAGATAGACATCATGATGCAGAGAGTTCAGCACATAGCATGGAGAAGGTTCAAAAGACATTTATTATCAAAATATGTATATATTACTATTAACGACCTTGATATTTATTTCTTGCAGGCATTAATAAGGAAAAAGAAATGCAAACAAAGTTAAGGGTAGCATGGTAGTTTAGTGGTCAGCATAACGCGATTACTGCACCAGTGACCTGGGTTTATTTTCTGCCGCTATAAAGTTTGCAACTTCTTCCTGTGGCCATGCAGGTTTCTTCTGGGTGCCCTGGTTTCCTCCCGCATTCCAAAGACATACAGGTTAGCAGCTTAATTGGTCACACGGGTGTAATTGGACGCTGCTGCTTGGCGGGCAGGGAAGGCCTGCATCTCTTAATACGTGAATTACATAAAAAGTTACACAAAAACAAACAAAATCTGACAAGCATCCAATGTGCAAAAGAAGGTGACTGAAAGGGCACACGTTTGTGTTTTAAAATTCTTTCAGCTTACTTGAAGTTTCAAGTTCAAGTTTAATTATTATTTAATTGTACATGAATGTAGCCAAGTGAAACAGGGCTCCTCCAGGGCCAAGGTGCAAATCACGTTACCAGCAGCACACAGCACAAAGCACAAAGCACAAATAGCACATATGATTACAGTTTCAGAAAAACATACAGTCACAAAGAGGAAAAAAATAATATAGCCCAGGTTCCTGGTCTGGCTTATTCTTCCACTAAGCGAGGACTGGGGGATAGATTAAAAGATCTCACTGTTACCAGTGAGAGGGATTTTTTAAAATGCACTCTATTAAATTAGAGATCTCGATCTTGTTACTGATGCTACCAGTTACTGTGACTCACATTCAACAGGTATCTGCCTGATGCACTTGCAAGCAGTTGACAGATTTCAAAACCACCTGTCTGCTTGAGTTAAAAACAAATGTTAACGAAACATGGTAGATGAATATTGTAAGAAAACTGACCACCGGGAGTTTGAAAATTTTAAAACTGTATGGAGTGCACAGTAAAATGTTAATTTGTTTTGAGAATTACTTGGAGACTTTTGCTAGGAGATAGACAGCACTTTTAACACAAGCCTTATTGTTCTCCTTAAATCATAAAGGAAACTGGCGTAAAAGGTACAAATAGATTTTAAAACAAAAATGGAATTAAGTTGCCGTTGCCAACTGCTGACTGTTGCAGGAAATGTCTTTTTGAAAATGCTTTAGTAAAGATGTTATTTCGCTCCTGACGCACTGTGTTTTTGTTTCCCTGCCAGCAGTTGGCTAAAGGGACACAAACTGTAATGGGAAGGTTTCCAGACCTGAGCACGGTGTTTGGCAAATGACGTGGAGCTGGCAACAGACCTACACCTATTCTGCACTTTCTCCCTTTACTTGCCGAGTAATTGCATTGCTGACAGAAAATGTTCTCTGATTCCGAGGAAAATTCTGGGAGGATTCCAGAAACACACAATGGAAAACATAGACTCAGTGGCCACTTTATTATGTATAGCTGTACACCTGCTCATTAATGCAAATATCTAATCAGCCAGTCATGTGGCAGCAACTCGATGTATAAAAGCATGCAGACACGGTCAACAGGTTCAGCTGTTGTTCAGACCAAACATCAGAATGGGGAAGAAATGTGATCTAAGTGACTTTGACCGTGGAATTATAGTTGGTGCCAGATGGGGTGATTTAAGTATCTCCGAAACTGCTGATGTCCTGGGATTTTCACACACTACAGTCTCTAGAGTTTACAGAAAATGATGCAAGAAATAAATTTAAAAATTCAATGAGCTGCAAATCTGAAGGTAAGAACACCTTGCTAATGAGAGAGGTCAGAGGCGAATGGCCATATTGGTTCAAGCTGACATGAAGGCGGCAGTAACTCAAATAACTATGTGTCACAACAGGGGTGTGCAGAAGAGCATCTCTCAATGCACAACATACCAAACCTTGAAGCGGATGGGCTACAGCAGCAGAAGACCATGAACATACACTCAGTGGGTATTTTATTAGGTACAGGAGTTAGCTAATAAAGTGTCCACTGAGAGTTTAACTGTGAGCAGATATCTGGGAATATTCATTACTGGGAATTTCATTATCTTACTTTTATGTTTGAACCACCACTCTTCCCCCAACTAACCCCATCTCAGGAGTTTGTTCTGAGGTGGACAGTCCATCCCCCATCTGGACCCCCACCCCATCCCAGGAGTTAAAGTTTGGGGTAGACAGTCTAACTCCCATCTCCCCAATCTCCTGCTCCCCATTTCAGAGGAGTCCAGTCTGAGGTGGACAGTCTAACCCCCATCTCCTCCCCCCCACCCCATCTCAGAGTCCAGTCTGAGGTGGACAGTCTGACCCCCATTTCCTCCCATCCCCTCCCATTCCCTCCCATCCCACACCCCATCTCAGAGTCCGGTCTAGACACGGTAACTCAGTGATCTGTGATGGGAATCCCACAGACTGAGACACATCATCTAGACACAGTAACTCAGTGATCTGTGACAGGAATCCCACAGACTGAGACATGGTCCGGACACATTAACTCAGTGATCTGTGATAGGAATCCCACAGACTGAGACACTGTCTAGACATGGTATCGCAGTGATCTGTGACAGGAATCCCACAGACTGAGACACCGTCTGGAACCCTAACTCAGCACAGTGATGGTTCAGGCTTTTCTACCCACGATGTTGTTTTAACCTATTGTAAGACTGATCTAATCCTTCCTTCCCACAAGCCCCCCATTTTTCTTTCATCCATGTGCCTATCTGAGAGTTTCTTAAAAGCTCCTAATGTATTTGCTTCTACCATTACCTCTGGCAATGCGTTCAATGCATCCTCCACTCTCTGTGTGGAAAAAAAAGTTCCCTCTAGCATTCTCCCTATACTTTCCTCCAATCATCTTAAAATAATTTTATTTTATTTTTATTTTACTTACTTAGTGATACAGCACGGAGAAGGTCCTTCTGCCCCCTTGAACCACGCCACCCCTGTAACCCCACAACCCTGATTAACCTTAACCTAACCATGAGATAATTTACAGTGACCAATTAACCAACACGGTGCATCTTTGGAGTATGGGAGGAAACCAGAGCAGCTGGGAAAACCCATGCATTCCATGAGGAGGATATATGAAGACTTCTTACAAAATGGCGCTGGAGTTGAACCCCAAACTCCAGAACAACCCAAACTGTAATAGTGTCACCCTAGCCACTGTGCTACCGTGGCAACCCGTAAATGGCTATTATGCCCCCTCATCGTAGCCATTTCCTTCTTGGGGAAGAAGTCTCTGGCTGTGCACTCTATCTATGCCTCTTATCATCTTGTCACCTCTAATGCTCCAAAGAGAAAAGTCCTACCTCACTCAGCCTATGCTCTCCAAGCTCAGCAGCATCCTTGTGAAACTCTTCTGCATCCTTTCTACCACCTTCACATCCTTCCTGTAATGAGGCGACCAGAATTGGACTTAATGTTCCATGTTGTCTAATCAGAGTTTTATAAAGCTGCAACATTACCTCATGGCTCTTGAAATCAATCCCCTTACTAATGAAGGCCAACTCACCATGTGTCTTCTGAGTAAGATGCACAAAAGGCTGGAGGATCTCAGCAGGTCAGGCAGCAACTATGAAGAGGAATGAAGAGTCAATATTTCAGGCCAAGACCCTTATCAGGACTGGGTATTTTTGACTCTGTGTGTGCCATCTTAACCACCCTATCATCTAGTCTGTCAGGCTTCAGCTATCCCAGGGATGGAGCTCATTGGCCAGGCACAGGAGCTCAGCACAGCCAAAGTCTCTTCAACCTGTTGATGGCCTGAACCATCTTAACCTGAACCACAGTTACTTTGTCAGCTGAGTATTTTATAAAACTAAGTGTGGAGTATTCACACATTTCCAAAGTACAGGCCTCACACACCATCCTGCAATGTGAGCTTTGTAAACAGCTCGGGTGTTTAGCTTACACCCACTGCTCCACCATGCAGTCACATTTAAATCACTACAATTAACAGTGGGCCTTTCAATTTAATAATGATCATGTACTTTGAGACAAGATGGTTGCTGCCACAGCCGCACGGTGGTTAGTGTAATACTATTACAGTTTGGTGGGCGGGGAAGGGCGTAGTTCAGAGTTTAATTCCAATGTCTACGTAAGCAGCTTGTACGTTCCTCTCCGTGACCGTGTGTGTTTCCTCCGGATGCTCTGGTTTCCTCCCACAGTCCAAAGCCTGGTTGGTAAGTTAATTGGACATTGCAAACTTCCTGTGATTAGCAATACATGCGAAATGCAGGGGGAACCCAGGAGGCCAGGCAGCATCTATGGAAAAGAGTACACAGACTCAGCCCAAAGAGTCGCTGTACTCTTTTCCATAAATGCTGCCTGGCCTGCTGAGTTCTTCCAGCATTTTGTGTGTGTTGCTTGGATTTTCAGCATCTGCAGATTTTCTCTTGTTTGTCCTGTGGTTAGGCGAGGGTTAAATAGGGGGGGGTTGCTGGACAGTGTGGCTCATTGGGTCAGAAGAGCCTGCTCAGTGCTGTATCGCTAAGTAAATAAACAAACAAACAAAGACAATAACACAGTACCAAATTAACACATCCCAAAGAAAAGCAAAATATAACAAGGAATTCTGATAAGTATCTAGGTTGTGCTGGCAGGAAGTTGTACCTGTCCCACACAATATACACATTGTGTTGCTGATTATCTGCTGTTCAACGTTATCAGAAACTGCTTGTTTATCCTTTGTTATGTAAGGCCATTGACATTTTGAGAAAGCAAGTGTGTTTAACAGCAGCAAATGTTGATATCTGTCCAAGGAAGAAAGTTTTCCTAAATAAAGACAAAATCCAGGCTTCAGAGTATTTGTTTAAGATTCAAGATTGTTTAATGTAATTTCCAGTGGACTAGTGTAAAGGAGAATGAAATAATTGTTGATCCAGATCCAATGCAGGCCAAAATAAACACAGCAAGATAAAAAACACAAAAATAAAAATACACAATAAATACGAGTATTTACTGTAGGATAATTTATAAATGTAGATTGATTGTATGTCCATAAAGTGACACTCGGCACTGGAGTGTCTGTACATAAGGTGACTCTGACAGGAAATGATTAAAGCAGTAGTTGTTGGGGTGTGGGGTGGGGTGGGGTGGCAAGGTGGGTTAGTAGGTGGAGGTGTTGATCAGCTCGAGGAAAGGAAATATTTTTGAGTCTGGTGGTCCTGGCATGGATGCACGTAGCCTTCTCCCTGACGAGAGTGACCATCCCGTGATCACAAATACCAACCATGATCCAGGAGGGTGGGATCCTCTCCAATGTTACTGGCCCTTTTCCAGCACCGTTCTATGTCTATGTCCTTGATGGCAGGTGTGTTGGTGCCGGTGATGAGCTGGGAAGTTGCAGAGCCCTCCTGTCCGCCACAGTGCTGACCATAGCTGATTTATCACCCTCTTAACCCCACTTTCACTGCACCCTTACCATCAACTTTATCAGCCTCTGCTTTAAATACACCCAATGACTTGTCCTCCGCAGCTGTCTGTGACAAAGAATCCACAGATTCACCACCCTCTGGCTAAAAAAATTCTCCTCATCTCTGTTGGAAATGGATGACCCTCTATATTGAGGCTGTGCTCTCGGGTCCTAGACTCTGCTTGAGGGCAGCACTTCTCTATGAACTGCTCCAGTCTGGACAATGAAGAGGATTACAGAGTCAGGCCACTACCGGCAACAATATTGTTGGCTTGTATCCTCCATTTGGTGACTGGCTGAATCAGTGTTTTAAAGTAGACAGAATGATGCTCTAGGTAGTCTGCTGGACTAGAGATCATTTCCAAATAAGAAACTACTAGTGAGGTGTTCTTTGGAATAGTATAACATGCAGGTTTGTGAGTGGCGGGGTTTGAGTCTGCCTAAGTGATTGGAGCTGGTTACTGGCTTGGTAACTGATTTAGAACAAAGGTCCATAAATTACCAGTTGTCACTTGTGGAAGGGGGCAATAAATGGATGTTGGCTTGGACCAGAGCCAATAAGAAGGTGACGGGTCAGTCAGAGATGGAAATGAAACATTTGAACTGGTAAGGAAAGTGTATAAAAATGAGAGGCTTCGAATACTAGGCAGAGACATCTCTCCAGAGACCAACCATCGCAGACGTGGAGGACCCCACATTGGAGCATAGATTCCCTTCCCAGGTATTACCTTTACTGTTCGTCATAGGTGTGCACACAGGTACTTGATTATGTAAATTCACATGCTCTTTAGTTAAGACAACAAAAGGAACTTGTCAGTAAATACAACTTTTCTTTGTACCTGACTGATCATTATTACTCAGGGGTAATCCTTGTACCAGCACCTTCTCCTGGAATTGAAATTGGTTTATTATTAGCACATCTGCATGCTGTCCGATGTAAACAATGACACTGAGTTAGTAACAATGAAAGTAGAATATAGTATGTGCGGTGCAAGTAGGTACATAAAGTGCAAGGGAGTGACGAAGTAGATTGAGAGATCAAAACCTCATCTTCCCCATGCAAGAAGTCCACTCAAGGGTCTGATGATAATGGGATAAAAACTGTCCTTGAGCCTAGTGATTCATGTTCTGAGGCTTTTGTATCTGTCAGCCTCCCCAGAAGAAGGAACTATGAGTTCATTGATTCAGTTCAAGTTTTATTTCTCTGAAGCTCCCTGGTCCTGGTCCTCAGCTCAGTGCAGAAGCTTCACATCCAGGTTAGGGCTATTGAAGGAACGTATTCTGATTTGGTGTTTGCCCGTCACACCACTGTAAGTTTCACCCTTCCTGAGGAAATGGGGGACACTGCCTTCCAAATGACTGAACAGATGATGGGCGTAGGCTGAAGCTTACCTATGCACAATCTACCTCTGACTTCTCCCTTCCCTTTCCGGATCTTTCCTTCTTCGTCTCAGGGGATGGGCCAGCTACAGTCATCTGTTACCAGCCCACACATGCCCACAGCTATGTGACTACACTTCCTAACAGCATGTCTCCCATAAGGACCCCATTCTAGTCCCTGTTTACTCCAGTGATGAAATATTCTACATAGATGCCTCTGAAAACTCCTCCGTCTTCCTAAGCTGCAGCTTCCCCTCTACCAGCATGGACAAAGCTGGCCTCCTCCCCTCCACAGCTACCTTCACTACACTTCCCCTCGGATTTGTGGATGGAAAGGAAATTCTTTCATAGAAACATAGAAACATAGAAAATAGGTGCAGGAGTAGACCATTCGGCCCTTTGAGCCTGCACCGCCATTTATTATGATCATGGCTGATCATCCAACTCAGAACCCCGCCCCAGCCTTCCCACCATACCCCCTGACCCCCGTAGCCACAAGGGCCATATCTAACTCCCTCTTAAATATAGCCAATGAACTGGCCTCAACTGTTTCCTGTGGCAGAGAATTCCACAGATTCACCACTCTCTGTGTGAAGAAGTTTTTCCTAATCTCGGTCCTAAAAGGCTTCCCCTCTATCCTCAAACTGTGACCCCTTGTTCTGGACTTCCCCAACATCGGGAACAATCTTCCTGCATCTAGCCTGTCCAATCCCTTTAGGATCTTGTACATTTCAATCAGATCCCCCCTCAATCTTCTAAATTCCAACGAGTACAAGCCCAGTTCATCCAGTCTTTCTTCATATGAAAGTCCTGCCATCTCAGGAATCAATCTGGTGAACCTTCTTTGTACTCCCTCTATGGCAAGGATGTCTTTCCTCAGATTAGGGGACCAAAACTGCACACAATACTCCAGGTGTGGTCTCACCAAGGCCTTGTACAACTGCAGTAGTACCTCCATGCTCCTGTACTCGAATCCTCTTGCTATAAATGCCAGCACACCATTCGCCTTTTTCACCACCTACTGTACCTGCATGTCCACTTTCAATGACTGGTGTATAATGACACCCAGGTCTCGTTGCACCTCCCCTTTTCCTAATCGGCCACCATTCAGATAATAATCTGTTTTCCTATTTTTGCCACCAAAGTGGATAACTTCACATTTATCCACATTAAATTGCATCTGCCATGAATTTGCCCACTCACCCAACCTATCCAAGTCACCCTGCATCCTCTTAGCATCCTCCTCACAGCTGACACTGCCACCCAGCTTCGTGTCATCCGCAAACTTGGGGATGCTGTATTTAATTCCCTCATCCAAGTCATTAATATATATTGTAAACAACTGGGGTCCCAGCACTGAGCCTTGCGGTACCCCACTAGTCACCGCCTGCCATTCTGAAAAGGTCCCGTTTATTCCCACTCTTTGCTTCCTGTCTGCTAACCAATTCTCCACCCACACCAATACCTTACCCCCAATACCGTGTGCTTTAAGTTTGCACACTAATCTCCTGTGTGGGACCTTGTCAAAGGCCTTTTGAAAATCCAAATATACCACATCCACTGGTTCTCCCCTATCCACTCTACTAGTTACATCTTTCGAATACTCAAAGGGGAGGGGATAGTAAGACAACACTTCACCTGCGAGTCTGTCAGGGTCACCTACTGTCTCCGGTGCTCCCCCAGATCAGTGAGTCCCAGCAGAGATTGAGGGTCTGCTCCAACTGCCACAACAGGCAGGATCTCCCAGTGCCCACCCATTCTAATTCCACTTCCCATTCCCATTCCCATTCCCATTCCCATGCGTTGATCCATGGCCTCCTCTGCTGCCACCCTCAGGCTGGAGGAGTAATGCAGATATTTCTAATGGCATAAACATTGTTTTATCTAACTTTTGGAAATTTCTCCCCTTCTCTCTTTTTCAATTTACCATTGTGGTTCTCCTCTTCTCCTCACTTAACCATCACCTTCCCTTGTTTCCCCTCCTACTTCCTTTCTCCCATGGTCCTCTCTCCTCTCCTATCAGATTCTTTCTTCTTCAACTCTTTATTTTTTCCACCCAGCTTCACAGTCCATCCCCCCACCAGACTTTACCAATCACCTTGCAGCTTCTGCCGCTCAGCCCCCCCTCCACCTTATTCTGGCTTCGCCCTCCCTCTCCAGTCCTGATGAAGGGTCATGACCTGAAATATCAATGGTTTCTACCCCTCCACAGATGCTGCCTGGCCTGTTGAGTTCCTCCAGCGTTTTGTGTGTGTGTGTTGCTTTGGACTACGTGACCGGTGGTGTATAATATTGAAGCTGGGAAAATTTCTGCAAAATAATCTATTGAATGTCTCTGTGAGTACCTGTGTGCACGTGCATATGTGTGTGTGTGTGTGTGTGTGTGTGTGTGTGTGTGTGTGTGTGTGTGTGCGCCTGCATATGTGTGCATGCATGTGCGTCTGTGTCTCTGTGCATTATGTGTGCATACATGTGTGTCTGTGTGCATGCATGTGTGTGCATGTGTATGTGTACATGCATGTGTGTGTGCATGAGTGTGTGTGGTGTGTGTGCATATGTGTGTGTGTCTGCATGCATATGTGTGCATGCATGCGTGTGTGTGTGTGTCTGCGTGCATATGTGTGCATGCATGCGTGTGTGTGTGTGTGTCTCCGTGCATATGTGTGCATGCATGTGTGTGTGTGTGTGGGTGTGTGTGTGTGTGTGTGTGTGTGTGTGTGTGTGTCTCCGTGCATATGTGTGCATGCGTGTGTGTGTGTGTGTGGGTGTGGGTGTGTGTGTGTGTGTGTGTGTGTGTGTGTGTGTGTGTCTCCGTGCATATGTGTACATGCATGTGTGTGTGTGCGCGTACTTAATTGCATTTGTCTGGGTACAGGGTTGCCCTTCCCCACAGTTGAGAGTGGATGAGGTGCCTGGTGTTTATGCGCATGACAGATGACCAAGCTGATTGAGGGGTCTCTGGTGGTCTCTGGTGGTCTCTGGTCACAAAGTGTGTGACTCACCCCACTGTTTCCCACATCAGTTGCAGCAGCTTTGCCTGTAATTTCACAAGAGTTTCTCCTCAGATCTGCCAAACGCTGTTCCTATTAAACAAGCAAGGTCAACATCGATAATGCTCCCCGTCTACTTAACTGCATTAAAACTCTGTCACATTCGCATAAATATTTATGCAACTCATGGAATTAGGGGGTCTCCGTTCTGGCCTCTGGACCTACAAATTCAAATTCATCTTGCAATGTTAGATGACATTTGATTCGCTTTCTTTTGCAGCTGTGTTGAAAGCGTAGATACACTGATGCATGTAAAACACAAAAATAACTTGAAACTTCACTGCATCAAACTTATTGAATTTGAACATATGATTGTTCTATTACATACACTGGATATTTTATACGTTTATATTATTGGTAAACAGTGACATCAGTCTGATCATAAAAAAAACCTCATCTAGCTCAGGGGCTCTCTACCTTTTTTATGCCATGGACCAACACCATTATGCAAGGGGTCCATGAACCCCAGGTTTGGAACCCGTGATCTACATTAAGGTGCATTTGTCATCTATGTGTGTGATCAAAATGATCTCATCAAGAAAAAACATCCTCAAACCTTAAACAAAATACTTCACAAACAAGAGGAAATATGCAATTGTTGGAAATATAAGCAGCACACACAAAATGTTGGAGGAACTCAAACAGCCAGGCAGCAACTATGGAAATGAGTACAGTCAACGTACAGTCAGGAAGGAGGTACAGGAGTATCAGGACTAGGGTTGCCAGACTGTGTAACAGCTTCTTTCCTCAGTCTGTGAGACTAATGAATACCTTGCCACCACCGAGGTCTCGTCACTAGGACAGCGAGCTGTTTACTGTTTATTGTTTACCTATGCTGCCGATATCAAGGATGGATGAGGTAACTTGGATCAATGCCTTGAAGCAAATGTTGGATAAACGTAATGGGAAAAGTGAGAAAATGGGAAAATAGAGGACTGTGTCTGTGGGTGGGTAGGAGGAAGGAGCGGGCCTTGTTTTCTTGTTGTTTTGTTGTTTGTGGTGACCTGTGTTGTTCTGCCGAGCATTATGGGTATGCTATGTTGGCATCAGAATGTTTATTGACACTTGTGGGCTGCCCTCAGCCCATCTTTAGGTTGTCTTGGTTGTAAACACTCTGTGTTTCAATATTTACTGTCAATGGATGAAGTTTAAGCTGCAATCATTTTGAAATCAAAAGAGCAGCAAAATTAAACCAATGATTGACTCTATTCAAGGGTGAAAGGTGAAATACTTAAGGGGAACCTGAAGGGGAACTTCTTCACTCAGAGCAGGGTGAGAGAATGGAACAAACTGTCAATGGAACTGATGGATACAGGTTCAATTCCAACATTTAAGAAAAGTTTGGATAAGTACATGGATGGGAGGGGTATGGAGGGATATGGTCCGGGACTAGGCAGAATATCAGTTTGGCATAGACTACCTAGGCCAAAGTGCTCTATGACTCTGTGACAAAGGGGCAACGATAGGGATTCAAGGTCAACTATAATCAAACGCTTCCTTTGCAAGCCAGTAATTAAAGGTTGCAAGCTACAAATTACATACTATACAGTACACTCCTTTATGTTATGGACCTTAGGATCAAGTAGTTGTACATGGTCCAGTCAGTCAGGTTATCCCCATGAACTGGAAGGACTGAGGAGAACCTAGCCAAAGAGGCTTCCATCACGATGAGTAGAAATCCTCATCACATTAAAAAGAACACCCAGACTAGCACTGGAAGAGTCATGGGAAGCTGGATTAGTCAGGAGCCTTGGGAAGATGGATTGGTCTGGAGTCATGCAAAGTTGGACTAGTCTATGTGTGATGGGCTGAACGATCTCCTTCAGTTTAGCAAAGCGGAATTGCAGAAAATCCCCTTCAGAACAGGAACTTTTGTACTCAGTCCCAAAAGTACCTGGTGGCTTTTGGTTGAACCAATTGGTTTGAGGCCCATGCACCCAAACTATTGAGGTCCTTTAGGTGTTAGAATGGTCCAGCTAATCTTTCCTTTAACTAGTCACTCAATGCTTTGAATTATGAACAGATGTTAATATTTGCCTGGGAGACCAGTAAGGCAGAATTGTTTCCTCAACTGTTTTCTCTCTCCCCTCGATGCTGTCAGAGGATGGCAGTGGAGTTCTGGTCTTAGGCAAGGTTTAATCGACACGGTTTGTTGGCTAGGCTCTGTAGTTCACATTATGATTTGTTTCTGGTCACTTCTATTTGTTGCTATATTGGGCGATTTTGAATCAGGGCAGCCAGCAGGTCATGAGCACCAAACTAGACTGAATATGCCTGGACTCTTTCTCTTTCAATTTGTCTTCTGTATTCTGTGTTTTTTCACTCATTTCTTTTTTGTTGCCGTTTGCAATACTTGTTCCTTTTGCATGTGGGGGAGTTGGATGTTTTTCTTTGAACGGGTTCCATGGTTTTCTGTGTTCTTATGTCTGTCTGTGGGAGGATTATTCTCAGGGTTGTACACTGTACACATACTTTGATAATAAATGTACTTTGAATCTTGAATCCTTGAACCATTTTTATGGGCTCTCATTTAAAAGAAGATACTGGTAAGTTTTCCAAGGATTACCTGTGTCTAAAGAATGTACAGAAACAATTTTAAACCAGGGAGTTTTCATTAATTTATCATATCATTAGAATAAATCAGTTTTAATCATTCATTCCATGTTCTCTGCTTCATTTAGCTTGTTCTGTTGTATTATATATCTGATTCTATTAAATTATTTCAAGATTGATCACTATTTTATTGTGCTTCATTCACTTAGACGTTCAGCCTCTGCCAGTTGACAGCAGATGACTCTATTTCCTCTCTCTGCCAAGAGCAGACTGAAGGCTTACATGGACTATTTCATGAAAATTATTTTGAATCTAATGTCTTGGCAATTGACCAAAGTCTGGAAAAGCAAACATTAACAGGAAACATTAATAATTGCACCTGAAAATTTAATCAATGCATATTGTTGTGTTAAATTCTTTCAGAATCAGTTTAGGCTTATTTGACCAAACATCATGAACTGCAGGAATACGCCTAGAATTCAATTAGACTTTGAAATAATATCAAACTTGGTCTGGTTTTGACTGATTCACAAACTATATGTAGCTATTTGTAAAACCCGACTCTGCTGTTGTGATATGTTCCAGTCTGGTAGTTTTATGGATTTGATTCATCCAGTCTTCCTGATGGTCCCAGGATCGTCTGCTGACCAAGCTCACGAGTCCGAGGCCCATCCACTCTCCCCTTTTGAACCCACATATTATTTTTGGCTGAGAATTTCGGCTGAGTGATGGTACAGGCATGTCTGCTAATTCTCATTGGATCTGGATATTCCCACTCCAAATTTCATCTTTCAGAACCCTTTGATCGCTTCCATAACTGAAGCGGTAATTGGGAAAGCAATAAAACTTAACGTGTCAAGATTATCAAAAACTTAATGATGTGAGATCTAGCCTGTCACTTGCTCCATTAATATCACACTTTGTCTAGCTTCACTCACACATAAATCAGTAATACAAATCTAATGATATATTGGCAATCTTTGATATCTCTATTTAAAGTTGCCTTATGCTTATAAAGGCTATCTTACAAAGTCTTATCAATAAATAGACCAAAACCTTGGGACTGAATAGTGTAAATACTTAAATAAGCAGAGGTAGTTAAAGTTACAGTTCTGAGGGTGATTTTTTTCTTGTTTCAGTTTATTGAACATAATTACAGACATCAGGATAAATTCATATTCCAGCCAGACTGTCACCATGTGGATAAAATGATGCTAAAGTTCTGATGGTCTTAGAAAAGCAAAGGATTGTTGATTAATAATCAATCCATTTTTGTTATATTGCTTGATGGAAACTGCTTTGGATTGTTAGCAACCAACAGGAATTCTGCAGATGCTGGAAATTCAAGCAACACACATCAAAGTTGCTGGTGAACGCAGCAGGCCAGGCAGCATCTCTAGGAAGAGGTGCAGTCGACGTTTCAGGCCGAGACCCTTCGTCAGGACATGACGAAGGGTCTCGGCCTGAAACGTCGACTGCACCTCTTCCTAGAGATGCTGCCTGGTCTGCTGCGTTCACCAGCAACTTTGATGGGTGTTGCTTGGATTGTTAGCAATGGATTTCGGTTAGTTGGGCCATTGGTTAATCAGGGCAGTCCCTCATTTGGGACAACCTTTAAAGAACAAAAACTAAACGAGAAAATAGCAGGGATTGAACTTCATTTATTTGGGACACTATGTTGCTTAATTGGGAAAGCAGACTGTTGCCTAAGTTTCTAACTAGTACCAGTTGCGTGTTTTTGAGCGCCCATTAAAAACTGCACTATGCTTAGAGCAAATAGTTTTAAATAACATCAGTTTAGTGTGTTTGTATTAAAAAGCAGTGATTTTTGAAATAAGCAGTAAGACAATTCTGAAACATTTTGATCACTGTGGTTTCAAACATTCAGACTTAGAGATGCCAAAAACGGCCAGGAGTGACAATAAAACAATTTCACTACTTCAACTTAGGAACTATGGCATATTTGAAATTGACAATCATCTTGAAGGTTTCAATGAAAATGAAGATTTGGTTGATGCAATCGTCGATATCATTGGATGAAAGCAGTCCATTAGCTGTCTGCACTGATTTTGTTCATTTACATCAATCAATAGAACATGCCAAAGTACACAGGATGAATTCCTCTGTCGATAAGTATTAGGAACTCTACACAGTTTTATAGTATTTAGTGGTATTGTTAGTGCTCTAATTTGTTCTGTATTTCATTTAAATATATAATTTGTTACTCAGTTAAATGGTAGCTTGCCTTTTTTATACCTTTTTAACTCGGAGAGTCAGAGCAAAGTCAAGATGGCGCTAAACGGTGACTCTTCAGAAACAACTTTATTTCTATCTTTGATATCTCTTTTTTCCTTTTCAAGGTACTTTTGAAGACCCTGACCTGGAGTTATACTCTGACTTCGGCTCTTTGTGGGAATGGGACCCGCTCTCTACATTTTGATATCCCAAGGACGCGGCCTGGAAGACCAGCGTGCCTTCAGGGTGCCAGATTTTCGTGGGTCTGGAGACAGGCTGATTCTAGGTCAGTGACTCTGACTGAGGATTCGCGGGAGAACACGGAACATCGGGAGCAGTGGGTTAGCTGCCGTGGGCTCTGTGCCCAGAGACCTGAGTCCTGGGGCCAACTCTCTGGGAACAGAGCTGGGAAAAAGCGATGCAACGGATTTTTAACAATGTAAATCAGCGAGTTGTTTATCATGTCTCCCCTCTCGCTGTGAAGCAGAGATGTACCTTTTTCCCTTATTAAGGAGAGAGAGATCCTGTGGTGCATGGAATTATCGAGTGAACGAGTAGTCTTTGGGGTACTGCAAGTCTGTGTCTTTATTGATGGTTTGCTGCATGCTTGAGTGCTTGGGGGGGCACCGATGCCTTTTGCTGGTGGTGGGGGAAGAGGGGGGGTCATTGCCTTGCTGCTGCTTGTGTTTGGGAGGGGGGAGCTGGGGGGGGCTTTGGGGTTCTAACATTTAACCATCATTCATTCTTTGGGGCACTCCTCTGTTTTTGTAGACATTTGTGAAGAAAAAGAATTTCAGGATGTATATTGTATACATTTCTCTGACACTAAATGTACCTATTGAAACCTATTTCCATGAAACAGTGGCTAATTGGAGCAGCTGCTTAACTGGGCCAAAATGTATTGGTCCCAGTATGTCTCAGTTAACCAGAATCCACTGTATTTGTCTTGATTGACAGATTGCAAAAAAAGTTACTTACCACCTTACTTTTAAATTTGTCACAACATTTTAGCGGTAACATTTGACTTTTGATTTAATTATCAGTACAGTAACGTGCATTACATTTAAGAATAAAACTAGAAGATTACTGGCAGAGAATTGCAATGTAAAACTGTACTAATGTGCAGTAAAGCAATTCTGAACATTTTTGTATGTGTTAGTACTGGTCACTAAAATCAACTGGTCACTTTTGGGTGAGATTTCTTTGCTGATCATCAATTAAATTCACCAAAATTCAGTCCACTGTAATATAGGTGCAGAATTTGTCTTTTCTGAGGCTTTCAATCACATTGGACTGAATACTGACAAAGTCAAAGTAAATGCATGTCTCCATACACTATCACGAGATTCATTTTCTTGCAAGCATTTACAGAAAAGAAATACAATAAATTCATGAAAAACTGTACATACACAAAGGCAGAGAAACAACCAATGTGCAAAAGAAGATAAATTGTACAAATAAAATATACAGTATATATTTTTTAATATCAAGGAATCCTTGATAGTGGATGCTGCTTTCTTGTGACAGCATTCCATGTAAATGCACGCAGTGTTCCTTGTTCAAAAATTCAAGATTTCACACGTCTCATCCAGAAAAATCACGGTGCAAGAATAATTTTCCTAAAGCCTTTCTCTGTTTTGACCAGATTTATTATCTAAAATTTATTGCCCCAAATAACTGGCTTAATCCTGTCAAGTGTACCAGATATGTACAAATATCTGGTCTGTGTGTGTTACCAATTACAAATACTTTGCACAGGCCTAGAGATTTTATTACAGCCAATGTGCACAAGAAGACAAATTGTGCAAATAAAATAAATAAATAATATTGAGAACATAAGTTGCAAATGAAGTGATGATTCAGGAGATAGTCCAGAAGATAATTTCAGGACTGGAAAACAAGAACTTACATTTCTTATTAGTCTGGTTGCATCACTAATGCTGTAGGTTTAACCTATGTGTTTTGATTGCATTAGCCATACTCGTACAGGTGTGCCATACCATTTTGCAAGGAGACAAACATACAGATTACGGTTAGTAAGCTGTGGACATGATATGTTGGTGCCAGAAGTTTGGTGATACTTGCAGGCTGCCCCCAGCAGGTCATCAGATTGTGTTGGTCATTGAAGCAAGTGGTTCATTTTGTTGTATGTTTTGATGTTTTGATCCACATGTGACAAATAAGGTTTATCTTTATCTCTTCAGTGCCACAGCTGGGATGTCATCTGGATTCCACTGAGGGTCTTTTGTTCCATCGCTAGCAGCCTTTCCCTCACCACTCACTTTTCAGCTTCTGCTCAAGGTCTGGAGAGAAGGTGAAGGTCCATGGGAATTAAGTTCACAAGTTTGGACACCAATACTCAAACTCTTCCTTCCGGTTTACTGATTAATGGAATCAAACACTTTACATGATGGGTAACAAATCGAACTATCCAGTGAGGGAACTGACAGAAGGAAAAGGCTGGATGTGTCACATCCACATTTATCTTCCCACCAGCTGGTTGATAGAACTCAGCAGGTCAGACAGCATTTATGGAGAGGAGTAAACAGATGATGTTTTGGGCCAAGGCTTTCATCAGGACCTCTATAGATGCTGCTGAGCTCCTCCAGCATTTTGTGTGTGTGTTCCTCTGGATTTCCAGCATCTGCAGAATTCCTTGTGCTTAATGGGCTGTTGAGGCTGTCACTTTTGGTTTTATATAACTCAGAAGACTCATTGCCAATTTAAGGCATAAATCACAAAGCTAACAGCGCCAACATTAGTGGTACAAATTATTCTGATGTGTGAATTGTGAAATGATTTGGGAAAGAACAGGTGGGTTCTATTACTGCAACAAATTCCCAGGAGTGTGAATGAAAAGGGGATGTTAAGGGCATTTGATAAAGAGTTTGGCAAACGTTTTGGCCTTTGCTTTCAAAGTAATGATGTAAATTGTGTAGGATTTTGTCATTCATCATTTCACTGAACACGACCTGTGATCCTCTGCAGCCACTGTTCCCTCCCTTGATGACTGAAACCAATGCTCCTTGTTTATCGAGATGTGACATTCACATTTGTTTTCCATTGGAGAAACAATATTTAGAATGTTCCATTCAGAAAGGAAATGAGGGGAACCAGAAATGAAAAATTTTCATGCCCATGGGCAAAGGAGAGATGCCCATGCCCATGCCCATGGATTATGGTTAAGAGTTTGTGTAGGTTCAGCAAGTCACCTAGAACCTTGACAAACTTCTATACATGTGTGGTGGAGAGTATACTGACTGGATGCATCACAGCATGGTACAGGAGCACCAACACCCTTGAACAGAAAAGCCTACAAAAGTAGTGATACAGTGCAGTTATTCACAGGTAACCCCTCCCCACACCTACAATGAGAGTTGCTGCAGGAAAGCAGCATCTAGCATCAAGCACCCCCACAATCTATCTCATGCTGTTTTGTCACTATTGTCAGAGCTGTACACCATCAGCTTTAGGAACAGTTAATACCCCACAACCATCAATCTCTTGAACCAGAGTGCATAATTTCACTTCTCTCAACACTGAACTGATTCTACAACCTACAGACTCACCTTCAAGGACTCTTCCACTCATATTCTCAATTTTCATTCGTTCATTTATTCAGTTATTTATTCATTCATTCATTCATTTATTTATCTATTTAATCAGTTATTTATTTATTTATTTTTTTTTTATACGTATTTGCACAATGTGTTGTCTTTTGCACATGGCTTATTTGTCCATCTTTGTTGTGTGCAGTTTTCCATCGATTCAATTAAGTTTCTTTGTATTTACTGTGAATGCCCACAAGACAATGAATCTCAGGGTTGTGTATGGTGACATATATGCACTTTGATAATAAATTTACTTTGAATTTTGAAGAGGCCTGCTACTGAGCTCGCCACCACTGTTCTTCGCCATTGGCAGTGTCGACGCACAGCCTGGCTTTGTCCAACCCTTGGCACGTTGCTTTTCACCAGCCACTGCATGGAGCTTAAAAGCTGGAAGGTTAGGTTGGAGTTGTACAAAATGTTGGCGAGGCCGTAGCTGGAGTATTGTGTTCTGTTTTGGCCACCCTGTTATAGGAAATACGTCTATAAAATGAAAAAAGTGAAGAGAAAATTTGCAACACACTTCAAAGTTGCTGGTGAACGCAGCAGGCCAGGCAGCATCTCTAGGAAGAGGCGCAGTCGACGTTTCAGGCCGAGATTCTTCGTCAGCTGGGACTTGAGGGGCGAGGGGTGGAGCTACGATGGCTCTCAGCAAGGATTCCTTCAAGTTCGTCTGCGGAAACAGCTTAATTTCTACCTTTCATGTCTCTCTTTTCCCTTATCAAAGTGGATGGGGTTCCCTGACCTAGAGCTACACTCAAACTTTGGTTCTTTGCAGTGGTAGGACCTGCTTCCGGGGGCTCACAGCCGGCCGCTTTTCAATATCCCAAGATAATGGGGCTGAGAAGACCAGCATGCCCTCCGGGTTCTGAGGCTTCATGAACCTGTGGATGAGCAGACTCTATGCTGACTGAAGCGTCTTGGGAGAAAACAGAACATCGGGAACAGCGAATCAGATGTCAGGGGCTCTGTAATCGGCCAATCGCACTCTCACTCTCTCTCTCTCTCTCTCTCTCTCTCTCTCACTCTCACTCTCTCTCTCTCTCTCTCTCTCTCTCTCTCACTCTCTCTCTCACTCTCTCTCTCTCTCTCTCTCTCTCTCTCGTTTGTTGCCGATTCTCAAGTCAGAGAACTTGGAATAAACAAGTGACCTGGCAGACTTTAGTCATAGTCATAGTCATACTTTATTGATCCCGGAGGAAATTGGTTTTCGTTACAGTTGCACCATAAATAATTAAATAGTAATAAAACCATAAATAGTTAAATAGTAATTTGTAAATTATGCCAGGAAATAAGTCCAGGACCAGCCTATTGGCTCAGGGTGTCTGACCCTCCAAGGGAGGAGTTGTAAAGTTTGATGGCCACAGGCAGGAATGACTTCCTGTGACGCTCTGTGTTGCATCTTGGTGGAATGAGTCTCTGGCTGAACGTACTCCTGTGCCCACTCAGTACATTATGTAGTGAATGGGAGACATTGACCAAGATGGCATGCAACTTGGACAGCATCCTCTTTTCAGACACCACCGTGAGAGAGTCCAGTTCCATCCCCACATCATTGGCCTTACGAATCAGTTTGTTGATTCTGTTGGTGTCTGCTACCCTCAGCCTGCTGCCCCAGCACACAACAGCAAACATGATTGCACTGGCCACCACAGACTCATAGAGCATCCTCAGCATCGTCCAGCGGATGTTAAAGGACCCCAGTCTCCTCAGGAAATAGAGATGGCTCTGACCCTTCTTGTAGACAGCCTCAGTATTCTTTGACCAGTCCAGTTTATTGTCAATTCGTATCCCCAGGTATTTGTAATCCTCCACCATGTCCACAGTGACACCCTGGATGGAAACAGGCGTCACCGGTACCTTAGCTCTCCTCAGGTCTACCACCAGTTCCTTAGTCTTTTTCACATTAAGCTGCAGATAATTCTGCTCACACCATGTGACAAAATTTCCTACTGTAGCCCTGTACTCAGCCTCATCTCCCTTGCTGATGCATCCAACTATGGCAGAGTCATCAGAAAACTTCTGAAGATGACAAGACTCTGTGCAGTAGCTGAAGTCCGAGGTGTAAATGGTGAAGAGAAAGGGAGACAAGACAGACCCCTGTGGAGCCCCAGTGCTGCTGATCACTCTGTCGGACACACAGTGTTGCAAGCACACGTACTGTGGTCTGCCAGTCAGGTAATCAAGAATCCATGACACCGGGAAAGCATCCATCTGCATTGCTGTCAGCTTCTCCCCCAGCAGAGCAGGGCGGATGGTGTTGAACACACTGGAGAAGTCAAAAAACATGACCCTCACAGTGCTCGCTGGCTTGTCCAGGTGGGCGTAGACACGGTTCAGCAGGTAGACGATGGCATCCTCAACTCGTAGTCGGGGCTGGTAGGCGAACTGGAGGGGATCTAAGTGTGGCCTGACCATAGGCCGGAGCAGCTCCAGAATAAGTCTTTCCAGGGTCTTCATGATTTGGGAGGTCAATGCCACCGGTCTGTAGTCATTGAGGCCGCTGGGGTGCGGCGTCTTCGGCACAGGGACGAGGCAGGACGTCTTCCATAGTACAGGAACCCTCCGGAGCCTCAGGCTCATGTTGAATACATGGCGAAGTACTCCACATAGCTGAGGGGCACAGGCTTTGAGCACCCTGGTACTGACACCATCTGGTCCTGCAGCCTTGCTTGGGTTGAGACGTTTCAGCTATCTTCTCACCTGTTCAGCTGTGAAGTCCACCGTGGTGGTTTCGTGTGGGGAAGGGGTATAGTCATGAGAGCAGGGTGGGGGACTGTGAGGAGGGGTAGGAGGGGAGAGTGGAATATGTGTTGGTTGGTGGCCGACAACAGATGACTCACGTGGGGGATGGGCAGGGGCCACAATGTCAAATCTGTTAAAGAACAGGTGAAGTTCGTGAACGCATTTATTAACACCGTGAATCAGCGAGTTGTTTTGTATTTGTTCCCCTTTCGCTGTGAAAGTATGACACCTCTCTGTCTTTTAATTAGGGAGAGAGAGAGAGAGAGACTGTGGAATATTAAATTGTTGGATGAACAGTTAGTTTTTATTGGACTGCAGATCATGGTCTTTACTGGAGGCTTTGCTATTGCTTGCTTGGTGGGTGGGGGGTGCTGATGCTTATTTTTGCTGAAGTAAGTGGGGAGGGGGAGGGTTCTACCTTTGCTGCTGCTTGGCATGGGAGGGGGAGTAGGGGAGGCTGTGGGCTTCTAACGTTTTTACTGTCACTCATTCTATGGAGCACACTTCTGTTTGCATGGATGTCTGTGCAGAACAAGAATTTCAGGTTGTATGTTGTATACATTTCTCTGATATTCAATGGAATCTTTGAACTATTGATCTGCATTGTAGCAAGAGATTGGTCAGGCTAAGTCTTTTTCCCCGGGAGTGTAGGAGACTGAGGAGTGGTCTTACAGAAGTGTATAAAGTCAAGAGGGGCATAGATAGGGTGAATACACGCATTCAGTCTTTTTCCCAGAATTAGGGAACCAAGAACTAAAGGGTGTGGGTGTAAGGTGAGAGGGGAAAGATTTAATAGACCTGAGGGGAAACAATTTTTACACAGAATGTGATGAGTATATGGAATGTGCTGCCAGAGGAAGTGGCTGAGGCAGGTACAATAGCAACTTTTAAAAGACAGTTGGACAGGTTTAGAAAGGGAAGGTTTAGAAAGTTGTGGGCCAAACATGTGCAAACATGTTTAGTTGGATCAGTATGGATGAGTTGGGCCAAATATTGTGCTTCCATGTTTCTCTGAATGGAGGGTTATCCTCCAGCTGCAGATCGATGGGACGAAGCAGTATAGCAGTTCAGCATGGACTAAATGGGCTGAAGGGCCTGTTTCTGTGCAGTAGTGCTTTATGACTCTATGACTATCACATATTAAAGCTAATTTGTACATCCAGGATTGCGCAAAAGTCTTAGACATATATATAACTAGGGTGTCTAAAACTGTAGTAATTTTATGTATTGCACTGTACTCCTGCAAATTTCATGATATATGTGAATGATGATAAACCTGATTCTGATATCTGGCCTCCATTGTGGACTGAGAGTGGGAATCATGGTTGGGAAAAGGGGAAGGGAGAGGGGAGGGAGCGGGAAGCACCAGAGAGACATGCTGTAATGATCAATAAACCAATTGTTTGAAATTAAATGACCTTGCCAGGTGTCTCAGGGCTGTGTGTCTGCACTCCCTACCCCTGGCTCTCTTTCTCTGCCACCTGTCCCACACCCCTCCTGTGGCACTTCACCCTCGCCATTCCCAACATCCTGCCAGATTTACAAACTCACTCTCCGCTCCACATTGACAAATACAGCACTGTGCACCCAAGCTACGTACAATATATGTGCCTGAGACTTTTGCACAGGACTGTAGCAAGATTCCACAAGCAACTATGAGTTGAACGAATAAATGAAGGGTGTTGTGTCTGAGTAGGGTTGGTGACCTACAGTTTCCTTGCTTTGTTATGTTGGTAGGGTTTTTTTCATCCATCTCAGCTTGGCATCAGGTTTAAAGATCAGGACCTGGCACACATTGACATCATTCAGGCATCTATCCTCTGACAACACAGTCCTGCCTGACATCCCTGGTGGACCTCGTGCTTCCTGAGCGAGAAGGCAGCATCGCTGACAGGTAAACAAAGCCATGTCTACTCTGGTATGTGTGTTGTTTCTCAGGCTTACACTGAGAAACGGTTTATCTGCAAAGTGGAAAACAGACTTATTAAGCACAAAACAAAAAAAGTAACGATACAAATATTTTTAAACATTTTACAACGCCATAAATCATTTTTAAAAGTTGCCAAAGTGGAATGATGTGGGTCCTCATGGGACCAATCTTTTGGGGCAAGGAGGATGGCTGTCTCGGCTGCAAGACGAGGGCTGCTTCTCATTGTCTGGTCGCCATCTGCAGGAGTCAGCCTTGGCTGGATATCTTCCTGTAGCTAAACAAAGCTATGGAGTGGAACAGGAAGGTGCTCAAAACAGAATCAGATGCACTTGCAACCCCACTATTGGGTGGTGGGTGGGAAAGCATTGATTCTAACTGCATTCTAACAAGTAAATAGTTTACCTATTCATATAGCTTGGGAACTTTCTGATTCTGAAATGTATCCAGAGCAAAGTAACAATCTTTACAGGGGGAAGCAAGATGGCATCCAGTCTGAGTAGCACAGTTCCTTCCCTCTTCATCGGCACGAGTGGAACGTGGAACAATTTGCCAGCCAGCATTATCTGATAGCTGACTGAAGTTTGTTTGCTATGGCCTGACAAGGAGCAACCATACTAAGAGTTGCTTTGGTAATGCAAACACGAGGAATTCTGCAGATGCTGGAAATTCAAGCAACACACATCAAAGTTGCTGGTGAACGCAGCAGACCAGGCAGCACCTCTAGGAAGAGGTACAGTCGACGTTTCGGGCTGAGACCCTTCGTCAGGACTAACTGAAGGAAGAGCTAGTAAGGGATTTGAAAGTGGGAGGGGGAGGGGGAGATCCAGAATGATCGGAGAAGACAGGAGGGGGAGGGATGGAGCCAAGAGCTGGACAGGTGATTGGCAAAAGGGATATGAGAGGATCATGGGACAGGAGGCCTAGGGAGAAGGAAAAGGGGGAGGGGGGGAGAAACTTCCGCTAATGTCCCACCTCCCCCTCGTACCCCATCCGTTATTTATTTATATGCACACACTCTTTCTCTCTCTCACCTCTTTCTCCCTCTGTCCCTCTCACTATACCCCTTGTCCATCCTCTGGGCTTTCCCCCCCTCCCCCTTTTCTTTCTCCCTAGGCCTCCTGTCCCATGATCCTCTCGTATCCCCTTTGCCTATCACCTGTCCAGCTCTTGGCTCCATCCCTCCCCCTCCTGTCTTCTCCGATCATTTTGGATCTCCCCCTCCCCCTCCCCCTCCCCCTCCAACTTTCAAATCCCTTACTCACTCTTCCTTCAGTTAGTCCTGACGAAGGCTCTCGGCCTGAAACGTCGACTGTACCTCTTCCTAGAGATGCTGCCTGGCCTGCTGCGTTCACCAGCAACTTTGATGTGTGTTGCTTTGGTAAGTTTAGTTTGGTAAATTGGCAAATTGGATTATTATTGCCACTTGTACTGAGGTCATGAAAAAGAAATTGTTTTGCATGCTGTCTATACGGGTCACTTTCTTATAACAGAGCAGTGAAGTACCACCAGGGAAAACAATAACAGAATTCAGAATAAAGTACTACAGTTACAGAGAATCATTCAATAGTCTTAGAGCAGCAGGTTAAGACTATTGAGCCATTATTGATCTAAACTGATTGTTTTACCCTTCAGCTGACACACTTCATCAGGGTCTCGGCTTGAAAAGTTGCTTGTTCCATTGATACTGCCTGACCTGCTGAGTTCCTCGAGTATTTTATGTGTGTAACTCTGGATTTCTAGCATCTGCTTTTGCGTTCCCCTTATATTTAATACAACAGATCAGGTCTTTGTGATTCATTCCACCATAACTGGCTGTCCTATTCTCAATACCGGATGGCGAGGTAGAGACCCTTTTCTACTAAAGGAGGCGCAAGGTGCTCCTTCCCTCTACTAGCCTGCAGGTCACCATTGGGCAAGGTGTAACACCGCTTAGCCCTCTGATCAGGATCACATGAAGCCTTTGGAGCAGCTGGTGCACATCACAGGTCCTGGTTTTGTGACCACTGACACTAGGCAGACAATCTCTGAAGAGTATTGGTAATGGCTGGGATCACCCGTTTGTAAAGACCACAAGAGACCATAAGACAGATTCGATGGGCAGAATTAGGCCATTCAGCCCATCGAATCTGTTCCGCCATTCCATCATGGCTGATCCCGGATCCCACTCAACCCCATACACCTGCCTTCTTGCCATATCTTTTGATGCCCTGACCAATCAGGAAACTATAAATTTTCACTTTAAATATACCCATAGACTTGGCCTCCACCACAGTCTGTGGCAGAGCATTCCACAGATTCACTACTCCCTGGCTAAAAAATTGCCTCCTTACCTCTGTTCTAAAAAGTCACCCTTCAACTTTGAGGCTGTGCCTTCTAGTTCTGGATACCCCCAACAGCAAACAGGGTTCAATTCTGCTCCTTCTGTAAGGAGTTGTACTCCTTACAAACTCTGAAATCCCTGTGTCCATGTGGGTTTACTTGGGAACTCCTGTTTCCTCCCACGTTCCAAAGACTTCTGTGTTAGTAGGTTAATGATTCACGTGGGTGTAATTGGATAGCACGAACTCTTTGAGCCGGAAGGACCTGTTGCCTCACTGTAACACTAAACAGTGAATGAAGTTCAGGGCTGAATGGCATTCTGTGTCCATGCTATGATCAGTTTGCGCAATTACTCTTGGGGAATTGCCATTTGGAATTTTTAATCATTCAAAGGGATCTGAATAAAGGAAATGTTGATTTCTTGTAAATTTCTTCTATATTAATTGCACTGACATTTCAAATAATCATAATTGCCAGACATATTGGAGATAAAGGAACACATTTCTACAGAAAGCTGGAAAGGAAATGGAGTCCCCTGAGCTATTTGGGCTGCCCTGGCGATCAGTGCTCCTGTAAACCCTGACAGGCTCTTACTGGGAAGAGAAGTAGGAAGCCGATGCTCAGAGTGCTGGCAATCCAGAGCTGCTTCTCCAGGGCAGATTTGCTGAAAGTGAGGAGGAGGGCATCCGTCCTACTCATGACAACATTCAGACAATTCTTTCTTTGTGAGAGATATTTGGAAATCCTTCAAATTGCAAATGATGGCCTGATTGGCTCTGAACAGCAGGAGAATTTTAACCGATGTCCAAAGAATTACCCTTCAGCCATCAGGGTCCTGAACCAGAGTGGATAACTTCACTCACCTGACACTGAACTGATCTCACAACTTACGGACTCTCTACAACTCATGTTCTCAGTATTATTTATTTACTTATTTATCATTATTATTATTTGTATTTGAACCATTTGTAATCTTTTGCACATTGGTTGTTTGAAAGTCTTTGTGTGTACTTTTTCATTGATTCTTTTGTACTTCTTTGGTCCATCATAAATGCCCGCAGGAAAATGAATCTCGGTAATATTCATGACAAATATGGACTTATATAATAAATTTAATTTAAGCTTTGAACTTTTGAATTTTGAAACATCTTGGCTGGGAGGGCGGTTGAAACTAAACAATAGACTTTCATCAGTCTATCGTTCCTTGAGCAGAAGTGGGCATCTTCTGACCACAGGCGTTTTTCCATCAGGGGGTTTCTTCTCAGGGCTGGGATGTTGCTGACAAGGTTGGTCTTCGTCACCCACCCTGGTTGCACTGAGGAGGTTGGGGTAAGCCAGCCTGAGCAGCTGCTGAGTTACTGTGGAGGTGCTGCAGTGGAGTGGTCTCCTGGGCGAGCTGAGCAGAGGGGACAATTGTGTTGGAGTGAGGCAGGAGTCACCAAGACGCCTTCAAAGGTACGGCTTCCTTCACCAGAGTTGTAGATTCATAGAGCTACACATATGTAAGCAGGTGATTTGGCCCAACTCATCTGTGCTAACCAAGCTTCCTAACTGAACCAGTCCCATATGTATGTGTTCATTCCGAATCCCTCTGAATCGGGGTTTCCCAATTTGGACTCCTTGGTTAATGGTGGGGGTCCATGGCATAAGAAAGGTTGGAAATCTTGGTCTAAAACTTTCCTATTTATATATTGGTCCAAATGCCTTTTAAAGGTTGTAACTGTACCACCTCTGCCATTTCCTCTGGCAACTCGTTTCATATATTCGCCACCCACTCCTGCAATATGTTGTGCTAAGTCAGTCAGAGATTTTCAGCAGCAGTCCCCTCTCCTACCCCAGGGCCTGAAGAAGAGCTAAGAGTTTAGAACAGTGGGGAACAGGAACAGGGCCTTTATCCCACAATGACTGTACTGGTCATGATGCCAAGGTATATTCATCTCTCTGCCACAGGTGATATCTGTCTCTCCATTGCCTGTATAATCATGCACCTACCTAAAACCTGTCACAGTGAACGCTGGCAAAGACGGAACCCAAGTACGGAGGAAAGACAAAGAAACTCAGAAACATGGAGAGCCATGGGATACCTAGTGAAACCGTCAGTCCAGAGGACCTTGAAAAAAGCCTTGAACATAGACAAAGAAGCTCGGAACGTGAACACAGCGTGGACCTGAGAATAGAGGGCATCCTCACCTCAGCTGACTGATGTCCAAGCTGCTGCTCAACCTCAGCTGGGTCCATTATATTGCGGAGTCGTTCTGTCACACTGAACTCTGGCAAATACTGAACCGGAATTTGAAGGAAAGTCAGTTTCCCATGTACAGACGGCAACCAGAGTTCCAATGAAACATCAATGGCTCAGCCAAGCAACACCACGAGATGTAACGTTCTCAAAGTTAGGACTCTGCGATAAATGCCAATAGAGTGTCTGCTAAAATAACAACAGGACACGGAATCCCTGAGCCAGTCAAATCCTATTTAACACAATTAAGCAGAAAGTACCAGGGATGAAATTTGCTCATTAAACAACAATTAACCATGCAGGTGCTCTAAAAACCTCGGAGCCTAATACTCCCTGGCTCCCTGCACAGGCCCAAAGGGCTCTTGAAAGCTACTATGTAATCTGTTCCATCACCACCCCTGACACTCTATCTCTGCACTTGTACTAAGGAGAGCATGAGATGGAACTCAGAGTGCAGTGAGAGTGTGGAATGAGCTGCCAGTGTAAGTCCTGGATGGGGGATCGATTTCAACATTTAAGAGAAATTCGGATAGGTACATGGACGAGAGGGGTATGAAAGACTATGGTCGATGTGCGGGTAGATGGGACAGGCAGATTAATATTTTGGCATGGACTAGATGGGAAGAAGGGCCTGTTTCTGTGCTGCTGTTCTCTATGACTCCATTAGACTTACCCCACATATCTCCTTTAAACTTTCCCACCCTCACCTTTAGGCCATGTCCTCTAGTTTACAATATTTCAGTGCTGGAATAAAAGATCTGGCTGTGAACCCTATCTATGTCTCTCGTTATTATATAAACCTCTATCCAGAATAGGAATGGGAACACGACCAGCTCCATGTGCCCCTGCAGGTTTCTATTAAAGCACAGCAGAAAGCGTTCTACCCAGATGCATCACATTTGATCTGGCAGCTGTTCTGCCTGTGACAAGAACCACAGAGAGTTGTGGACACAGCTCAGCACATCATGGAAACCAACTTCCCCTCCATGACTCTGCCTATACTTCTCACTGCGTGATAAAGCAACCAGCATAATCAAACACAGCATCCACCCAAGGCGTTCTCTCTTCCCCTGTTTCCCATCAGGCAGGAGATTCCAAAGCCTGAAAGCACGCACCGCCTGGATCAAGTACAGCTTCTATCCACTGGTATAATACTTTGAATGGATTCCTAGTACAATAAGATGGAATTGACCTCATTATCTACCTTGTTGTGACCTTGCACCTTATTGTTAATCTGCCTTTTGCTCTTATGCTGTCTTTTGGCTTCTCTTGACGTCCACGGTTGCCTCATTTTCCATTTAGAATACTTCTTCATCTTTGGGATATATCTTTCCAGCACCTTCCGAATTTTCCCGGGAAACACCAGCCATTGCTGTTCAGTTGTCGTCTCTGCTAGTGTCCTCTTTCAATCAACCTTGGCCAGCTCCTCTCTCATGCTTCTGTAATTCCCTTTACTGTACTGTAATACTGATACATCTGACTTTACCTTCTACTTCTCAAACTGCAGGGTGAATTCTATCATATTTTGATCACTGCCTCCTAAGGGGTTCCTTTACCTTGAACTTCCTCATCGAAATCTGGGTCACTACATAAAACCCAATCCAGAATTGGCTCAACCACAAGCTGTTCTAAAAAGCCATCTCAGATCATTCTACATATTCTGTCTCTTGGGATACAGACTGACCTGATTTTCCCAATCTATCTGCATATTGAAATTCCCCATGACTATCATGACATTGGCCTTTGCATGTCTTTTCTATTTCCCATTGTAATTTTTAGCCCACATCCTGTCTGCTGTTTGGAGACCTGTCAGGGTCTTTTTACCCTCGCAGTTTCTGAGCTTTACCCAGAAGGATACTAAACCTTCTGATCCACTGTCACCTCTTTCTAAGGATTTGATTTCACTTTTATACCGATATAGCCACCCCATCCCCACTGCTGACCTGCCTGTGCTTTCGATACAAGGTGTATCCTTGGATGTTAAGGACCCAACAATGATCTTCTTTCATCGGCAATTGAAGATGCCTGCAACGTCTCATACCTGTCAATCTCCATCTGCGCCTTATTCCGAACACTGCATGCATTCAAATATAACATCTTCAGTCCTGTATTCATCACCCTTTTTGATTTTGTCCCCCCGTTACACTTTAACTCATCCCACTGTCAGCAGTTTTTCCCTGCCATCTGCCTGTCCTTGCTCACAGTCTCACTACACACTGCATCTACTTCTATATCATCTGCACCATCCTCAGCCCTGTCTCTCTGGTTCCCATCCTCCTTCCAAATTAGTCTTAACCCTCCCAACAAACCTACTTGCAAGGATATTGGTCCCCCATGAGTTCAGATGTAACCTATCCTTTTTGTACAGGTCATACCTTCCCCAGAAGACATCCCAATGATCCAGAAATCTGAATCCCTGTCCTCTGCAACAATTCCTCAGCCATGTATTCATCTGCCAAATCGTCCAATTTGTACCCTGACTGGCACATGGCACATCACCAATCCAGAGATTATTACCCCTGAGGTCCTTCTTTTCAGCTTTCTGCTTATAAGACCATAAAACCTTAAGACATAGGAGCAGAATTAGGCCATTCAGCCCATCAAGTCTACTCCGCCATTCCATCATGGAACCCCCATCTCACTAACCCCATACACCTGCCTTTTTGCCATATCCTTTGATGCCCTGAACAATCAGGAAACTATCAACTTCTGCATTAAATATACCCATGGACTTGGCCTCCACCGCAGTCTGTGGCAGAGCATTCCACAGATTCACTACTCCCTGGCTAAAAAAATCCTCTTTACCTCTGTTCTAAAGGGTTGCTCCTCAATTTTGAGGCTGTGCCCTCTAGTTCTGGATACTCCCACCATAGGAAACATGCTCTCCACATCCACCTTATCTAGTCCTTTCAACATTTGGTCTGTTTCAATGAGATCCCCATGCATTCTTCTAAATTCCATTGAGTACAGGCCCAAAGCTGCCAAACGCTCCTCATGTGTTAACCCCTTCATTCCCAGAATCATCCTAGTGAAACACCTCTGGACTCTCTCCAATGACAACACATCCTTTCTGAGATATGGGGCCCAAAATTGTTGACAATACTCCAAGTGCAGCCCGACTAGTGTCTTATAAAGGTTCAGCGTTATCTCCTTGCTTTTGTATTCTATTTCCCTTGAAATAAATGCCAACATTGCCCATGCCACGTGCCAGTGATGGTAAGAACAGGATGATTTGGCAGATGAATGTGTGGCTGAGGTACTGGTGCAGGGGGTAGGGGGTCAGATTTATGGATTTTTGGGATCTTTTCCGAGGAAGGTACGACCTAGACAAAAGGGACAGTTTATACCTGAACCTGAGGGGGACCCAATATTCTTGTGGGCAGGTTTGCTAGAGCTGTTCAGGAGGGTTTAAACTAATTTGGCAGGGACTTGGGAATGGGAGTGATAGGGCTGAGGATGAGGTAGTTGGTTTACAAACAGAGGCAATGTGTAGTGAGACTCCCAGCAAGGAGAGGCTGTCGATAGGGCAAAGCTGCTGTCAACAGAACGAGTTGCAATGTAAAAGGTGGATAAAATTGAAAAAGGTGAATACAGGACTGAAGGCATTCAGGTGTTTTATTTGAATGTGTGCAGTATACAGAATCAGGTAGGTGAACTTGTAACGTAGTTACAGATCGGCATGTATGATGTTGTAGTATTGCAAAGGCAGGATGACACAACCGTGGCTGACGAGAGAAGTTAGAGACAACATAGTGCAATTGTTAGCACAATGCTTTACATTACCAGTGACCAGGGTTCAATTCCTGCCACTGCTTGTAAGGAGTGTGTACATTGTGTGTGTTTCCTCCGGGTGCTCCAGTTTCTTCCCACAGGCCAAAGATGCACCGGTTGGTAGGTTAATGGGTCATTGTAAATTGTCTCAGAATTAGGCTGAGGGTAAATTGGGGGATTGCTGGGTGGCATCGCTCGTAAGGCCAGAAGGACCTCCTTCCCACAGTATCTCAATCAATCAATCAATAAACAAACAAACAAAAATAAATAAATGCAAAAGAGAAGGCATACAATAGAGCAAAAATTAGTAGGAAGTTAGAGAAGTGGGAAGCTTTTAAAAACTAACAGAAGACAACTAAAAACGCCATAAAGAAGAAAAAGATGGAATATGAAGGTAAAGACGAGGAATTCTGCAGATGCTGGAAATTCAAGCAACACACATCAAAGTTGCTGGTGAACGCAGCAGGCCAGGCAGCATCTCTAGGAACAGGTACAGTCAACGTTTCAGGCCAAGACCCTTCGTCAGGAGTAACTGAAAGAAGAGATAGCAAGAGATTTGAAAGTGGGAGGGGGAGGGGAGATCCAAAATGATAGGAGAAGACAGGAGGGGGAGGGATAGAGCCAAGAGCTGGACAGGTGATTGGCAAAAGGGATATGAGAGGATCATGGGATCAAATCTCTTACTAGCTCTTCTTTCAGTTAGTCCTGACGAAGGGTTTGCCCGAAACGTCGACTGTACCTCTTCCTATGAATACGAAGGTAAGTTAGCCAATAATATTAAGGAGGATACTAAAGGTTTCTTCGGATATATAAGGTGCAAAAGAGTCACAAGAGTAGACAATGGACCACTGGAGAATGATGATGGAATGGTAGGAATGGGGGTAAGGAAATAGTGGATGAACTGAATAAGTATTTTGCATCAGTCTTCACTGTGGGAGACACTAACAGTAAGCCGGTGTTCGAGACTGTCAGGAGATTGCCATTACTAGGGAGACTGTCAAGCGATTGCCATTACTAGGGAGAATGTCAGGTGATTGCCATTACTAGGGAGATGTCAAGTGATTGCCATTACTAGGGAGAATGTCAAGCGATTGTCATTACTAAGGAGAATGTCAGGTGATTGCCATTACTAGGGAGACTGTCAAGCGATTGCCATTACTAGGGAGATGTCAAGAGATTGCCATTACTAGGGAGACTGTCAGGAGATTGCCATTACTAGGGAGACTGTCAAGTGATTGCCATTACTAGGGAGAATGTCAAGCGATTGTCATTACTAAGGAGAATGTCAGGTGATTGCCATTACTAGGGAGACTGTCAAGTGATTGCCATTACTAGGGAGATGTCAAGAGATTGCCATTACTAGGGAGACTGTCAGGAGATTGCCATTACTAAGGAGAAGGTGCTTGGTCTGAAAGGTCTGAAGGTAGATAGGTCACCTGGACCAGATGGTGTTACATCCCAGTGTTCTGAAATAGGTGGCTGAAGGGATTGTGGTGGCATTAGTAATGATTTTTTTAAGAATCAATTGATTCTGACATTGTCCAGAGGAATGGAAAATTGCAAATGTCACTCCACTCTTCAAGAAGGGAGATTGACTGAAAAAAAGGAAATTATAGGCTAGTTAGTCTAACATCAGTGGTTGGGAAGATGTTGGAGTCAATTGTTAAGGATGTGGTTTTGGGGTAATTGGAAGTGCATGATAAAATAGGTTGTAGTCAGCATGGTTTTCCTTAGGCAAAATCTTGCCAGACAGATCTGTTCAGATTCTTTGAAGAAATAACAAGCAGGATAGAGAAAGGTGAATTGGTTGATGTTGTGTACTTGTATTTTCAGAAGGCTTTTGACGAAGTGCCACACATGTGGCTTTTTAACACGTTAAGAGCCCATTGCATTACAGTAAAGATACTAACATGGGCAGAGCATTGGCTGATTGGAAGGAGGCAAAGAGTAGGAATAAAGGAAGCTTTTTCTGGTTGGCTGCTGGTGATTAGTGATATTCCACAGGAATCTGTGTTGGGATCTATTCTTTTTATGTCATAGGCTAATTATTTGGATGATGGAGTTAATGGCTTTGTGACCAGGTTTGTGGACGAGATGAGAGGAAGGTAGTTTTGAGGATGTAGGGAATCTGCAGAAGGATGTAGACAGATTTAGGAGACTGGGAAAAGAAATGGCAGATGGAATACAGAGTCGGGAAGTGTATGGTCATGCACTTTGGTAGGAGAAATGAAAAGGTAGGCTCTTTTCTAAATAGAGAGAAAATTAAAAAATCTGATGTACAGGTCCTCTTGGAAGCCCACGTGCAGGATTCCATCAAAGTCCCGGAGGACGGGAAGATTGCAAATGTCATTCCACTCTTTAAGAAGCTTGTGCATTCAGAGAAGCTGTTCGGTAAACCACGGTTGTAACCTGTGGTTATCTGAGTTACTGTTGTGTTCCTGTCAGCTTGCACCAACCTGGCCATTCTCCTCTGACCTTTCCCATTAACAGGGTGTTTTTGCCACAGAGCTGCCACTTACTGGATGCTTTTGGTTTCTTCAACTATTCTCTGTATGCTCTAGAGTTTGTTGTGCCTGAAGATCTCAGGAGATCAGTAGTTTCTGAGATATTCTGAGATTATAGTCTTATATAGCTCTGGGTCTGTACTCGTTGGAATTTATAAGGATGGGGGGTGGGATCTCATTGAAGCCTTTCGAATGTTGAAAGGCCTAGACAGAGTAGATGTGGAAAGGATGTTTCCCATGGTGGGGGAGTCTAAGACAAGAGGACACAGCCTCAGGATAGAGGGGCATCCATTTAAAATAGAGATGCAGAGAAATTTGTTTAGCCAGAGGGTGGTGAAATTGAGGAAATTATTACCACTGGCAGCTGTGGAGGCCAGGTTGTTGGGTGTATTTAAGCAGAGCTTGTTAGGTTCTTGATTGGACATGGCATCAAAGGTCACAGGGAGAAGGCCAGGGAGTGAATGGGGCTGAGGAGGGGAAAATTAAGATAAGCCATGATTGAATGGTGCAGCAGACTCAAAGGGCTAAATGGCCTAATTCTGCTCCCATGTCTTGTGGTCTTGTGGTCTTGTATTCAAACCACCCTGTCTGGCACCAGCAATTACTCCATGGGCAAAGTAGCTTAGATCACATATTTTCCTTGGTCTGAACAACAACTGAACCTCTTGACCGTATCTATCTGCTTTTATGCCACATGATTGGCTGATTAGATATTTGCATTAACAAGCATGTGTATCTAATAAAGTAACACACATAAAAAATGCCAGTAGAACACAGCAGGCCAGGCAGCATCTTTTATGTGTGTTGCTTGAATTTCCAGCATCTGCAGATTTCCTTGTGTTTGCATATCTAATGAAGTGGCCACTGAGTATATGTGTTAAAAGTAACTGGAAATCAGTGACAGAAAACCTAATTTTGATATAACTCTTATTTTTGTGTGATGAAGACCTGTCAGGACATATTTTAACTAATTTTCTCCAAACCAGATCAGAGGCTTGGCCATAAAGTTTATGACTTCAGACAATATGTGATTCATTGCCAAGTTACCACCAACAAATTGAGGTTATCGCCACCAGAGTTTAATAGTTGTTTATACAGATGTTGGAGCTGTATACATTGGTGTCACCTGACACCGCAGCTCATTAAAAGATGCAAACTCTGACCTTTACCAAAGGGAAAAAAGTTCTAAAAATACTATTTGCTAAAAGCACCCAATGATTTATCATCAATACAGCCCTGGGCACACGATTTTAATCCTTTTCAGAATACTACGTTGCGTATACTGGACATTCCCACAGTGACTTATACCAAAGGGAGAGTAATGAATGAAAGGTTGATCAGATCACCCTGACATTCAGTGTCACGTTCGGACAAATTTCATTTAACTTCTGTCTTTGACATTATTGCACCTTCTACTAAACTCAGTTGAGAGCAGATTCTGCTGCTGAGTATTGGAAAACTTGGAATATCCAGCAAGGAGTCAGTTCACTTTCTACAACTTATGCTCTCATTCTTATATATTTATTTATTTCAAAGTTCTAAGTAAATTTATTGTTGATGTCACCATATACAACCCTATGATTCGTTTTCCTGTGGGCATTCATAGCAAATACAAAGAAACACAATAGAATCAATGGAAGTCCACACACCACGACAGACAACCAACCAGTGTGCACAAGACAACAAACTCTACAAATACAAAAAGAAAAAAACCCAATAATAAATAAACAAGCAATAAATATTGAGAAATGAGATGAAGAGTCTTTTTTACATAAAATGTAAAAGAGAAGTGAGACTGGATATCAGACCGCTGGAAATTGATACTGTAGAGGCAGTACTGGGGGACAAGTGTGGATGAACTGAATAAGTATTTTGCATCAGTCTTCACTGCGGAAGACACCAGCAGTATGGTGGAAGTTCCAAGTGTAAGGGATCATGAAATGTGTGAAGTTATGATTTCTAGAGAGAAAGTTCTTGGGGAACTGAAAGGTCTGAAGGTAGTAGATAAGTCACTTGGACCAGATGGTCTACTTGAAAGAGGTGGCTGAAGAGACTGTGGAGGCATTAATAGTGATCTTTTAAGAAAGACTCGATTCTGGAATGGTTCCAGAAGACTGGAAAATCGCAAATGTTGCTCCATTCTTCAAGAAGGAAGAGAGGCAGAAGAAAGGAAACTATAGACCAGTTAGTCTAACCTCAGTGGTCAGGAAGATGTTTGAGTTGATTATTAAGGATGAAGTTTCAGGGTACTTGGAGGCACATGATAAAATAGATCCTGGTTAGCAAGGTTTGCTCAAGGAAAAATCTTGTCCAACAAATCTGTTGGAATTCTTTGAAGAAATATCAAGCAGGATAGACAAAGAAGAATCAGTTAATATTATGTATTTGGATTTTCAGAAGGCCTTTGACAAGGTGCCACACATGATGCTACTTAAGCTATAAGCCCATGGTATTGCAGAAAAGACTCTAGATGGAAAAAGCAGTGGTTGATTGGCAGGATGTAAAGAGTAGGAATAAAGGAGCCTTTTCTGGTTGGCTGTCAGTAACTAGTGGTCTTCCACAGGGGTCTGTGAAACATAGAAACAGAGAAACATAGAAAACCTACAGCACAATACAGGCCCTTCAGCCCACAATGCTGTGCCGAACATGTACTTACTTTAGACATTACCTAGGGTTACCCATAGCCCTCTACTTTTCTAAGCTCCATTTACCTATCCAGGAGTCTCTTAAAAGACCCTACCGTATCCGCCTCCACCACCGTCGCTGGCAGCCCATTCCACACACTCACCACTCTTTGTGTAAAAAACTTACCCCAATACCTCCTCTGTACCTACTTCCAAGCACCTTAAAACTGTGCCCTCTGATGTTAACCATTTCAGCCCTAGGGAAAAGCCTCTGACTATCCACACGATCCATGCCTCTCATCATCTTATACACCTCTATCAGGTCACCTCTAATTCTCCACCGCTCCAAGGAAAAAAGGTCGAGCTTACTCAACCTATTCTCATAAGGCATGCTCCCCAATCCAGGCAACATCCTTGTAAATCTCCTTTGCACCCTTTCTATAGTTTCCACATCCTTCCTGTAGTGAGGTAACCAGAACTGAGCACAGTACTCCAAGTGGGGTCTGACCAGGGTCCTATATAGCTGCAACATTACCTCTCGGCTCCTAAACTCCCATGATTGATGAAGGCCAATACACTGTATGCCTTCTTAACCACAGAGTCAACCTGCGCAGCTGCTTTGAACGTCCTATGGACTCAGACCCCAAGATCCTTCTGATCCTCCACACTGCCAAGAGTCTTACCATTAATACTATATTCTGCCATCATATTTGACCTACCAAAATGAACCATCTTGCATTTATCTGAGTTGAACTCCATCTGCTACTTCTCAGCCCAGTTTTGTGTCCTATTGATGTCCTGCTGTAACCTCTGACAGCCGTCCACAGTATCTACAACACCCCCAACTTTGTATCATCAGCACATTTACTAAACCATCCCTCCACTTCCCCATCCAGGTCATTTATAAAAATCATGAAGAGAAGGGGGTCACAGAACAGATCCCTGAGGTACAGCGCTGATCACTGACCTCCATGCAGAATATGACCCATCTACAACCACTCTTGGTCTTCTGTGAGCAAGCCAATTCTATATCCGCAAAGCAATGTCCCCTTGGATCCGATGCCTCATTACTTTCTCAATAAGCCTTGCAGAGGATACCTTATCAAATTCCTTGCTGAAATACATATACACTGCATCTACTGCTCTAACATCTATGTGTTGGGACTGATTCTTTTTACGTTATATGTCAATGATTTGGATGATGGAATTGATGGCTTTTTTGCAAAGTTTGCAGATGATACAAGGACAGGTGGAGGAGCAGGTAGATTTGAGGAAGTCGAGAGGCTACAGAAGGACAGACAGATTAGGAGAATGGGCAGGTTGAATGTAATGTCAGAAAGTGCATGGTCATGCACTTTGGTAGAAGAAATGAAAGGGTTGATTATTTTCTAAATGAAGAGAAAATACAAAAATCTGAGATGCAAAGTGATTTGGCAGTCCTTGAGCAGGGTTCCCTGAAGGTTAATTTGCAGGTTGAGTCGTTGGTGAGGGAGGCAAATGCAATGTTAACATTTATTTCAAGAGGACTAAAATATAAAAGCAGGGATATAATGTTGAGACTTTATAAAGCTCTGGTGAGGTCTCACTTGGAATATTGTAGAAGTTTTGGGCCTGTTATCTCAGAAAGAATGTGGTGAAAGTGGAGAGAGTTCAAAGGAGGTTCACAAAAATGACTCTAGGAGAGACTGGGTTGAATGACGAGCATTTGATTGCTCTAGGCCTGTATTCACCAGAATTCAGAATAATGAGTGACCTTATTGAAACTTATCAAATGGTGAAAGGCCTTGATAGAGTGAATGTGGAACGATGTTCCTTTGTTTGGAGAGTCTAAGACAGGCTCAGAATAGAAGGGCATCCTTTCAGAATGGAGATGAGGAGAAATTTCTTCAGCCAGAGAGTAATGAATCTGTGGAATTCTTTGCTACAGGCAGCTGAGCTGTGCAGGCCAAGTGTTTATGTATATTAAAGGCAGTGATTGATAGATTCCTGACTGGTCAGAGCATGAAGGGATAAGGGGAGAAGACAGGAGATTGGGTTGGGAGGAATAGTGGATCAGTCATAATGAAATGGCAGAGCAAACCCAATGGGCCAAATGTCCTAATTCTGCTCCTATGTCATGTGGTCTTATGTCCATAGGTCATGGGAATAGTTCAGTGTTCAGGAGATTGAAGTTAAGTGAAGTTATCCCCTCTGGTTCAATAGCCTGATGGTTGAGGGATAATAACTGTTCTTGAACTGGTAGTGTGAGTCCTGAGGCTCCTGTATCTTCTACCTGATGGCAACAGTGAGAATAGAGCATGACCTGGGTGGTGGGCATTCCTGAAGATGGATGCTGCTTTCCTGTGACAGCGCTCCATGTAGATATGCTCAATGGAGCGTAGGGCTTTACCAATGACAGACTGCGCCCTATCCATTTATTTTTATATAGTATTCTGTGTTCAAGGGCACTGGGGTTTCCTTATGAGACTGTGATGCAGCCAGTCAATACACTCTCCATCGCACAGCTGGAGAAGCTTGTCAAAGTTTTAGATGCCGTGCCAGATCTATGCAAACCTTTAAGAAAGTCGAGGTGCTGCCAGGCTTTCTTTGTAATGGCACTTATGTGCCAGCACCAGAAAAGATCCTCTGAAATGATAATATTGAGGATTTAAAAGTTGTTAACACTTTCCACCTGTGATCCTCCAATGAGGACTGGCTCATGGACCTCTGGTTTTCTCCTCCTGTTGCCAATAACCAGCTTGTTGATCTTGCTGACATTGAGTGAAAGGTTGTTGTGGCACTGCTCACTCTCCCAGCTGTCACCAGCTTTGATTCGGCTAACTATAGTGGTGTCATCAGTAAAATTAGGTATCATTGGTATTACTTTTTTTTGAATTGATCAGTTTGTCTTTGGTGTATTGTACTGCTGCTACAGTTAACAAATTTCACAACGTACACCTGATTCTGATTCTGATTTTGCACATTGTTTGTTTGTTAATCTTTGTGTGTAGTTTTTCATTGATTCTGTTGTAATTCTTTGTTCTGCTATGAATACCTGCAAGAAAAATGAATCTCGGGATTGTATATGGTGACATATACATTATGTACTTTGATAATAACTTTACTTTGAACTTTAAATTTTGAGTTCCATTATTTAACAATGTTCAAAGTTCAATGTAAGTTTATTGTCAAAGTGCATATATGTCACCATACACAACCCTGAGATTCATTTTCTTGCAGGCATACACAATAAATGCAATAACCAAAATAGAATCAGTGGAAGACCACACCAACAGGGCAGACACCCAAGGTGAGAAAGACAACAAACATAGAATGGGAATTAAGAGTTATGGGGAAAAGGCAGGTAGGTGGAGTCCATGACCAGATCAGCCATGATTTTATTGAGTGTTGCAACTGGAAGAGTCATTGAAAGAGATTCTATAGGTTGTGGAGCCAATGTTTATGTCATCAGCAGAGTGAGAAAGAAACAGAGGTAATATTTTAAGTTGGAAGAGCCTTCACTGGAAACTGAATGCTCCTATGTCTCCTCAGAGACAGAACCAAAGGGCCTGAGAAGAAGAGAAGGACAAAGGAGAGTACCAAGCCTGATATCTCAGTGCTTCTGCTCTGTTTGTGAAGGCCCTGGGTGGACCTGTATCAACTCCATCCACTTTAATTTACTGCTGTAGTCCCCCATCCCTCTTGTGCCAAAGGGAATGGACATAAGGGTAATCATAAACACAATAGATTCTGCAGATGCTAGAAATCCACTAAATGAACACAAGATTTAAAATTGTTTAACGTAATTTTGTAGTACACAAATGTAAAGGAGAACAAAATAAACAGTTATTCTAAGAGACAGGCATGGAACATGGTACATGGAACACAGAATATTAAACGTGGAAGATGGAAGATGGAAGATGGAAGATGGAAGATGGAACACAGAACACTGAGCGTGGAACATGGAAGACTACAGCACAGGAACAGGTATTTCACCCCACAATGTCCATGCCAAACACAAAGCTGAATTAAGCTACTAGATCTCTTCTGCCTGTGGACATTCCACATCCCTCCATTCCCTACATTTTCTTGTATGTCTCCATTGCCACCTGCCTCCAGCACCACCCCTGGCAGATTGTTCCACCGCTTAGTATGTAAAACCTTGCCCTGCACAACTCCCCTGAATGTTCTCCCTCTCACTTTAAAGGTATGACATCTAGTATTTGGCATTTATATCCTGGGAAAAAGATTTTGACTGCCTACCTTATTCGTGCCTCACATCATTTTATAAAGCTATCCGGTCTCCCTTCAACGGCTGATGCTCCAGCATAAATAGACCAAGTTTATCCAACCACTCCTTATAGCTCATACCCTCTAATCTAGGCAGCATCCTGGTGAACCTCTTGCAAAGCCTCCATGTCCTTCCTACAATGGGGTGACCAAAGTGACATTCAGTGCTCCAAGTGTGACCTAACCAAGGTTCTACAGAGCTGCCACATGAGCTCCTCTCACTGTCAGTGCCCTGACTATATACCTTCTTTACTGCTCAATCAACTTGCATGGCCACTTTCAGGATGGATGCCAACTTGAAAGCATTCACCACCAGGCACAAAGCCATCTTCAGTCCCATTGATATGTCTCTTGGAACAAACCACATGTACACTTGATCTCACAATCTATCTCACTGTGGTTCTTGCAGCTTATTGTCTGACTGCATTGCACTTTCCCTGTAACTCAAACACTCTATTCTGCATTCTGTTACTGCCTTTCCATTTGTCCGACTTCAATCTACTTAAGTTCTTTAATGATCTGTATAGATAGCACACTAAACAAAGTTTTCATTGTATCTTGGTGTCAGCTACCAATCTGTGCATTCTTTGGGCCAGTACAAATTACCACAGCTACACCATTGATGTGAAGGGAGAGAGTGGAATTTCAAATTTCAATGTTTCAATGGTCCAATTTAATATCAGAGAACGTATACAGTACTGCATACCATCTGAGATTCTTATGCTTCACGGACATCCACGAAACAGGAAAAAAACCCAAAGAATAGATGGGAGAAAATGTTAGAACCCCAAAGCCCCCCTCACCCCTCCCACCAACAAGCAGCAGCAAAAGCATTAACCCTCCCCCTCCTCCCAATTGCTCCAGCAAAAGCATTAACCCTCTCCCTCCCCCCCATTGCTCCAGCAAAAGCTTCAATCCCCACCACCCACCATGCAAGCAACAGCAAAGCCCCCAGGAAGCACGAACTAGATTCCATCAAGAACTACTGTCCACCCTGACACTTCGACATCTCAGAGAGGCTCTCTCTGTTACTAGTGAGGGAGAGAGAGATATCAATCTTGTCATAATGAGAAGGGGGTTCAACAGCTCGCTGCTACAATCTGCCATGTTGCTTCAGTCACAACAAGTCCAGCCGGGGGAGGGGATTGGTCCAGTGTCTGTGAAAGGATTAGTCAAGCTTCTATAGAAACAAAGCCCTCAGGATGTCCTGGTGGGGGATAGTCTTGTCAAGGGGTTGGACGTCCATTGTGACAATGAGTTAGTCTTTATTTATTTGGAGATACAGTTTGATAATAGTCCCTTCCAGCCTAATGAACCATGAGACTCAATTTACCCCTCGTGACCAATTAACCCGCTGATCTATATGTCTTTGGAATTTGGGAGGAAACCGGAGCTCCCGGAGGAAGCCTATGTGTGACAAGGAGAGTGTACAAAATCCTCCCAGGCAGCATTTGAGCCCAAGTCACTGATGCCGTAATAGTGTTGTGCTAACCACTAACATTACCATGTTGGAACCAGGAAAATGGAAAAAGTCTCAAAGTGGTGGAAACTTCAGAATGCTGTGAATTTACCATAGAGCTGGCAGATCAGACAAAGGAAGAATAGAGTCAAGGAAGGGAGGTGTGGGTGAAGGACACATTGAAGTAATAGACGCATTTGGAAACTGGTTAATGAAGGTTGACTTAGATTTTTCAAATCACAAACAAGAAAGAATCTGCAGATGCTGGAAATCTGAGCACCACACACAAAATGCTGGAGGAACTCAGCAGGCCAGGCTGCATCTGTGGGAAAAAGCGCAGTCGACATTTTTTCTGTGTGTTGACTTAGATTTTTGTTGGGCGATGCAAGTCAGTGAGTCCTGCTCTTGCATTGACAGGCTTGCGCCTCACAAAGGGTGTCTGATTACACAGAACAGATTGCATGAAAACAATCACAGTTATTCCCAAAGAAAATGGTGGTGGTGGGGGGTGTCTCATTAAAACCTATCGAATGTTGAAAGGCTTAGACAAAGTAGATGTATTTTCTATAGCAAGGGAGTCTAGGACTTGAGGACACAGCCTCAGAATAAAAAAAGACATCCATTTAGAACAGAGATGAGGAGGAATTTCTTTAGCCAGAGGGTGGCGAATTTATGGAATTCATTGCCACAGAAAGCTGTGGTGCTCTAATCATAGGGTATACTTAAAGCAGGTTCTTGATTAGTCAGGGTGTCAAAGGTTATGGGGAGAAGGCAGGAGAATGGGGTTGAGAGGGATAGTAAATCAGCCATGATAGAATGGGCCAGATGGCCTAGTTCTGCTCCTATGTCTTATATCTTATGGTTTAAAATCATGTTAATATACTTTTATAAACATGCAAGTCTTTCCTTTATTTTAGTTCACAAGTCAAGGTGCAAGGAGACCAATGAAGTGTGATGGGTCTGCAGTAGTCTGGGTACATTTTACTGGAAGAGTGGTTTGGGCAGGAAGGACCATTCTCTGATTCGACCTCCCATTACAGGGCTGAGGCCTATCCCTGGGAAAGCCCTGGTGTGGATTTTTGGGTTCACCTCTGGTGGCCCCAGAACCAAGCTGCCTGCACTCTCACTGCTTGGTTTGGTTATTTATTCTGTTGTTTCTTGAAGCAATAATAAACCAATATTGAAGCATAATATTTTTACTGGCCTCTCGAGTGAGGCACCAGAGAGTGTTTTGGTACCTAGGAACTTCAGGGAAAGAAGGAACCAGTCATTGACGTTATTAAAACTAAACACGGCATTCATTTTTAAATGATTGGAGGAGGAAGTATAAACTTTACTGGCTTCTAAGTTATTAATTCTCTGTGTTTGGGATTAGGTCACAGGAGAATTGAAGATTTTCCTGGTGGGCTTTTACAAGGCTTACTGAACAAGGGTAATCAGGGATGGTCTTTATTGACAATATACATACATTTACATGTATCGGGAATTTACTGTGGTGTGTTGCTGCAACATGCAACAAAAACAACCACATTCAACTAAGATTAGGAATAGAATTAAATAAAAATAAAGTTAGAGTTTAACGTACAAATGTGGAATAAGTGTGCATTTGTTGAAAGGCATGGATAGAGTGGATGTGGCAAAGTTGTTCCCCATGATGGGGGAGTCTAGTACGAGATGGCATGACTTAAGGATTGAAGGGCGCCCATTCAGAACAGAAGAGCGAAGAAATTTTTTTAGCCAGAGGGTGGTGAATCTATGGAATTTGTTGCCACGGGCAGCAGTGGAGGCCAAGTCATTGGGTGTATTTAAGGCAGAGATTGATAGGTATCTGAGTAGCCAGGGCATCAAAGGTTATGGTGAGAAGGCGGGGGAGTGGGACTAAATGGGAGAACGGATCAGCTCATGATAAAATGGCGGAGCAGACTCGATGGGCCGAATGGCCGACTTCTGCTCCTTTGTCTTATGGCCTTATGGCCTTATAAATACATAAATACCAACATGTATTTACAATGTAAACAGCTTTATCAAAAGTGGTTTAAAGTGTTTTCAGTGCAGAACAGTGATGTGGGTAAAAGATGGGGAAGGGGTGCTAACCAGAATGGTTGATCAGATTAACTGCCAGGGGGGAAGAAGCTTTTAAGATAATGTGAAATTTTTGTTTTGATAGTCCAACAATGCTTTCCAGAAGGGAAATTTTGGAAAAGGCGGTTTACAGGGTGGGTAATGATTTTCCTGGCCGATTCTTGGTCCTGCCACATACAAGCACCGTAGTGATAGTAGACTGCAGTCAGTGACTTTTCCTGTTGACCTGACAGTTCACTGTAGTTTTTGTGTATCATGAGAAGATGCTGCAACAAGCCAGACAGTAATGGCTGATGTTAGGATGCTCTCGATGATGTCAGTGTAAAATTGCACCAGTATATTCTGGGGAAGATGAAATTTTACCTACTGTTGCAAGTAGTACATGCTCTGCCAAGCCTTTTTATTGATGAAATAGATAGGGTTCTTGCACGTGCGTTAGGGTTACTGACATTGCACTTGTGTGGACTCCAATGCCATCGTACAACCAACTCATAGAGAGAAAGGCACACTTGCTGGGGAACACTACTTGCCAGAGAATACACCTCCAATCCTCCTGAAATTCTAGTTTAAACCAGCCCGCCTGCCCTATCCCGCTGTACCGTGAAGCACTTGCAAACATTTCCACTATGATGATCACCATGATGATCTCTATGATGGTCACTTTGATAGTCACTTCAACGGTCACTCTGACAGTCTCTTATGAGGGTCTCTATGACGATCTCTATGACACTCTATATGATAGTCTCTATGACACTCTATATGACGGTCTATAAGACGATCTCTATGACACTCTATATGACTGTCTCTATTACGCTCTAAATGATTGTCTCTATGATGGCTAACGTTGAACGTCATTAGGACATTCATCTGAACTTCTTTCAGAGAGCACACTTGCCTATTACTTAGCCTTTGCAAGCTTTTTTCTCCACAATTGCCATGAATAGCAGTGCTCTTTAATTACAGTACTGATATTTGGAAATTGTATGAGCAAAATTTAAAAGTTCCCAAATTAACTTTCACCCATTCAAACTGATCATAAATACTGTCACGGCATTTAAATCAATGGACATGTGATATATTTACATTATATGAATTAAGTGTGTGACCTCTACAGCTCAAAGCATATTCCGTTCATTAAAACTAAGGTTATATTTTATAGTATCAGAAGAAAATTAGCTTTAATGTCTGGCAGTTGGTTTTATGATCACATATCTTAACCAGTCCCTTGCTGCCTAAAAATCAAAACTATTCCAAAAGCCACTGGTAAAGTAACGTTTCAGAATTCTTGGCAGCCAGTTCAGTAATTTCCGTTCGAGGATTGCAGGTTTGGGGTAGTCATCGATTACAACATGGTTCATGCTATTGTGAAAGCAATAGAGATATTAAAATATACCGAAAGGACAATAAAACTACAGATACTACAGTTTCAATATCAAGATCAAGTCTGTTTAATGTCATTTCCAGTAGACAGGCGTAAAGGAGAATGAAATAATTGTTACTCTAGATCTGATGCAGCACAGAAAAGTAAAATAAGGTATAGAACATAATAATAAAAAACACAGTAAATATAAATACATAACATTGCTTCTATACATAGATTGATGTACGTCCATAAAGTAATGCTAGACACGGGAGTGTCTGTACATGAGCTGACTGATGGGAAATGATGGTTGGGGATGTGGAGAGGTGTGTTAATGGGTGGATGGGAGTGGGACAAACAACGTGTGTGGGGCCCTTCATGATATTACTGGCTTTTTTTCCAGCACCTTTCTGTACGTCAGTTTGGATTGGCAACAGCATCTCCTCCACAATCTCCATCAGCACAGGTGCACCACAAGCCTGTGTGCTTAGCCCCCCGCTCTACTCGCTTTGCACTGGCGAAGCACAGGTCTACTGCCATATACAAGTCTGCTGATGAAACCATTGTCGTAGGCACATCAAGGGTGTTGGTGACTCAGCGTACGGGGGGGGGGGGGAATGATTGAAAATCTGGCTGAGTGGTGCCACAACAATAACCTCTCCCTCAACGTCAGCAAGACCAAGGAGCTGATTATCGACTTCAGGCGGAGGAAATCAGAGCTCCATGAGCCAGTCCTCATTGGGGAATCCAAGGCGGAGAGAGTCAGCAACTTTAAATTCTTCACTGTTATCATTTCAGTGGATTTGTCCTGGGTCCATTTGGAAGAAAGCACAGCAGCACCTTAGAGGTTTGCAAAGCTTCAGTATGTCATCTAAAACTTTGAAAACATTTTACAGATGTGTTGTGGAGAGTATATTGACTATGTACATCACAGCCTGGTAAGGAAACACCAATGCTCTTGAATGGAAAAGCCTACAAAAAGTAGTGGATATAGCCCAGCCCAACACAGGTAAATCCCTCCACACCATTGAGCACATCTTCAAGGAGTGCTGCCACAATGCACAGCATGGTAGCATAGTCGTTAGCACAACACTTTACAGTATCAGCGACCCAGGTTCAAATCCTGCTGCTGTCTGTAAGGAGTTTGTATGTTCTTCCCATAACCATGTGCATTTCCTCCAGGTGCTCTGGTTTCCTCCAAAGGTATACTGGTTGGTAGGTTAATTGGTCATTGTAAATTGTCCCATGATTAGGCCAGGGTTAAATCAGGCTGGACAATGTGGCTCGGAGGGCTAGAAGGGCCTATTCTGTGCTGAATTTCAATAAAATAAAATTTAAAACACAAGAAAGCAGCAATCATCATCAAGGACCCCCACCATCCGGAGACATACTCCCTTCTCACTGCTGCCACGGGGAAGAAGGTGCCATAGCACTGGGTTCAGAAACAGTTATACTCTTCAACCATCAGACTCCTAAACAAGAGGTGATAACTTCTCTCAGCCCCATCACTGAACTGTTCCCACAACCTATGAATTCATTTTCACCTCATGTTCTTGAATTTCTGGTCAGTGGTAACTCCCAGGATATAGATGGTAGGTACTCAGCAACAGAAATGTCAGTTCCTTAACTTTTCCACCTATCATCTCCCAACTTCCCAATTAACACCCCCCTCCCTCCCACCCACCTTCCCCCTCACCTGGTCTCACCTGGTCTCACCTATCACCCGTCAGCTTGTACTCCCTCCCTTCTCCCCTTCTCCCCACCTTCTTATTCTGGCTTCTTCCCCCTTCCTTTCCAGTCATGATGAAAGGTCTTGACCCGAAATATCAGCTGTTTTACTCATCTCCATAGATGCCGCCTGACCAGCTGAGTTCCTCTAGCATTTTGTGCGTGTTGCCCTGGATCTGCAGCACCTGCAGAATCTCTTGTGTTTATGTGGCCATGTTGTGCTGGGGCCGGAACGTGCAGTGACACTTGCCCGCTGCTCCCTGGACACCCTTAGGTTGTGTTAGTTGTTGATGCATTTCACTGTTTGTCTCCACGTACACGCAATGAACAAATGAAATGGAACCTGAGTCTTCCTTCATGAACGTCAGAAGCTCCATAAAATTAGGCAAGTACAAGGTCTTAATAATGAACATTAAATTGTACATACAATAAAATAAATCCTAGGCAAGGAAAAGGGCGGTGCAGTGTGCTCACATACTGTCCTTGAATGCAGCCTTGGTTATTGAGATGAAAGAGTTTTGATATCACAGCTGTAAAAGTCCACACTGAAATGAATTCATGTGGGCACAGTTCAAATCCTTGTGGTATTAATTTACAGCACGAGATGCCCACTATTTTGGTCTAATTGGCAGTCTCTACTGCACTATGTTTAGTGGGGCAGATGAAACAATGGAAGTACGTAAACTCACACGGCTTTGTTGATGCAGATAGTCAGCCTCGAGGGCAATCAGACTTAGACCAGAACCAGCCGCTCAGGGTTTTTCAGGTTATTGTGATTGCTCCTGCGTGTGTTAGGATCCAGGCTCCCTGCCATCTCACATTGTTCAGGATCCGCAGCGAAATTCACCCACCTCTTTAGGTCGGACTCCAAGTGAGTCCCAGGCAGGTTTTCAGGGCTGAAATACTGGCACCAGAGGGAGGCAATGGGCGGGTGAGAAGAGAAGGGGTGAGAGGAGCACCTGAACAGGGAAGAGTGGAAAAAGAGTGAAGTGGAGGGGTGAGGAATAAACAGAGGTCAGAGAAATCGATGTTTATGTCTTCAGGCTGGAGGCTACCCAGATGGAATATGAGGTATTACTGCTCCATCCTGAGTGTGATTAGTGATCAGTGTCTTCATCAACCACACCAACAGCTCCCGGGTCCCAGCTGAGTGGTCAGGCCGTTGTACTGGAGTGAAAACAGAAAACTGTGAGTTTATCCTCTGTCCTCTCCCACATCCCACGAGTCCCTAACACAGACCACATTAACAGAACACTTTAAAGATTACGTTTATTTGTCACATATAGTGTACATTAAAACACCCGGTGAAATGTGTCCTTGTGCCAATGACCAGCACAGTCCGAGGCTATGCTGGGGGCAGCCCACAAGAGTCACCACACTTCCAGCACCAATATAGCATGTCCACAACTCACTAACCCTAATCTGCACACTTTTGGAATATGGGAGGAAACGGGAGCACCTGTCGTAAACCTATGTAGTCATGGTAAGAACATACAAACTCCTTACGGACAGCAGAGGGAATTGAACCTCGACCTCTGGCACTGTAAAGCATTCAAAGTAAAAGTACATACATGTCATCACATACAACCCTGAGATTCTTTTCTTGCGGGCATACTTCGCAAATCTAAAGAATAGGATCAATGGACAGCAAACAATTTCAAATGCAAATATAATGCAAATGTGCAAAATATAAATGCAAATATAAAAATAAATAGCGATAAATAATGAGAGCATGAAATAACAAGATAAAGAATCCTTAAAGTAAGTTATGGGAAAACCATAAATAGAATGAGTGAATGAGTTTAGTTATCTCCTGCTGTCCAAGAGCCTGATGTTTGAGGGGTAGTAACTGTTCTTGAATACCTTCTACCTGATGGCAGCAGTGAGAAAAGAGCCTGGTCTGGGTGGTGAGGATCTTTGATGAGGGATGCTGTTTTTCTACGGCAACATTTCATGTAGATGTGCTCAATTGTTGGGCTGTTACGCTAACCACTACGCATTACTGAGCCACTTATGCATTAAAACCTAGTCCAAAAGGTTTAACGATGGCTGATGCAAATTGTTGATGGTCTGTGTTTCTAACAAGATAGACTTGATCATGTTTTTTTTTCCTCAGGAATGACTTCATGCTTGCAACATGAAGAGGAAATATCTTCTTGTGGAAATATGTCCCTTATAACAGAATGCACCCCCCAGATATCCAGAATAAACCAAATAAAACATAAATCAGTTCATAGAGCATTTAAATTCACTAGAAGCAGAATAATAAATAATAGGTTGTGTAATATAATTTGCATGTTTCCTCACAAGCAGATCATGAATTACATTTTGTAAGAGTGAAACCAGTTCCTGTGTCATGCAATTGATCCCTTGAGTACTTGGTCTGATTCTGCCTTTTCCAACATTCTAACATGGTGAAAAGGCAGGAGGTCAATTTTCTCATTCACAATAATCTACAGAGACTTTTACCAAAAAAAACATGAGCGTTGCATAACAGAGGTGAAGATTTGTTTACAGATCGAGGAATAATAGTTTTATCATTTGGCAGCCTTCCATGTTAATTAGCTGCCTGAAGTACTTCATTATTTTGAATTATTGTTCTAACTCAGTGCAAGTCAAAAGAGATGAGGGGAAGCTATATTTCACTTTGGGTTGGCCTCACAAGTGAACAACTGCAGTCCTCCTCGCTGTGAGCTGAGGGGCTCTGTCCGGGTGAAGTGCTGGTGTTCAAGGTCTGAGGCTCTCAGTATGGCACAGGGCCGAGGCTGCCGGATCTGTGCCAGCTGGCATCAGTGACCAATGAAGAGACCCAACAGTGCTACATTCACGCAGTGCCCTACCCTAGCGGCTGCTCACCAATGCCCACACTCCCTGCAAGAGATACTAATTGTTATGTTTGTGGTACTGGGAAGCTGGGTGGCTGTAAATAACACACACAAGAGACAGCAAGGTGAGGAACAAAGATGCAGCTGTGGATTTTGTCATCTACCCAGAATTCCCTCTCACATTACATTCATTACGTAACACACAGGGAAGCTAGACAGCATCCCGTGAGGGTCAAAATATACACGAATACAAAACATATCCCTCTCACCTTCTTTTAAAGGGTTCTCCCTCTTGTCATGCACAGGCCAGCTGCTGAACTATTAACATTCAATGGAGTTACCATCAAATTCAACTAGGGAAAGAGGGTAGACTGCCTCTATTCCCAGACATAATCCTAGGGATTGTTCTGCCCCACGTGCTGAGGGTTAGCCACTAAACTAGAGATTCAATCTGCCTGGAAGCTGCCTGTTGCCGTCAGGGTACTGATGACCTGGGGATGGTGCCAAAGCCATTCTATCTCTTGGTGGTGTATGTATGGATCTTGACGGGTACTGCATGATCATTAGAGGGCACCTCAGAAAGCAGTAATGGCAGAGCACTGGCTGTGTCATTTGATCTGATGGAGGTTCTGAGGTCTGTGTCTCAGGATCCTGTCCCATTTCTACAGCTGGATCTGGATTGGTCAGTTTGTGTTGGTCTTCAGTAGCCTCTGAAATGGGCAACAGCTGATCAACATGTCTACTCCAGATGCTGTGGTTATTAATTTCCTCTGTGTACGAAACCATTGCAGACATCCACTTTGTTCCAGAGATGTAGTTCTGGGAAAGTACTCTCTCTTCTGCTGTGAAACTTCTGTACTTTGCTTTGGCACATCCCTCAGCTTCTGGGTCTGTTGGAGTGGGAACTTCTGACCATAGTGACTCACAAAGGATTGATCAGGGCCAAAATAAACATGAATACATAATACCAATCCTCCACTGGGACTGTAGAGCAAGTTTGGAAAAGATTCATTGTCTTCAGAAGGTCAAGCTCAAGAAGGCACCTGGGTCAGCATGGACAGTTTGGACTGAAGGGCCTGTGTGGGTCATGGCTAACTCAATGACTACATGTGTCTTCCTGATACAGCTGGTGCAGGAGCTGGCTGACTGCATCACTTCAGATTCAGATTCATTTATTTGTTTGACTCTTAGTTTATCTAGATTGTCTGTTTACTTAATCATAAGATTCAAACTACATTTATTATCAATGTATGTATAAACTATACAACATTGAGATTCATCTGCTTACAGGCAGTCACAAAGCATGAAATCCCAAAGAGCCCAATTTAAAAAAGACCAACACCGATTGCAGAGGAAGAGGACAAGAAAACAAATCATGCAAACAACAAAAGCAATCAGCAGCATTCTCAACCAAACTGAGTCCATAGCCCCGAACCCTGGAGCAGCCAGAGAAGGCCCAAAGCCTTGCTCTCAGGTCATCATACAGCAGGGCAAATTGCCGCAAAACTCTCAGACACGAAGTGCACAGAAGCTGGAGCAGTCTCACAGACTTAGCGCTGTAGAGAGAGGAGTGAACATCACAGAAGAGCCCAACCTTCACCTCCAGTCCCGACGCCTGCTTTTCCGGTCTTATCTGGGCCAGCACTTATATAATCCAAACACTGGATTGTGCCATGCACTAGGATCCAGGCCCTACCACAGTGATACGCTCCGGACCTATACCTTGCCACTCAGCCCGAAGCCGTTCTCGAACTTTCCAAATTGGCTCAGCACTGATCCGCCCTCACTGCCGGCTGAGGTGGACAGACATCAAAACTCCTCCACCTCGACTCCTCTCCGAATTGCTCGCTCTAACTTCATCTCCAACTCCGATGCTGTCTGGAAGATGCTACGCTCTGACTCTGCAACGCATCAGCACTGCTCATCCCTCGAGTCAGCGTCACCCTTGCTCGCCTTTTCATTGCTTGCGGTGATAGTTTACCATAATTTTCCACTGATAAAGTGATACTAATAATGTTTTTAGTCAAATTTCTTGTCTTCTGCATTACTATTAGCTGTTGCCCAACTTCTGTAGTGCCATCTTAAACCATAAGACCATATGATATAGGAGCAGGATTAGGCCATTTGGCCCATCGAATCTGCTTCATCATTCTCCTGCCTTCTCCATGTTGTTATTGACCTTGGGATGAATGGGCTTTAACCTGCTGTAAACAATCGATCACATTTTACCATTTGGTGCCTCTGACCAAGTAAAGTAGATCTAACAATAAGTTCAACAACCCTTCTCACAATGATGCACGCATTTGAAGATCTGGTTTTCATTATCTTTGACCAGTTTCTGTTTTTCAGATCTCCCAGCAACCTATTTTCACAATTCATTTAATTTCTTTGCCAATATTGTAAACAATATAATTGTGATTGAGGTTAAGCTTTTCATCCAAGAGTCCAATGCAAAGTTTTGGAGGAAAGGTTTTCCCAGGGAATGTGGAGTAAGTGAGGCAAAAACAGATGTAATTAATGTAATTAAAATCCAACAAAAAGTAATAGATACAGCCTAGCCCGTCACAGGTAAAACCCTCGTCACCATTGAACACATCTACAAGGAGTGCTACCACAAGAAAGTAGCATCCATCATCAAGAACCCTCACCATCTAGGCCGTGCTCTCTTCTCACAGCTGCTATTGGGCATGTGGTACAATAGTCTTAGGTCCCACACCACTAGGCTGAGGAGCAATTATTACCCCTCAAGCGTCAGCCTCCTGAGTCAGCGTAGATAACTTCACTCACCTCAACAATGAACTGATTCCACAACCTATGGACTGACTTTCAAGTACTGGACAACACATGTTCTCATGTTTCAATATTATTTATTTATTACTTATTTAGTTATTGATTTGTATTTGTACTGTTGATCTTCTTTCGCATATTCAGTATTTATTAGTCTTTCTATATAACTTTTCATTGATTCAATTGTATTTCTCTGTTCTATTGTGCATGTCTGCAAGAAAATTAATCTCAGGGTGGTATATAGTAACATAAAGATTTAGTGGCAACTTTATTAAGTACTTCCTGGTTTTCTGCTGCTGTAGCCCTTCCGATTCAATGTGCTGTGCATTCAGAGATGTTCTTCTACACAGAACTACTGTAATGTATAGTTGGCCAGGCAGCATCCCTAGGAAGAGGTGCAGTCGACGTTTCAGGCCGAGACCCTTCGTCAGGACTAACTGAAGGAAGAGTGAGTAAGGGATTTGAAAGTTGGAGGGGGAGGGGGAGATCCGAAATGATAGGAGAAACCCAGGAGGGGGAGGGATGGAGCCAAGAGCTGGACAGGTGATTGGCAAAAGGAATATGAGAGGATCATGGGACGGGAGGCCTGGGGAGAAAGACAAGGTGGGGGGGGGGAACCTAGAGGATGGGCAAGGGGTATAGTCAGAGGGACAGAGGGAGAAAAAGGAGAGAGAGAAAAATAATGTGTGTATATAAATAAATAGCGGATGGAGTACAAGGGGGAGGTGGGGCATTAGCGGAAGTTTGAGAAGTCAATGTTCATGCCATCAGGTTGGAGGCTACCCAGACGGAATATAAGGTGTTGTTCCTCCAACCTGAGTGTGGCTTCATCTTTACAGTAGAGGAGGCCGTGGATAGACATGTCAGAATGGGAATGGGATGTGGAATTAAAATGTGTGACCACTGGGAGATCCTGCTTTCTCTGGCGGACAGAGCGTAGAGTCTTTCTCTCACTCTCCTTTTTCTCCCTCTGTCCCTCTGAATATGCCCATCCTCTGGGTCCCCACCCCCCCGTCTTTCTTCCCGGACCTCCTGTCCCATGATCCTCTTGTATCCCCTTTGCCTATCACCTGTCCAGCTCTTGGCTCCATCCCTCCCCCTCCTGTCTTCTTCTATCATTTTGGATCTCCCCCTCCCCCTCCAACTTTCAAATCCCTTACTCACTCTTCCTTCAGTTAGTCCTGACGAAGGGTCTCGGCCCGAAACGTCGACTGTACCTCTTCCTAGAGATGCTGCCTGGCCTGCTGCGTTCATCAGCAACTGTTATGTGTGTTGCTTGAATTTCCAGCATCTGCAGAATTCCTGTTGTAATGTATAGTTATTTGAGTTGCTGTTGCCTTCCTATCAATCTGCCCATTCTCCTCTGACTTCTCTCATTAACAAGGCATTTTTACCCTCAGAGCGGCCGCTTAATGAATTTTTTGTTTATCACACCATTCTCTGTAAACTCTTGAGATGGTTGTGTGTGAAAATCCCAGGAGATCCACAGTTTCTGAGGTACTGTCAAAGTCACTTAGATCACATTTCTTCCCCATTCTGATGTTTGGTCTGAACAACAGCTGAACCTCTTGACCATGTCTGCATGCTTTTATGCATTGAGTTGCTACCATGTGATTCATCATCATCATGTGCCATACTCTGCCAGAGCCTCGGTGACCACTTTCTCCCACTGCCATCTGTCGGCAGTCAGACCTCTTGCATCTCTGGCGATGAGGCTGGTCCACTTCTTGATGTTGTCGATCCAGGTTGTCCTCAGTCTGCCTCGGGAGCGGCTTCCTTCTGCTCTGCCTTCAAGCACAGTTCGTTCCAGTGTATCATCGGTTCTTGAGATGTGTCCAAAATAGCAAAGTTTCCTTCGGATAACGGTGTCCAGAAGTATTGGTTTCGTGCCCATCTTTTCCAGGATAAAATTGTTGGACCTCCTTTCAATGTGTGATACCCTGAGGATCGGTCTGTATGTCCACATCGCAAATGCTGTCAACCTCTTTTCATCAGCTGCTTTGAGGGTCCATGTTTCACAGCCATATAGGGTTACTGGCCAGACGAGACTCTTGAGGAGGTGTATCCTGGTGTCAGTGCTCACAGATCTATCTTTCCAGATGTTCCAGAGTTTGGTAGTGCTTGTGCGTGCCGTTGCTAGCCTTCGCCTTATTTCCTTGCTGCATTCGTTTGTGTCATTTAGTTCTGCACCAAGGTATACGGTATAAAGGGGGATGCTTGTTCAATCTTATCATTTCCGATGTAGATGTCAGCTTGAATTGCGGTTTTGCTTGTCACCATAACTTTGGTCTTTTTGCCATTTATCAGCAATTCACATTCAGCAGAGTCTTTTGCAGCATCATTGAGTAGTGCTTGTAGGTCTTCTGTTGTGGCTAGCAGGGCTGTGTCATCTGCGTATCTAAAGTTACTGATGGTTCTTCCTCCTATTTTAATGCCAATGTTGTCTGGAACTGCCAGTCTCCTGATCATCTCAGTGTAGATGTTAAAAAGGTGATTGGCTGATTAGAACTAGTATTCCTGAGCAGGAGTACAGGTAGCCACTGAGTGTACGTACTTTGATAATAAATTTATTTTGGACTTAGAATTAACAATTGATTTATTATTGTTACATGGACTGAGGTACAGTGAAAAACTTATTTACGTGCCATCCAGACGGATCATTCCAGATGTAATTCAGCAAGGCAGTGCAAAAGGGAAAAGGTGTAGAACTGAGTGCGCGGTGCGCGGTCGCAGAGAAAGTGCAGTGCAGGGTGCAGGAGGACAAAATGCAAAGTGCCACGATGGAGGTCAAGGGGTCATCTCAGCTTTGAGAGCAACTCCACCAAGGACAGACCCGAGCACGTCTGTGAAGTGAGAAGCTTTGGGCATGGGTCTAGCAACCCCATTCTGTAAAAATCCAGAGCTACAGAAACACCAACAGAAGCTCTCACTTCGGAGATGGGCTACAGCTAGAAGCACTTGAAAAGACTGCCCTTGGATAGAGGATTCCGGCGAGCTGCCGTCAGCAGCCTACACCTCAGTGGGCATGATGCGGCTTCAGAAGAAGAAAGAGCTTTAAGAAAAAGCTTAATTGAGGGGGGATTGCTGATGTTGACTGTGGGAGAGAAAGAGACTGGTAAAGCAAGGCACCAGCAGTCAGCTGTTGTGCCCAGTGGCCTCTTCTGGGCTGCAAATTCCACTCAGTTAGTGCTGAGTTAAATGGAATTGACTTTCCAGCTTGCATTCCTCTGTTAATGTGGATGGATTGCATCAAATATTCAGATTGCTCCAGCAAATTTTGAAGCTATAATTAAGCAATTTAACAGTCTGAGTGGCAGGGTGAAGACCATCTCTACCAAAGGAGATGTGAGGCACTCCTTCCCTCCGCCAGCCTGCAGGTGTAAGGCGTAGCTCTGCTTAGCAACCGCCTGCGCCTCCCCCCACCCCCGATCAGGGTCGCGTGAAGCCACGGGAGCAGGTGCTGGGTGGTCGTACGAGCAGCTGGTGCATATCACAAGACCTGGTTCTGTGACCACCAACGCCAAGCAGACAATCTCTGAAGAGTATTAATAATGGCTGGGGTCACCCATCTTGTAATGACACCGCCCAGAAGAAGGCAAGGGCAAACCGGTTCTGAAAAAAAATTTGCTAAGAACAATCATGGTCACGGAGACCATGATCATCCACATCATATGATAAACGAATGAACAATATCATTTCTGGTTTTACACATTAGGTGAGCTGCAGTTACAGATTTCTGCATCTACTTTGGCATGGAACGCCCTCCTGAATTAGGACGGAGGGGAGCAATGAGGGTTACACAATCTTCATTTACAGTCTCCCTACAAAGTAAAGCTCCGTAGGTGCTGGAAATCTGAAACGAAGCAATTCCAGAACACAGGTTCAACATTCACGATGCTTATTGTCGATCTTCAGTACACGAGTGTAAAGGAGGAGGAAATGATTGTTACTCCGGATCTGATGCAGCATAAAGAAACACAATGAGCATAAAGAACACAATAAAAACACAAAAAAATCATAATCAACATAAATATAAAAGCAATCCTATAAGATGCAATGTCCATGTAAATGTTGTGAACATAAGGTCAAGGAAATCTGCAGATGCTGGAAATCCAAAGCAACGCTTCATAACTGAAGAAGGATCTCAGCTCAAAACATCGGCTGTTCATTTATTTCTGAAGATGGTGCCTGACTTGCTGAGTTCCTCCAGCATTTTGTGTGCGATGTACATAGACTGATTGTATGGACAAGTAAGTAACACTAGGTGATGTGGACATAGTGGTGGGTGTGGGGGGGGGAATTACAATATTTTCTGTGTTTGAATCAGGAATTTTTCACACTCCGTTGGTCTGCATTCAAACCAGCAGACAAGACAGATGCATCTCACACTTTGGCACTGTCTACACCACCCTGGACAGCTCAGACTTGCTGTTGGATTTGCCTGGATAAGAATCTGTTTAACTGACAATGGGGAATTTCCATTAAAAATATAATTCACGACTGAGACCCTCTGATAAAGTGAGAATCAAGGAGTTTTATAAGGGTTTATTGGGATACTTGTATCACAATTTATGTTTTGTGTGTTAAGGTAGCTGTCAACTTCATTTTATTCTTTGAAGCTTTAGAATCTGATTGATTCTAAGATAAACCGTTACATTCATTAAAAGAAGCAGCATCAATAAAGAAACTTCGACTTGAATTTAGTGATGTGCTGCTTTAGCCAAACTCTACGACAGAACAAATATTTATCTTCACCCTCTCTTTTTCCTAACGACCCTGGTTTGAAGATACGTGTGGGAATGGATTTGCTGTATTCAATAACTTGGCAAGGACATTACTGAAGATGGTTCTTGCCATAACAACCTATTTAATCGTACCCTTAGAATACATGTGACAATGTAAACCTGTTTGTGTTGTCACAAAGCACATGACTGGCTTAATAACACACAGAGAGCCGCTAGTTTATCATTATATTCTATTTATACAGGAACCTTTGATCTTGACAGCCCTTCATTTGAAACAGACTAGCAACATGCATTAAATATTTCTTCTCTTCACATAGCCTCATCCTTGAGAAAGGGGAGTCTGTGCTTCATTCTATGTCTGTTTATGTGACCTACTCCAGCTGTCAACTGTCAATGTGCTGGTAATTATCCCAATCTCTCTCAAAATCAGTCTGGATGTTCATTTTTGTTTTGCCAGAACATTTATTTGAGAAGGTTTGCCAATGCTTGTGTCTTCCCGATTGTTGCTAAATTGGTCAGTTCCATCCAAGTTTCACTTCTCTGCTCGCAGCTTTGTTCCAGACAGAAAACGTCAAGCTAATCATCGAGGAGAAATAAACATTCCACAGTCTGTGGCTCCAAATGGCCCAGTGAGCTGTCAGTGAGCCCCTGGTGGACAAAAGAAACGCTTCAACGATAACATCAAAGTCAGCCTGAGCAGATTCAATATTACACCTCAAAACGGGGAAGACTTTGCACTCAACAGATGCACCTGGAGGAAATTTGTTCAAGAAGGATACAAAAAAGATGCTGAAGGAACGCATCAGGTCAGGCAGCATCTATGGCAATAGATAATTAGTTGACATTTTGGGCTGAGATCCTCCAGTGGGATGGGTAGAAGGCAGGAGGCTGAGGCTGAGAGGGAATTGGATCAGCCATGATGAAATGACAGAGCAGACTCGATGGGCCAAATGGTCTAACTCTCCTCTTATACTTTCTGGTCTTATGGTTTTGTGAAAGGAAGGAGGAAGGTACCGGAATAAGTAGGTGTAGGGAGGGGAAGAAGGACATGTTAGAAGGTGATAGGTGAAGCTAGGAGGGTGGGGGGGGGGGACGTGGTTGTTTGAAGTAAGAAGCTGGAGGTGATAGGTGGAAAGTGTAAAGGAATCTGATAAGGGAGGAGAGCAGACCATGGGAGACATGGTAGAATAGTAGTTAGCACAACGCTTTATGGTATCAGAGACCTGGGTTCAATTCTCTCAACTGTCTGTGAAGAGTTTGTACATTCTCCCTGTGACCACTTGTGTTTCCTCCGGGTGCTCTGGTTTCCTCCCACGTTCCAAAGACATACTGGATAGTCATTGCAAATTGTCCTTTGATTAGGCTAGTGTTAAATCAGGAGTTGCTGGGCAGCCTGGTTCGAAGGTCTGGAAAGCCTGTGTCTCAATAAATACGTAAAAAGGGAAGAGGAGGGGTACAGGGGGAGGTGATAGGCAGGTAAAAGGGAGTTGCGCTGCACTACGTGAGAGCGACGTCTGCAGTGGTGCAAGGAACAGGTGGCAGCTGTGAAAGGGGTGACCAAACAACCAAAAGTTCCAGCTACCAACCACAGCCACCACGTACTTGTGTCCACACTGCACCAGGATATGTGGATCCCAGATCGGCCTCCACAGTCACCTGAGGGCCCAGCAATAGACAACCCTTTAGACGAACGTCATGCCAGACACAAGCGATCACACTGCTAGTGTTCTGTGGTCCATTTCTACAGTCCAAGAATGGCCAATCAGAAAAAGAGACAGAATTAGATCAAAATCCAAGCCTTGGCTCTAGGAGAGGTGTGGTACGTAAGTGAACTGATGCAGGGAGCCAGGTCCTTTCTGGGGCACAGACAACACTCAGAACACCTGCCGGTGGTGGGGAATTAAATCACATGCAAGTCATTCTACAACACAGAACACAGAACACTACAGCACAGTACAGACCCTTCAGCCCACAATGTTGTGCCAACACTTTAAACTATTCTAAGAACAATCTAACCCTTCCCTCCCACATAGTCACCATTTTTGTAACATCTATGTGCATATCTAAGCATTTCTTAAATGTCCTTAATGCATCTGCCCCTACCAGCACGTTCCACACACCCACCATTCTTTGTGTAAAAACTTACCTCTGACATCCCCTGTACTTTCCTCCAAGCACCATAATATTATACTCTCTGATACTAGCTATTTCCACCTTGTGAAAAATTCTCTGGCTGTCCACTTGATCTATGCCTCTTAACATCTTATACACCTCTAGCTCACTCAACCTGCCTTCATAAGACATGCTCTCCAATTCAGGCAGCATCCCGGTAGATCTCCTTTGGACCCTAGTTACTACGTCTATTCTGTGTAAGACATGACCACAAATGCAAGAGATTCTGCAGGTGCTGGAAATTCAGAGTAACACGCACAAAATGCTGGAGGAACTCAGCAGGTCAGACAACATCTATGGAAATGAATAAACAGTCAATGTTTCGAGTTGGGGCTCAGCTTGAAAAGTCAGTCTTTATTCCTTTCCATAGTTGCTGCCTGTCCTGCTGAGATCTTCCAGCATTTATTCGAGACAACTATGACTGTTTTTCTGTTCTTTCTATTCTTTGTTCTCTGGGCTCCTCTTTCTTGTTCATTTTTCACTCTTGTAACATTTAACAAAACTTTCATCAGCAACAAGATTTCTGCCTCATTCTTGACTTCTAAAAGCAAAACCGTCAGTATCCAACAGGGGAGAAAGACAAATATGACAACACTGATGTTTACAACAGGCATAAGTTCAGGCCACCAGCCTTGTTCCCATGCATTTGCTTCACTCATCCCTCCTGAAACCTCTTCTCACCCCTCAGTACATCCTCCCCTGCTGCATGGTTCTCCCATTAAAGTGCATGTGCCCATCAGCGCAACCACTCCTGTGAGAGTGAGCTGCACATTTACATCATGCATAAGGATAACGCTCCAGAATAGACCACTTTGTACATATGATACCCGGTTTTGGAATAAGTATGATTGTGAACATTAACAGTGCAATGCATTTACAATGCAGCGAGAAGAAAGCTTTCCTAAGTGGATCCTAACTGAAGCACAACTCACCTTTAAAAGACTAGATGAAATCGCTTTACCAATGGGAACAGCAGCCAGAGACACAACTGAGTTGTAGTCAGGAATGAAAGTGAGCGTGAACAAAATTACAAAGTCTAAACAGAAACCTGCCTGGCTGAACAAATGGTGTTACTGTTGTGACAGGGGCTCATGTACACCAGACCAATGCAGGATTAAAGGCAAAACTTGCAGAAAATACAATAAAGCAGGACACATGCAAAGCGTGTGTCTGGCAGACAAAATTAATGGACTGCATGGGAAGAAAAAATGATTAAAAGTGAAGTTGCAGTTTCAAAAAGAGCACTAATCTGCACATTGATGAAAAATCTGATCGTGGTGAGAGTGACACAGGACTGAGTAGCCTTGGGATTTACAATGTGAACACTAGCAATAAACAAGCAATATGGCTTATACCAGAAGTGAACGGCAAATTAACTAAAATGGAATTGGACACTAGCTCGGCTGTTTCAGTCATTCCACAAAATGAGTTTGACTGGCATTTCAAAGATACTGCACTGAAGCCTGCAGACATCCAAGTAAGAACTTACTGAAGAAAAAGTAACTCCTGTGGGAATGACATTCATAACTGTGAAATACAACAAGCAACTTTGGGCTTGTATGTGATAAAATCTGGAGGGCCAGCATTGTGGCACTGTGATTGGCTGAGACAACTACAACTTGACTGGAGATTCATCCACCATTTGCATACTACACCCCTTGCAAAAGAGTCAACTAAGCAAATAAAGAAAGATACTAGATGATGCCACAGCAATGTTGGATGAAGGCACTGGAAAACTGAAATATACAGGGATAAAATAATGTTAAATGAAAATGCTACACTCAAGTTTTACAAAGTCCACCCGGTTCCTTATACCATCCGTGATAAAGTAGCCAGTGAGCTAGATCACATGGAGGATGAATGAATTCTTTCCAAGCTTGAGTGGAGTCCATAGACAACACTAGTGGTTCCAGTAGCCAAGAATCTGCGTTGTCAGAATCTGTGGTGATTTTAAGGTCACCATCAACCCAGTACTGAAACTAGATCAATACCCTCTGCCCAGGATAGATGAAAACCATTATGAAGGGAAACACTTCTGCAAAGTGGGCTTAGCTGAGGCCTACCTACAGATGAAGATGGAAAAATAGTCAGAAGTGTTTCTCACCATAAACACTCACAAAGGGCTTTATCACTATAATGTTTATTTTTGGAGTGACATCTGCATCTCCACTTTGGCAGAAAGCTATGGACCAGGTTCTGTAAGACTGCACAGGCACTCAGTGTTACCAGTGAAGATGACAAGGAACATCTCCAAAATCTAAAGACAGTGTTAAAAAGATTACGGGCTCAGAGCACCACATGATAAGTGTGAATTCTTTAAATCAAGCATCACTTACTGTGGTCACACCATTGATGCACAAGTATTATTCAAGTGTGCTGTGAAAATTCAAGCAGTGGTGGGTGCCCCAAGGCCAAAGGACATATCACTGTCGTGGTCCTTTTTAGGATTTGTTAATTGTCAATTACCATAACAGGTTCCTGCCAAACCTGGCCACTGTGCCCCCCACCTTGAACGCTTTACTGCGGATTGGAAAGAAATGACAATGGACAAAACAGTGCGAGGTGGCTTTCCAAAAGACGAAGGAAATGGTGATGTCACTGTACTCACAAATTATGATCCAGACTGCATAGAGAAGCTTTCCTGTGATGCCTCACCTTATGGTATAGGTGCAATCATGTCACATGTTTTGATTGATGGAAGTGAACGCCCCATTGCCTTTGCATCATGTTCTCTTACTGCTGTAGAGAAAAAATTGCAAAGGTTCACAGAGAGGCCTTGAGTCTGACTTGGGGTGTAAAACATTTTAACCAGTACTTGTGTGGGAGAGAGTTTACCCTCATAACTGACCATCAATCATTAGTGTCCATCTTCATTCCACAGAAGGGTGTCCACTAACAGCAGCAACATGAATGCAGAGATCGGCTGTTTCTTGGAGAGCACAACTGCAAGATAAAACTTATGAGGGCATCTCATTATGGAAATGCTGATGGATTGTCCAGGTTAACACTGGAAAAGGAAGTACCTGAAAAATTTACAAACGAGGTCACTCCACGATGTATTCTCCCCAATGCAAATCAAAAGTCTCCTTATTATGGCAGAGATGATCCATAGGGAAACCAGAGAAAAAAACATTGCTGTCTTAGCACTGCACGGCCACCAGAAATGGCTGGAATATGCAGTAGAAATTCCAGTTTCCCCATTTTTACCAGCGTCAGGATGAACTTGCCCTCGATGGGTGTTGCTTACGTGGGGACTGAAACATAGAAACATAGAAAACCTACAACACAGCACAGACCTTTTGGCCCACAATGCTGTGCCAAACATGTACTTACTTTAGAAATTACTTAGGGTTACCCATAGCCCTTTATTTTTCTAAGCTCCATAGAAATGTATAAACTATTGAGAGTTTCTATTTTGAGAGTTGTACCATCCAAGCTGAGAGCTAAAGTATTGGAGGAGCTACGTGCCAGTCATCTAGGCACGGCCAAAATGAAAGTGTTGGCTTGAAGCTTTCTCTGGTGGCCTGGGATAGATCAGCAGATTCAGCAGCTTGCCGGGCACTGTTCAGGTTGCCAACACGTCCAGAAGAAAGGTGTCCAGAGGTGTCAGAACCACTTCCTGCGGTCCCAGGGTCATCTCCTACAACCACCACGGAGGCCTTAGAATCTGAGATTCTTTCACAGCCACATGGCTCAAGCAGCTAAAACCACCACACACCCCTTTGTCAAGAAACACATTAAGAAATCACTCCAAAAATCCTTAGGCCTGAATGGGACTACGCTGTGGATGTCTGTATCGTACTTGTATTATATAGCATTATGTAATTAGTATAGGTTTTGATGCATTCTATGTTGAGCTGCAGTTTATAGCTAAGCAGGGAAGAGTGTTATGCATTTAAAAGTTCAGTAATATTGTGAATATATTGTTTGGTTAAGCGTTTTTTGTTTGATTACGTAATTCATTATGGGTGATATGTACGAATTCATTACTGGCTATATGTATGAATAGCACAGAGTTATAAACCAAACAGTGCAGGACAGTGCAAGACAGTGCAAATCCACATCACCTTCATCATTTCTAAAATGTATGGTTGTGTAGCTTCAGCTTTCTCTCCAGCCTGTCCAGCCTGCCTGCCCGACCTGATGTGGAGATGTACCCCATCTGATCTGGTTTCATGTTCAGTAATCACGTTGGCAGCTTTTCCAGTGGATTTCATTCCTCCAGCAAGCAGAGTCCACCAGATATCTTTCCACTGAGTCTGGTCTCACTGGGGTCCACACGCACACATACACACACACACACTCACTGACACACACACACACACACACACACACACACACACACACACACACACACACTCACTGACACAGACAGCGAGAGACACACACACACACACACTGACACAGACAGCGAGAGACACACACACACACACACACACACACACACTCACTGACACAGACAGCGAGAGAGACACACACACACACACACACACACACACACAGACACAGACAGCGAGAGACACACACACACACACACACACACGCACACACTCACTGACACAGACAGCGAGAGACACACACACACACACTGACACAGACAGCGAGAGACACACACACCCACACACGCACACACACACACACACACAGACACACACACACACACACACACTCACTGACACAGACAGCGAGAGACACACACACACACACACACACACACTGACACAGACAGCGACACACACCCACACACACACACACACACACAGACACACACACACACACACACACACACACTCACTGACACAGACAGCGAGAGACACACACACACACACACACACACAGACACACACACACACACACACACACACACTCACTGACACAGACAGCGAGAGACACAGACAGACACACACACACACATACACACACACACACGCTCATTCAGACATACATTGCCAATTACAGAGACACTCATATATGGCACACATAGTCAGACAAGCCTGTATATTTCGACAAACATTCCCACTTACAGACGGTCACAAAACTACACAGTCACACCATCCCACAAGAGTAAGAAATCATCTTCTTCTCTCTCTCTCTCTCTATTATTTTCAATGATTCCTTACAACTCACCTTCTCAGGATTCTTTTTATTTGAAGTTTGTTTTCTTTTGCATATTGATGTTTGTCAGTCTTTGTTGGTTTATATAAGTTTCTCAAATATTGTTTTTAAATGTTCCTTATTTCTTTATTTTTCTGCAAATGCCCACAAGCAAACAGACCTCAGGTTTGTATTTGATAACATATATCTGCTTTGATAATAAGTTTACTTGGAACTTTGAGGACCCGGCTCCGTGGGTATGAAAATGGGGCTTGTCACTAGCCAGTGGTTGTAAGTTCTGTTCTGCAGAGGATGGAGAAACACCTTGTGGGATTGTCAGAGAAGCTGCAGTCACTTACCTTGATCTTTGCAGGAGATAGCACCCCAAAATGGAGCTGGTAACACCTTGCTGCTCCCCGTTACTAACTTGGGCTTTGTAATACATCGCATGCGGGGATGAAGTGGGTAATGGTTGTGTTATTTATTTCACTTTACTTAGTGATACAGTGCAGAATAAACCCTTGCTGCCCTTCGAGCCACACTGCCCAGCAACCCCTGATTGAACCCTAGCCCAATAACAGGACAATTTACAATGACCAATGAACCTACTAACTGGTACGTCTTAGTCCTGAGGGGGGAAACTGGAGCACCCGGAGAAAACACACACATTCCACAGGGAGGTCGTACAGACTCCTTACAGATGACGTCAGAATTGAACTCCGATCTCCGATGCCCTGAGCTGTAATAGCGTTGCGTGAACCATCATGCTACCGTTACGTCTGTGGCAGGTTAGGGGAGGACGGGATCCCCACAGTGACAGACGCTGCAGGAAGTTCCTGTCCATTCCTCTCCCAGCGTTCTCCAATCCTTCACTCAGATCGAGATATACCAACTAGTGGAGTGGTGTCGTAGCAACAACCTGGAACTCAACGTCAGTAAGACAAAAGAGCTGATTGTGGACTTTAGGAAGGGTAAGACGAAGGAACACATACCAATCCTCATAGAGGGATCAGAAGTGGAGAGAGTGAGCAGCTTCAAGTTCCTGGATATCAGGATATTTAAGGATCTAACCTGGTCCCAACACATCGATGTAGTTATAAAGAAGGCAAGACAGTGACTATACTTCATTAGGAGTTTGAAGAGATTTGGCATGTCAACAAATACACTCAAAAACTTCTATAGATGTACCGTGGAGAGCATTCTGACAGGCTGCATCACTGTCTGGTATGGGGGGGGGGCTATTGCACAGGACCAAAAGAAGCTGCAGAAGGTTGTAAATTTAGTTGGCTCCATTTTGGGTACCAGCCGACAAAGTGCCCAGGACATCTTCAAGGAGCGGTGTCTCAGAAAGGCATTGTAAGGCAGCGTCCATTATTAAGGACCTCCAGCACCCAGGGCATGCCCTTTTCTCACTGCTACCATCAGGTAGGAGGTACAGAAGCCTGAAGGCACACACTCAGTGATTCAGGAACAGCTTCTTCCCCTCTGCCATCCAATTCCTAAATGGACATTGAATCTTTGAACACTACCTCACTTTTTTAACGTATATTATTTCTGTACTTTTGCATGATTTTAAATTTATTTATTTATTTATTTTTCTTCTATGTTATGTATTGCATTGAACTGCTGCTGCTAAGTTAACAAATTTCACGTCACATGCCAGTGATAATAAACCTGCTTCTGATTCTGATCCTGATCAACGAGAGTGCTTTTTAAAATTTAAATATAAGCCATATTCATAAACATATATACAGGAAATACAATGGTGTTCCATTCATGGTGTCATCAAATCAATGCATTCCATTTACAGCAGATCACTGCCACTCGTGTGGCTTCTGATCAATAATCAATGAAGTGTTTGTGGGACTGTTACAATGGAGTTATGTCAGCAATAGGCAACTGCACCAGTTATCTGTGCCCACGCACCCTGGCCAGTGTTCACCATCCAGTCCTTCTCACAAGGAGAACATTAGCTACCAATCTGCCATTATGGCAACATTTTGAAAGTAAGATCACTTGAAAATTGGGAAATTAAATGCATTATTTTATATATCTTCCACTTGAATCAGTGTTTGAGTGCAAGATCCGAGACGGATTAGCTTCATTTCACACATGCATATCGAAACATACGGTGAACTAGCTCGTTTGCATCAAATCAAATCAGTGAGTATTGTGCGGAGCAGCCCACAAGTCTCACTGATATAGCACACCCACAACTGACTAATCCTAATCGAATGTGGGAGGAAACCAGAGTATCCAGAGGGAACTGACGTGGTCAAGGGAAGAATGTCTAAACTCCTTACAGATAGACATGGGATTTGAACCTCGATCTTGCACCAACCGCTATGTTACTGAACCATCTTCTATGCTATCGTGCTGCCCTATGTCCAACACAGAGAAGTGGGATTCAAATGTTCTTGTGATAAATGTACATTTTTTTATTTGCTCAGACTTTTGCCAAAGAACTAAATCCTTTTGAAGAAGATAGCCCCTCAAATTCAGCTGCTATTGGCTTCATTTTCTCACTCAGTAAGAGCATATAAACAGAACATGAGGAATAATGCAATTGTTTTGCTGTGAGACACTGTGGTGTTGTTGGATCAACATCACACTGTGCATAGTGAACCAGAATTTCCAACTCACATCCTGCTCTGTCAGATTTCTTCATGAAATTCTTAAAATGGCCGAATTTTAAGAATTTTAAGATAGAAGGGTCGAGGATAAGAGCTCTGGATGTCCTCAGAAAACTTCACAAATGTAGTTGTTCTGTGGATTTCAGTACAAAGATATAATATTGTCTGTTATATAGGTGGGTCCATTGGAACCCACTGAATGTTGACAGGCCTAGACAGAGTGGAGTACAGAGGATGTTTCCTATAGTGGGTGAGCCTCAGACCAGAGGACACAAACTCAGAATAGAAGGATGTCCATTTAGAACAGAGTGAGCAGGAATTTCTTTAGCCAGAAGGTGGTGAATCTGTGGAATTCATGGGTACGGACAGCTGTGAAGACTAAACCATTGAGTATATTTAAGACACGGGTTGATAGATTCTTGATTAGTCAGGATGTCAAATGTTACCGGGAGAAGGTAGGAAAGTAGGGTTGAGAGGGATAATAAATCAGCCATAATGGAATGGTGGAGCAGACCTGATGGGCTGAATGGCCTAATTCTGCTCCTATATTTTATTGTTTTATGGTTTAATCTAATATTCATTGGAAATCTATCACACTGCAATAGCTACGCAGCTGATCTGTAAACTTGTCTCAAGTCAATGAAGTTGCTCCAGTTTTAATATTTTTTTCAAAACTTAAATTATTTTCCCATACTTGTTACTTGAGGAAGTTACTCCATCTCAGATTTGCAAATGATTTAAGTAAGATGAAATAAAATTAAAGGCCAAAATAAAACATAACACAACAAACTTTAGAATTTGCTTTCCCAGTACAGATCTCTGCCCAGCGTGAGCACAGATGTTGTGGTCAACACATCCTGTTAACTGGCCACAACATTTTTGTCCTTAATCATTAGAAGATGGAGAGAGGCACATAGTTGACATACTGACTTCAACTCCCAGATTATCCATAATCACTCCCATTTTACAACACAGGTGCTGGGAGCTCTAATTTGTAAAATTTGTCCTGACGTTTTATGTCAGGGCTGGAAGTCATTGGGACTACATGTGTGGGATGGTTACAGCAGGCTTTGTTAGTACTTTAGCATCAGTCATAAAAGACTAATTTCTACCTCATAGTTCTTAGATGGATCAACTTCTTAGAACTAGGTTCAATGGTTTGGTGGGACTGACACACTTCCATCTGATGAATGAGACAATGCTGTGTATTTGTTAATGATCAGTCACACACCACTCTGACTTGTAAAGATATTGCTATTTCTACATCAAGCAACACAGAAAGGCACTGGAGGAACTCAGCAGGTCAGGCAGCATCTCAGAGGGTAATCAAGTTCAAGTTTAATTGTCATCCAACCATACAGGTGTATACAGCTAAACACAACTTTGGGACATCACAGTAGCGTAGTGGTTAGCACAATGCTTTACAATACCAGCGACCCAGGTTCAATTCCCACCGCTGTCTATAAGGAGTTTCTATGCTTTCCCTGTGACCATGTGGGTTTCCTCCAGGTTCTCTGGTTTCCTCCCACAGTCCAAGGATGGTAAGTTACTCGGTCATTGTAAATCGTCCCGTGATTAGGCTGAGTTTAAACTGGGGGATCGCTGAGCAATGCTGCTCAAAGGGTCGCAGGGCCCGTTCCAATAAAATATATAAATAACATCGTTTCTCAGCACCAAGATGCAAATATGTTCACACACAACACATAGAGTTATGATAGGACATGCAGTCACAAAATAATATTAGCACAAGTCCCTGAGTGTCATGGCCTGAAGATTGACGGTGCATGGGATGTTGACCTGGAGACACGTTTCTGCAAGAACAAGTGCCCAACAGTTCTCCACCTCACACTGGGTCAGCCACTAGTTGTTGAGACCGTCCATCTGGCCTGATCATTTAGGTCCAGGTGAAGCACTTCAACTAAGTTCTCCTATACTGCATTAAATTCTGCCCATTTTTCACTTAACCTGAAGCCTCTTTACATCTCTGTCACAGCACGTATCTCCATAAATCTCACTCTCACATCCTCTTTTTCTCTCTTTCTCTCTCTCTAACTCACTCATCCTCTCTTCTCCCTCACTCTCTCTTACTCTCTCTCTCCCTCTCTCTTTCCCTCGCTCTGTCTCGCACACACACTCTGCTTTTATCTCTTTAATACTTCAGATCCCCACTCCCCGACCCTCCACTCAGTACCTCCTCTTGCCCCGCTGTTGCTGACCATAGAAATAGGCTCTTTTTGACCATTTACTTCACTGAATTAACCAGTTAGTTCCTCGTAACATGATCTATGTCAACAGACGTCTTTATGCAGTAAAGTGCAAGACGCTATCAAATTCTTTCCCTCCAATTACTTGTACATCTGGATAATAGGAAGCTATACTTCTTGCCAGGGATAAAGTACAATTCATCAAACCATAAATGATGTGGTTTTGTAACCTTGCTAATTTTTACTGGTTTTAACATTTTCAGTTTTCTGTTGTACAAAAGTTTGTACAAGACTTTGCTTAAAGAAGCCAAGTTCTGCTCACCATCTTGACAACTGAACAATAATGTGGGAAATATGACGTTGTACACTTGACAAGAAATATTAAATGAACTTATTTATTTAAATAAAATTAAATATACTAAAATAAATTTATTTAAAGAAGCTAAATAAATCAATTTATACTCCTTCCCCTCCCCCTATATTCTTAAACTGGCTTCTCTCCCCTTTCTTTCCAGTCCCGATGAAGGCTCTCGGCCCGAAACATCAACTCTTTATTCCTCTCCACAAATGCTGCCTGATGTTTTGAGCTGCTCCAGCATTTTGTGTGTGTATTGGTCTGGAACTTCCAGCATCTGCAGAATCTCCTGGGTTACGTAAATAAGGCTGTGTGTGAGCATCCTTGCGCTTCCATGTCAGCCCTGCACTGTGAGAATATAAGCTTCTCAGCTTTGTTCGATACAAATGATAGAAACATAGAAACATAGAAAATAGGTGCAGGAGTAGGCCATTCGGCCCTTCGAGCCTGCACCGCCATTTATTATGATCATGGCTGATCATCCAACTCAGAACACCGCCCCAGCCTTCCCTCCATACCCCCTGACCCCCGTAGCCACAAGGGCCATATCTAACTCCCTCTTAAATATAGCCAATGAACTGGCCTCAACTGTTTCCTGTGGCAGAGAATTCCACAGATTCACCACTCTCTGTGTGAAGAAGTTTTTCCTAATCTCGGTCCTAAAAGGCTTCCCCTCTATCCTCAAACTGTGACCCCTCGTTCTGGACTTCCCCAACATCGGGAACAATCTTCCTGCATCTAGCCTGTCCAATCCCTTTAGGATCTTATACGTTTCAATCAGATCCCTCCTCAATCTTCTAAATTCCAACGAGTACAAGCTCAGTTCATCCAGTCTTTCTTCATATGAAAGTCCTGCCATCCCAGGAATCAATCTGGTGAACCTTCTTTGTACTCCCTCTATGGCAAGGATGCCTTTCTTCAGATTAGGGGACCAAAACTGCACACAATACTCCAGTTGTGGTCTCACCAAGGCCTTGTACAACTGCAGTAGTACCTCCCTGCTCCTGTACTCGAATCCTCTCGCTATAAATGCCAGCATACCATTCGCCTTTTTCACCGCCTGCTGTACCTGCATGCCCACTTTCAATGACTGGTGTATAATGACACCCAGGTCTCGTTGCACCTCCCCTTTTCCTAATCGGCCACCATTCAGATAATAATCTGTTTTCCTATTTTTGCCACCAAAGTGGATAACTTCACATTTATCCACATTAAATTGCATCTGCCATGAATTTGCCCACTCACCCAACCTATCCAAGTCACCCTGCATCCTTTTAGCATCCTCCTCACAGCTAATACTGCCACCCAGCTTCGTGTCATCCGCAAACTTGGAGATGCTGCATTTAATTCCCTCATCCAAGTCATTAATATATATTGTAAACAACTGGGGTCCCAGAACTGAGCCTTGCGGTACCCCACTAGTCACCGCCTGCCATTCTGAAAAGGTCCCGTTTATTCCCACTCTTTGCTTCCTGTCTGCTAACCAACTCTCCACCCACACCAATACCTTACCCCCAATACCGTGTGCTTTAAGTTTGCACACTAATCTCCTGTGTGGGACCTTGTCAAAAGCCTTCTGAAAATCCAAATATACCACATCCACTGGTTCTCCCCTATCCACTCTACTAGTTACATCCTCAAAAAATTCTATGAGATTCGTCAGACATGATTTTCCTTTCACAAGTCCTTGCTGACTTTGTCCGATCATGATGCCTGGGGTCTCTCTCCTGCCTCCCTCTGTGCACTATGGCAGCCAACTCTCCACTCAATCCACCTTCATTTGGACTTCCTGCCTCCAGTCGATCACTTTTCCACCTCCTCTGGGCTTTTAGATGAGACCTGAGGGGTAAATATTTAACACAGGGAGTGGTTCATGTCTGAAACTGACTGCAAGATCAAATGCAATCACTACACTCACTGGCCACTTCATGAGTTACCTCCTCCTGTACTTAATAAAGTGGCCACTGAGTGTACATTGTAGTTTTCTGCTGCTGTGTCCTATCCACTTCAAGGTTCGACATGTTGTGCATTCAGAGATGCTTGGCTGCACCACTGTTGTAACACGTGGTTATTTGAGTTACTACTGCCTTTCTGTCAGCTTGAACCAGTCTGGCCATTCTCCTTTGACCTCTCTCATTAACGAGGCTTTTTCTCACACAGAACCGACAGTCACTGGAAGTTCTTTGTTTTTTTTGTACTATTCTTTATAAACTCCAGAGACCATCATGCTTGAAAATCCCAAGAGATTAGTAGTTTCTGAGATACTCAAACCACCCCATCTGGCACCAACAATCATTTCACAGTCAAGTCACTTAGATCACATTTCCTCTCCATTCTGTTGTTTGGCCTGAATAACAACTGAATCTTTTGATGACGTCTGCATGCTTTTAGGCATTGAGCTGCTGCCACATGATTGACTGATTAGATATCTGCATGAATGAGCAGGTGTATAGGTGTACCTAATAAAGTGGCCACTGAGAGTATGTTTGTGGTGGTGCTTACGTAAATAGACAAGCCATAGAAAGCTATAGACTTAGTACAGGAAAATTCTGGTCACCTACCTGCAGGAAGATATCAATAAGATTGAAAATGTGCAGAGAAAGTTTACAAGGATGTTGCTAGGACTTGAGGACCTGACTTATAGAGAGAGACTGAAAAGGTTAGAACTTTATTCCCTGGAGAGCAGGAGAATGAGAAGAGATTTGATAGAGGTATATAAAGTTATGAGTGGTATAGATAGAGTGAATGCAAGTGATCTTTTTCCACTGAGGTTGGGTGGGACTAGAACTAGAGATCATGCATTAAAGGTGAAAGGTGAAATATTTAAGGGGAACCTGTGGGAGAACTTCATTACTCAGAGGCTGGTGCAAGTGTGGAACGAGCTGCCAATGGAAGTGGTGAAAGCAGGTTCAATTGTAATAGTTAAAATAAGTTTACAAATGGGAGTGGTATGGAGAGCCATGGTCCAGGTTCAGTTTGATGGGACTAGGCAGAGTAACAGTTTGGCACAGACTAGATTTCCGGCAGGCTTGATTCTGTGTTGTTCTGGTTCTATGACTCTATGACAAAATGGGGTTAGTGTAGAGGGGCAAACATGTTGGTATGAGCATGGTGGGCTCTTTCTTTGCTCTGTGATTAGGACTTCATGAAAGTCAAGAGCTTGAATTCAAAAGGAATTTCTGAGGGTTGTTCAGTAGTGTCTGCAGTGGCCACTAGGGGGCTGCAGAAACACAATGAAACAGTGCTGTGTTGAGCTTGAAGTGCAATAATCTACACAGCTAACTAACACTTCCTCATCTATCACTCCCGGTATTAAACTGGCTTCACCCTTAACCTCCCCACTTTTAACAAAAGATCATCGACCTGAAATCGTGGCAAGTTCCTCTGGTTCCCCTTGCTCCTGATCTCTGTAGCCCACTGCACTCTTACTTGCCACCAGGGCTCCTTGCTCCTCCAACTCGAGCCTCATCTTTCCAGAACCGGTAACATGCCTGATCCCAAACCGCTAGATGTCCTTTGACCTTGCAAACCAACCCAATGTCGGTCACACAAGGACGAGTCAATCAGTATTTAGAAACAAGTGAAAAGGGGAGAGAGGTTCCAAGAAATATATTTAAAGTTCAAAGTAAGTTTATGATGAAAGTTCATATATGTCACCACACACAACGCTGAGATTCATTTTCTTGTGGGCATACTCAATACATCTAATATCTATAGAGTGCATCAGCAGGGTGCAAAAGACAGCAAACTGTGCAAATACAAAAAGAGAAAAAAAGAAATGATAGTAATTACAGTAAATAAATAAGCAATAAATATCGAGAACATAAGATGAAGAGTTCTTAAAAGTGAGTCCATAGGTTGTGGGAACAATTCAATGATGGGGCATAAAGTTGAATGAAGTTTCCCCCTTCGGTTCAAGAGCCTGATGTTGAGGGGTAGTAACTGTACCTGAGCCTGGTGGTGCAAGTCCTGGAGCTCCTGTACCACTTTCGTCATGGCAGCAGCGAGAAGAGAGCATGACCTGTACAGTGAGGATTCGTGATGATGGATGCTGCTTTCCTGTGACAGAGCTCGCTGTAGATGTGCTCAATGGTGGGGAGGGCTTTACCCATGATGGACTGGGCCATATCCACTGCTTTTTGTAGGCTCTTCCATACAATTTTCCATAGCAGGCTGTGAAGCAGCCAGTCAATATACCCTCCACCACACATCTATAGAAGATTAAAGTAAGAGAGGTGAAGAGATAGCCAAGTTCTGGAAGGGAGTTTCAGTTTAAGATGGTGTTGCTGAAGCTCAGTGACTGCTTGCTGGTGGCAAATAAAACAAAGAAAATAACTAAATACTCATTAATCACACCTTTTCTGCTGAACAATCACTGCAAACAATAGCCTGTAACTCCCTGTCGGAGATGAGCTTTTGAATCGCCGGTACAACCTGGCATTTTTGCATTGGGAACTGAAGTCTCCAAGGTGTGGGACGGCTGTGGGGTGATATGTACGGGCCAAATCGAGGTGGCAGTGTCCAGGCCGGAGAATGGGGAGTGAGCCAGGCTGGTACAGACTTGGGAGGCAATTCGATTTGGCTGAACCAAGGCCAGGAGAGTGGAGGTGATGCAGAGTTAAGGTTATGAGTCCCGGACCCGCGCCTGAGAACAAGGAAATACCCAAGCTTTGATCGATTTAAGTGTCGAGCTGAATTGGAAAAGTTGGGTATGGGCCGAATTGAGGTGGTGGGCATTGGCCCAAGCAGGGTCTGGGTCTGACACCAAGGTCTGGACGATTTTAGAACTGGGCTAAATTGAAAGGACAGGATGTTGGGGCCAGAGACAAGGCACAGGCTGGTTCAAAATCACTGCTCCTCGAGGTTTACTCATGTCCGTGCTGAACCTCAACTCGTTACTCAGCGAGGTTCACTCATCTGTGCACTGAACTGAGGCTGTGGCCTGCAACTCTCACAGCGTGAACTCACTTCTGACAACTTCAGTTCTGAATTCTATTTGCTTACTTTTATTGTTTGCACATTTTTTTCCTTTTTTTTCTCTGCATGTTGGGTGATTAATGGTCTTCTTTTGTTTTAAACAGTTCTATTAGGTTTCTTTGTTTTGTAACTGTCTGCAAAAAACAAATCTCAAGGTTGTATGAGGAGTTCTTGTTGGAATACTTGTTGGACTTCTTTGAGGAGATTGTGGGGAGGATAGATAAAGGGGATGTAGTGGATGTTGTATATTTGGATTTTCAGACGGCCTTTGACAGGGTGCTACACATGAGGCTGCTTACCAAGTTAGGAGCCCATGGTATTACAGGAAAGTTACTGGCATGGATAGAGCATTGGCTGATTGGTAGGAGGCAGCAAGTGAGAATGAAAGCATCCTTTTCTTTTTGGCTGCCAGTGACTAGTGATGTTCTGTAGGGGTTGGTGTTGGGATCGCTTCTTTTAATGCTGTATATAAATGATTTAGAAAATGGAATAGATGGCTTTGTTGCCAAGTTTGTAGATGGTATGAAGATTGGAGGAGGAGCAGGTAGTGTTGAGGAAACAGGTAAGCTGCAGAAGGACTTAGATAGAATCGGAGAATGGGCAAGAAAGAGGCAAATGAAACACAATGTTGGAAAATGCATGGTCATGCACTTTGGTAGTAGAAATAAATGTGCATACTATTGAATTGAACTGAATTGAATTGACTTTATTTCTTCCATCATATATATGAAGAGTAAAAATCTTTGCGTTATGTCTCCATCTAAATGTGCAATGTGCAGTCATAGTAATTTATATTAATTTATAATAAATGGAACAGTCAGTGTAATATAGAGTACACTCAAATCAGCGTGAATTCATCAGCCTGATGGCCTGGTGGAAGAAGCTGTCCCAGAGCCTGTTGGTCCTGGCTCTTATGCTGCCGTACCGCTTCCCGGATGGTAACAGCTGGAATAAATTGTGATTGGGATGACTGGGGTCCCCAATGATCCTATGGGCCCTTTTTACACACCTGTCCTTGTAAGTATCCTGAATCATGGGAAGTTCACATCTACAGATGCGCTGGTCTGTCGGCACCACTCTCTGCAGAGTCCTGCGATTGAGGGAGGTACAGTTCCCATACCAGGCAGTGATGCAGCCAGTCAGGATGCTCTCAATTGTGCCCCTGTAGAAGACTTCAGGATTTGAGGGCCCATACAAAACTTCCTCAACCATTTAATATGAAAGAGGCGCTGTTTGCCTTTTTTCACCACACAGCCGGTATGTACAGATCACGTGAGGTCCTCAATGACGTGGATGCCAAGGAACTTGAAGCTGTTCACCCTCACAACCCCAGATCCATTGATGTCAATAGCGGTTAGCCCATCTCCATTCCTCCTGTAATCCACAACCAGCTCCTTTGTTTTTGTGACATTGAGGGAGAGATTGTTTTCTTGACACCACTGTGTCAGAGAAATGACTTCTTCCCTGTAGGCCACCTCATTATTGTTTGAGGAGTTTGAGATAAGGCCAATAAATGTAGTGTTTTCAGCAAATTGAATTAGCAGATTGGAGCTGTGGGTTGCGATGCAGTCATGGGTATACAGGGAGTAAAGGAGGGGACTCAGTACGCAGCCCTGAGGGGCTCCTGTATTGTCAGTCAGAGGGGTGGAGGTGAGGGAACCCACTCTTACAACCTGCTGGCGATCTGACAGCAAGTCCAGGATCCAGCTGCACAAGACAGGGTCAAGGCTGAGGTCTTTGAGCTTCTCGTTGAGCCTGGATGGAACTATGGTGTTGAATACTGAACTGTAATCCAAGAACAGCATTCTCACATAAGCATCCCTCTTCTCCATATGTGTAAGGACGGTAGAGCAGTGGCTATTGCGTCATCTGTCAATCGGTTGCGTCGGTAGGCGAATTGTAGGGGGTCCAGTTTGGGTGGTAGCAAGCTGCAGATGTAATCCTTGACCAGCCCCTCAAAGCATTTTCTAAATGGGAAGAAAATCCAAAATCTTGAGATGCAAAGGGACGAGACTCACTGTGCAGAACTCTCTAAAGGTTAACTTGCAGGTTGAGTCAGTGGTGAGGAAGGCAAATGCAATGTTGGCATTCATTTCAAGAGGTCTAGAATACAAGCTATGATATGATGCTGGGCTTTATAAGGCACTAGTGAGACCTCACCTTGAGTATTGTGAACAGTTTTATTCTCCTCATCTAAGAAAAGATGTGCTGACATTGGAGAGGGTTCAGAGCAGGTTCACAAGGATGATTCTGGAATGAAAGGGTTATCATATGAGGAATGTTTGATGGTTCTGGGTCTGCACTTGCTGGAATTTAGAGGGATTAGGAGAGATCTTATTGAAACCTTTCAAATGTTGAACTGCCTAAACAAAGTAGATATAGAAAAGATGTTTCCCATGGTGGGGGAGTCTAGGACAAGAGGATATATCTTCAGGATAGTGGAGCATCCATTTAAAACAGGGATACGGAGAAATTCCTTTAGACAGAGGGTGGTGAATTTGTGGAATTTATTACTGCAGGCAGCTGTGGAGGCCAGGTCATTGGGTGTATTTAAGGCAGAGCTTGATAGGTTCTTGATTGGACACGGCATCAAAGGTTATGAGGAGAAGGCTGGAGAGTGAAGCTAAGGAGAGGGAAAAAAGGATCAGCCATGACTGAATGGTGGAGCGGACTCGATGGGCCAAATGGCCTAATTCTGCTCCCATGTCTCATGGTTTTGATGATAAATGTACTTTGACTTTGAATTTGAGTTCCAGAGCTTGGGCCGCAGCTAACTGGACACAGTCTGGTCAATGGTTGGAAGAGTCGCTCGTCTGCTGGTGAAGGTGAAGCCAAATGCCTGTGAGCCTGAATCCAGTCTGCTGGAGGTTGGAGGCTGAAGTCGGCTTGTCCTTGGGTTGGAAGACAGTGCGTGCATGTGCCCAGAACAGCCTCGTTTTGCTGTTTGTGTTCTGTGTTGTTCTGCTGAGCATCGTGGGCACGCTGTGATGGTGCTGGAATGTGTGGTGACACTTGCCGGTTGCCCCCACCACTTCACTGTATGTTTCCATGTAAATCTGAATCTTGAATCTTGAAACTACCTTACCATGACCTTAGCTGTGAGCACTGCACTTTCTCTGTAACTGTTACACTTTGTCCTGCACTCCGTCATTGTTTTTCCCTTGTATTACCCCAATGTACTTACTGTATGTTTTGAAATGAACTGCATGCAAACATTTTCACTCTACCTTGGTACATAATAAACCAATTACCAATTTAAAAGAAATTAAGCAGTTCAGCGAGCATTTCTAGACAGGAGGATTTTCATCAGGCATAAAATACAATTAGGCATGATAATTTAGAAAGGAAACTATAGGTGTTGGAGAAGTCTGACAGGCTAGCACAGGGAGCAGGGCTGAATGCACATGGCCTAGTGTGGAGTTGAAGGTGGTGGCAGAGATGCGGCAGCTCCATGTGAGAGGGTGGAACAGGAAATGCCGGCCGAGAGAGAATCGGAACACTAAGTCTAAGTCCAAGGGCTGACAGATCTTCAGCAGCTTCCTTCCCAGCACCAGATACCAATGACTCAACACAGAGTATTGTGAGAATATATGGACCCAATTTCTAAGAAAGAATTTACTGGCATTGGAGAGGATCTAAAAGAGGTTTTATGAGAATGATCCCAGGAATGTAAAGGTTAAAGTACAAGGAGCATTTGATAGCTCTGGGCCCGTATTCTCTGGAGTTTAGAAGAATGAGGAGGATCTCATTGAAACCTATCAAATGTTGAAAGGCCTAGATAGAATCGGTATGGAAAAGATGTTTCCGATAGTGGGAGAGTCTTGGACCAGAGGGCACAGCATCAGAATACAAGGACGTCTCTTCAGAACAGAGATGAGGAGGAAATTCTTTAGCCAGAGTGTGCTGAATATGTGCAGAGGTTGATGGCTTCTTGATTAGTCAGGGCATCAAAGTTTATGGCTAGAAGGCAGGAGTATGAGGTTGAGAGGGATAATAAATCAACCATGATAGAATGGCAGAGCAGAGTCGATGGGCTGAACGGCCTAATTCTTGTTTTGCATAAACAACTACCAGAGTGTGAGGATGTTCTGGGGCAGCCCCCAAATGTCACCACGCTTCCAGCGCCAAAGTAGCATGCCCAAACTTACTAACCCTTACCTGTGCATATTTGGAATGTGGGAGGAAACCAGAGCACCTGGAGGAAGTCCAGGCAGTCACAGGGAGAGAATGCAAACTCCTTATAGACAGTGGTGAGATCTGAAGCTGGGCCACTGGCACTGTAATGACATTACACTAACTGTCACACTACCGTGCCACACTCCTCCAGCGAGATAGACCTATTAACAGTCATTGTGTGGCAGGGCATGGTGCTGACTGAGTGCCTGTGTCCAGCGTGGGACATTAGACCTGGCCGTGAGTTCAAGAGAGATGTAGTTGTGAAAGATGGGTAAGAGTTACAATGGCTGGAGTACGTCAAGAGATGAGCGACAGACTGTGTGAGTATGAGGCCCATGGTGAACCTTTTGTACTCTAGCTTTGACAATGTCTATGACCATGACACCACATACAAAGCTGTTAGAAATCGAATGCCTGGCTCTATCTGTGGTTTTACACTCCTAGTGATGACCTACTTCTAAATTTGCCCTGGCAAGATGGCACCAGTGACCATGGTGACATTTTGCAGACAACTGACAAAACTATTCGACGTTCTTCTTCTTCTTCTTCTGAACTGTGATCGCTGCAGTCTGCAGCCTGAATCTTCTCTTTTACAGATGTACTTTGGAACCGACTAAACAATCTGGCACCTTTGTGATCTCCTGGGGGATTCAGCAAACGGGACTTTCAAGAGCGCCAGACCAGCCGTCGATGTGTGTGGATGTTGTGTCAAGGTCTAATGGTGGTAATCAAACCTGTGGTGAGCTGCAATACCCCGCACCAATTAAAGCATCGGGCAAGATTTAAATGGTTGAGGATGGGAGTATTCAGCACTACTGCCTGTGTTTGACTGGTTTTCTTCTCTTCTCACTATCACCTTCCGGCAGGAGAGGTGCAGGAGGCTTGGGCCCCATGCTGCCAGGTTTGGGAGCAATTGTTATCTGGCAGCCCAGCGGGATCCTGGATGGGCTTCACTCGGCTCAGCAGTGAACTGTCTCCGTGGCTGTGGCCTGAGCCCACCAGCGTTCAGCTCATCATTGAGCTGTCTCCATGGCTGTGGCCTGAACCCACCAGCGTTCAGCTCATCACTGAACTGTCTCCGTGGCTGTGGCCTGAGCCCACCAGCGTTCAGCTCATCATTGAACTGTCTCCATGGCTGTGGCCTGAACCCACCAGCGTTCAGCTCATCATTGAACTGTCTCCGTGGCTGTGGCCTGAACTCACCAGCGTTCAGCTCATCATTGAACTGTCTCCGTGGCTGTGGCCTGAACCCACCAGCGTTCAGCTCATCATTGAACTGTCTCCATGGCTGTGGCCTGAACCCACCAGCGTTCAGCTCATCATTGAACTGTCTCCGTGGCTGTGGCCTGAACCCACCAGCGTTCAGCTCATCATTGAACTGTCTCCATGGCTGTGGCCTGAACCCATCAGCGTTCGACTCAGCACTGAACTGTCTCCGTGGCTGTGGCCTGAACCCATCAGCGTTCAGCTCAGCACTGAACTGTCTCCATGGTTGTAGACTCACTTTCAGGGACTCTGTGTATCATGTTCTGTGTGTTATCTCTTTAGTTTTTTATTGTTTATACAATTTGTTCTTCTCTCACTCATTGGGTGTTTGACAGTCTTTGTTTTGTTGGATTTTTAAATGGATTCTATTGTTTTCCTTTCTATTGTGTTTCTTTGTTTTCCTTTCTTTGCCTGCAAGAAGATAAATCTCAGGGTTGTATACAGTATCCATACTTTAATAATAAATGTCCTTTGAGCTTTGATCTCCTCCCAATGCCACGATCTGGAGGGATTGCTGATCTGTCTAGGCAGAGAACCTCCCTCCTGATCTCAGCACATCCACCAAGGAACCCAAAGCTCTTCTGAAAGTCCAGCTATCTACTCTCTGCTCTGACAGACATGCTTCAGCCTTTTCTAATCTGCTGTAGCCATAGCTCCAGTCAGCACCAGCTGCTTTCACCTGCTGAGAGGACCCTGGAATAACGGACATGGTGGCCACTGTCTGGATCTTGAGCTTGAGCAGGAGGTGTGAGAACAGTCCACATCAGGTCAGACGGGCAGGAGTTAATTGCTTGTCACAATCACTGCCTCCATTCTCCAGTGCCGAAGAATTTCGATACCCAAACCCCAAATAAATATGTCATACACTCCTTCAAATGCTCAGAAAACTTTCGTTACTGTTATTTATTAGGTGGTTGATGGAAAATGTAAGTGTAAAAGATTCCCCTGGGTATACAGTCCGCTGGCGTGAAATGTTTGCCTGCTGTACTTATCCTGTGTGTTCTCGAGTTTGGCTGCCTGTGTCTGTGCTTCTCCTATGGGAGTGCTGGAGGACTGGCGATATGTGAGCCCTATCGAGGAAGCTGCTTTTGCTACCCACCAGTTAATCAGTACAAGGCTATGTTGACGCAAATTTTGGGCCATAGGCTGGTGCTTCTGTTCTACATTCCAACCACGACTGGCAGTCTCATCATCTGTATGGCCACTACTGCCACGACAATCCAACCTAACCACGGCCTTCTAATCCCCCCCCTTGACACGTACACTCAGTGGCCACTTTATTAGGTACAAGTGTGGAACCCAGTGTGGTCTTCTGCTGCTTTAGCCCATCCACTTCAAGGTTTAATATGTTGTGCATCAGCGATGCTCTTCTGCACCTTATTGTTGTAATGTGTAGATATTTGAGTTACTGTCACTTTCCTGTCAGCTTGAATCCGCCTGGCCATTCTCCTCAGACCTCTCTCATTTACACTTTCACCTACAGAACTGCTACTCACTGGATGTTTTTTGTTTCTCGCACCATTCTCTGTAGAGTCTGTTGTGCGTGAAAATCCCAGGAGATCAGCAGTTTCTGAGATACTCAGCCACCCAGTCTGGCACCAACAATCATTCCATGGTCAAAGTCACTTAGATCACGTTTCTTCCCCATTCTGATGTTTGGTCTGAACAACTTAATCTCGAACACGTCAGCATGCTTTTATGCATTAATTTGTAGCCACACAATTGTCTGTTTAATATTTGTATAAATGCACAGGTGTACAGGTGAATCTAATAAAGTGGCCACTGAGTGTATCTGCGTGTCCCACATAGCAACTGACCTTGCTGACCTCCACTCACCTGTTTAAACTAATCTTACATTAACCCCATTCCTGCTGACCTCCACTCACTTGTTCATACTAATCGTATATTAACCCCATTCCTGCTGACCTCCACTCACCTGTTCATACTAATCGTATATTAACCCCATTCCTGCTGACCTCCACTCACCTGTTCATACTAATCTTACATTAACCCCATTCCTGCTGACCTCCACTCACCTGTTTAAACTAATCTTACATTAACCCCATTCCTGCTGACCTCCACTCACCTGGTTATACTAATCTTACATTAACCCCATTCCTGCTGACCTCCACTCACCTGTTCATACTAATCTTACATTAACCCCATTCCTGCTGACCTCCACTCACCTGGTTATACTAATCTTACATTAACCCCATTCCTGCTGACCTCCACTCACCTGGTTAAACTAATCTTACCTTAAACCCATTCTCCACACCTTCTATCATCTCACAATCTACCATTGTGGTCAACCTGCAGCAGCTAGTCAACCACTAACCCACATGTCTTTGGGATGTGCGGTGAATCCGGAGCACCACATTGTCACTGGGAGAACATGCAAACTCCACATAGACAGCACCTGAAGTCGGGATCAAACCAGATCAGCCTCCTACGTCTGCAACATTCTCCGTGTTTGTTGTCCAACAAAACATAAAGCAAACGTACTTCTGGAAATGTCAGCTGGTTGTTCCACTCAACAGATGCTGCCTGGCCTGCTGAGTTTCTCCTGCATCTAGACAGAGTTGGATGTGGAGACGATGTTTTCTATAGTGGGGGAGTCTGCAGAGTGCACAACCTCAGAATGGAGCGATGTCCCTTTAGAACAGAGGTGAGGAGGAATTTCTTTAGCCAGAGGGTGGTGAATCAGTGGCATTCATTGCTACAGATGGCTGTGGGTATATTTAAAGTGGAGGTTGATAGGTTTTTGATTAGTAAGGATGTCAAAGGTTATGGGGAGAAGGCAGGAGAATGTGATGGGATGTTATGTTGAAGTCGCATAAGATGTTGATGTGGCCTAATTTCGAGTATTGTGTGTAGTTTTGGTCACCTACCTGCAGGAAAGGTGTAAATAAGCTTGAAAGAGTACAGAGAAAATTTACAAGGATGTTGCCAGGACCTGGAGGACTTGAATTATAAGGAAGGATTGAATAGGTTAGGACTTCATTCCTTTGAATGTAGAAGATTGAGAGGAAATTTGATAGAGGTATATTGAATTATGACTGATATAGATAGGGTATGTGCAAGCAGGCATTTTCCACTGAGGTTTGGTGGATTAAGGGTGAAAGGTGAGAAGTTTAAGGGGAACATAAAGGGAGGCTTCTTCACTCAGAAGGTTGTGAGAGTGTGGAATGAGCTGCCAGCACAAGTGGTGCATGTGAGCTTGATTTTAACGTTTAAGCGAAGTTTGGATAGGTATATGGATGGTAGGGGTATGGAGGGCCATAGTCACGATGCAGGTCGATGGGAGTAGGCAGTTTAAATGGTTTCAGCATGGACTGGATGGGCCAAAGGGCCTGTTTCTGTGCTGTACTTTTCTATGACTCTGTGACTCTAATGGGGTTGAGAGGGATAATAAATCAGTCATGATGGATTGGTGGAGCTGACCATTGGACCCAATGGCCTAATTCTGCTCCTTTGTCTTATGACCCTTTGATTTTATTTTGCGTGTGTTGCTGTGGATTTCCAGAATCTTGGGCTTATGATATTTGCTCAGTGCAGGAAGATGGAGCAACTCCCTGTTGCCTTCTCTTCTGGTAGCAGTTTCGTTAACCTCCTCCACTTACTGGAAACACTCCTGGAAACTGTTCAAACAAACACTGTTGGATATTTAGTCTCTAGTTATTGAAGAACGTCAACTTTCAATCAGTTCCGTGGAGTTGGCTAGCAGGCCACACTTACAATCCAAACAACGGCAGCACTGATGTGAATCAAATGAAGAAAAACACACATCGAGGTTAGAAATACCAGACCCAAGCTGAAGGAATAATCTGGTCTGTACTGGCAATTCACACAGCAGAGACTTTATTGAGTGAACCAGGATCTGATTACTGATTTCAGGAGGAGGAAACTGGAGATTCATGAGCCAGTCCTCATTGGGCAATCAGAGGTGGAGACAGTCAGCAACTTTAATTCAGCAACTCAGTATTGTCATTTTGGAGGACCTGTCCTGGTCCTGGCACTTAAATGCAATTATGAAGAAAGCGCAGCAGCACCGTTACTTCCTTAAAAGTTTGTGAATATTCGGCATGACATCTAAAATTTTGACAAACTTCTATAGATGTGTAGTGGAGTGTATATTGACGGGCTGCATCACAGCCTGGTACAGAAACCCAATGCCCTTGAACAGAAAATCCTACAAAAAGTAGTGGATACAGCCCAGTCCGTCACGGGTAAAGCCCCTCCCAACATTGAGCACACCCACACGGAGCGTTGTCCCAGGAGATCAGTATTCATCGTCAGAGAACCCCCCCCCCCCCACCACCACACAGATCATGGTCTCCTCTCACTGCTGCAATCAGGGTGAAGGTACAGGAGCCTCAGGACCCACACCACCAGGTTCAGGAACAGTTATTACCCCTCAACCATCAGACTATTGACCCTCTGTGGATAACTTCACTCAACTTCACTTGCCTCATCATTTAAATGTTCTCACAATCAATGGACTTACTTTCAAGGACTCTTCACCTCATTTTCTCAATATTATTTATTTATTAATTTATTTATTATTTCTTTCTTTTTGCATTCACATAGTTTTTGTTGTCTTTGGCACACTGGTTGAACAGCCAAGACTTCCATTGATTCTATCATGGTTATTATTCCATTATGAATTTATTGAGTATGTTCACAAGAAAATGAATCTCAGGGTTGTATGTGGTGATATATATGTACTTTGATAATAAATTTACTCTGAGCTTTGAACTTTCAATGTCTGTGTTGAACATGATTCCTTCTGTCTGCTAGTGATCCACATCCCTCTGTTCCCTGTGCCTTCATATGTTTATCGAAAAGCTTCTTAAGTTTAAGTTGAAGTTAAAATTTATTGTCATTCAACTATACACATGAATACAGTCAAATGAAACAGAGTTCTTTTGGGGCCAAGGTGAAAAACTGTACCAACAGTCACACCCTTAATGAGACCCTGTCGTATCTTGCTTCCACCACTGTCTCTGGCCCATTCCAGCCCCCCACCACGCTCTGTTTGAAAAGCTTGCCCTGCTCATCTCCTTTAAACACTACCCCCAGCCCCTCAACTTAAATGAACATCTCCTAATAATTAGCATTTCAAGCCTTGGAGAAAGATTCTGTATATCCTATCTAAAACTTCTGCGGAGTCTCCCCACAGCCTCTGACGCTCCAACCCCATCTATCTTTACAGCTAATGTTCTCCAGGCATCATCCTGCTAAATAAACCTCTCCAAAGCCTTTACATCCTGCCTGTAATGAGGAGACCAGGACTGCACACAACACTCTGTGTGACCAAACCAATGTTTTATCCAGCCGTAACATGATTTTTCATTCAAGATTCAGGAATCAAGGGTCAAATTTATTCGCCATATACATTTACTGCACACGGTTTAGGAATTTGCCGTGGCGTGTTGGTTAGGGCACAACGTGCAACAAAAAGCAACATTCAACAATTATAAAAAATAGAGAATGACACAAAAATTGAGATGAAAGTACAGATATAGAATAAAATGAGCTTAAGTGCTGTATGTGAATATCGGCATGTATTTACAATGTAAACAGCATTATAAAATTGGTTTAAAGTGCTTACAGTGCAGTGACTGGGGTGATATATAGTGGGGTGTATGGGGGCTAACTAGAATTGTTGATCAGATTAACTACCTGGTGGAAGAAACATTTAAAATGGCATAAATTTTTTGTTCTCAAACTCACTGCAGGAAAGGAAGATACTGTATAACTGATTCAATAGAACTTCTCAACAATGTCTAACTTCTCTGCTGTGCCAGCCCAAGCTGATAAAACAGCTACTAACCAGACCAGACTCTGCAATCTTTTTGTTCTTCACTAGACTCCTTCTCCTCATAGAAACATAGAAACAAAGAAAACCTACAGCACAATACAGGCCCTTCGGCCCACAAAGTTGTGCCGAGCATGTCCCTACCTTAGAAATTACTGGGCTTACCCATAGCCCTCTATTTTTCTAAGCTCCATGTACCTACCTAAAAGTCTTTTAAAAGATCCTATCGTAACTGCCTCCACCACCGTTGCCGGCAGCCCATTCCACGCACTCACCATTCTCTGTGTAAAAAAAACTTACCCCTGACATCTCCTCTGTATCTACCCCAGCACCTTAAACCTGTGTCCTCCTGTGGCAACCATTTCAGCCCTGGGAAAAAGCCTCTGACTATCCACATGACCAATGCCTCTCATCATCTTATACACCTCTGTCAGGTCACCTCTCATCCAACGTCGCTTCAAGGAGAAAAGGCTAAGTTCACTCATCCTGTTTTCATAAGGCATGCTCCCCAATCCAGGCAACATCCTTGTAAGTTTTCTTTTTTTCAATTTAAAGAAGTATTTTGTACACAAGCTCCAATGAATTGCTAAACTTAAAACATGACCCAAAACAAGCTTTCAACTATACAGCGGTTAAAAAGTTAACTATTTTCAAAGTTATTTCAATATTATCCCAATATATGCACCTCATCGCATTTCCTGGAGCCTTCTCCTTGATTCTTTCAGCAACCACACACATAAATACAGTCAAACAAAACAGTACTCCTCCATGACACACTGCTACCCAGAGTGGTGTCTCAGGCCTCCTTCTCACACCCTGTCATTAATGGAGTTCAGCTCTCTTCCTTCCCTTGGCCACGGAAGGGCTGTCAATCTGCTGACCAGCTCCTCCACTGTGGGGGTCAATAAGACCATTCCTAACAGTCGGAAAAGCACTCTCTTCGATTCCCATCTGCTGACAGATTCTGACAGATTTAGCATGTAGCATATTGAAAGAGCATTGGATGGCAGCATCTGATGTGTGTTGAAATATGAAGCTTTATCTCTACTTGGCCAAGGTGTTATATATACCGTGTATGTATTGGTTCCTTATAGTTATTGACAAATGAGTTCATCCAGTGTACATTGCCATGTTCTTTTAAATGAACAAAATTAGAGAAGATACCAAATGCAGCTAGAGAAATACCTTCAGAAAATGCTCTCAACAATTGCATCCTCTAAATCTTCATTTTCATTGTAATATTCAAGATGATTGTTGATACCTTCACATTCTTCATAATTCCTTACTTGTTGAAGTAGTGAGATCATTTCATTTTCACCCCCAACTGTTTCTGGCATCTCCATCTGAATGTTTGAAATCACAGTGAACAAAACGGTTCTGAATTGTCTTACTGCTTATTTCTCACCAAATATCAGTGAGAAAAAAAATCACTGTTTTTTTAACACAAGCACATGCATCTGACACTATTTAAAATCTGTTCACTGTAAGCACAGTGTAGTGTCTAATGGGCACAGGATGTGCACGTGACTGACACAGGTTAGAAACTGCTTAGCAACAGTCTCCAGCCCCAATTAATCGGCGGTGTCCCAAATAAACGAAAAGAATATAAATAAGTAGTGTAAAAAGAGAGCAAAAATAATGAGGTAGTGGACAGGGGTTCATTGTCCATTCAGAAATCCAATGCCAGAGGGGAAAAAGCTGTTCATAAAACATTGAGTGTGTGTCTTCAGACTGATGTGCCTCCATTTTGATGGTAGCAATGAGAATTTTCAGAAGGCGTTCGATAAGGTGCTGCACAAGAGATTTATAAATAAGATACAGATGCCTGGAGTCGGAGGAAGTGTATTAGCATGGATAGTGGATTGGTTAACCAATAGAAGGCAGAGAGTTGATATAAATGGGTGTTTCTCCGGTTGGCAGTCAGTGGTGAGTGGGGTGCTGCAGGGGTCGGTACTGGGCCTGCAGCTGTTTACCATTTACATTTGGAAGAGGGGACTGAGTGTAGCGTAGCAAAATTTGCTGATGACACTAAACTGAGTGGAAAAGCAAATTGTACAGAGGATGTGGAGAGTCTGCAGAGGGATATAGATAGGTTAAGTGAGTCGGCCAGATAGAATACAACGTTGGTAAATGCGAGATCATCCATTTTGGAAGGAATAATAGAAGAGCAGATTATTATTTAAATGGTGAAACATTGCAGCATGCAGTTGTGCAGAGGGACTTGGGAGTGCTTGTTCATGAATCGCAAAAAGTTGGCTTGCTGGTACAACAGGTTATTAAGAAGGCAAACAGAATGTTGGCCTTCATTGCTAGAGGGATTGAATTCAAGATCAGGGAGGTCATGCTGCAACTATACAGGGTATTGGTGAGGCCGCACCTGGAGTACTGTGTGCAGTTCTGGTCTCCATACTTGAGAAAGGATATACTGGCTTTGGAGGCAGTGCAGAGGAGATTCACCAGGTTGATTCCAGAGATGAAGGGGTTGACCTATGAGGAGAGAAACATGCAAAATTTTGAAAGGGATAGATAAGATAGAAGTAGGAAAGTTGTTTCCATTGGTAGGTAAGACTAGAACTAGGGGACATTGCCTCAAGATTCAGGGGAGAAGATTTGGGACAGAGATAAGGAGAAACTGTTTTCCCGGAGAGTAGTGAATCTGTGGAATTCTCTGCCCAGGGAAGCAGTTGAAGCTTCTTCGCTAAATATATTTGAGATACAGTTAGATAAATTTTTTCATAGTAGGGGAATTAAGGGTTATGGGGAAAAGGCAGGTAGATGGAGCTGAGTTTACGGACAGATCAGCCATGATCTTATTGATAGGTGGGGCAGGCTCGACGGGCCGGATGGCCTACTCCTGCTCCTATTTCTTATGTTCTTATGTAAGAACATGTCTTCAGTGGTGAGGGTACTTAATGATGGATGCCACCTTTTTGAGGTATCACCTATTGATGATACCCTCGATGGTGGGGAGTCTGCTGCCTGTAATTGAGCTGACTGAGCCAGAAACCTCTGCAGTATTTCCTGAACCTGTGCAGTGGCCCCTCCATGCCAGACAGCGATGCAAACCGTTAGAATGCGCTCCATGTTTTGCATCTTTGACACTCACCATCTTTCTTGCTGAAGACTCACGTTCTGACTGCCAAAGAGAGAAGCTTACTCACTATGAACGTTTATTTATTAGACACGGTGGCCTAGCGGTTAGAGCGAAACTATTACAGCTTGGGGTGTTGGAGTTCAGAGTTCAATTCCATGTCCTCTGTAAGCAAGTTTGTACATTGCTGTCTGTGAGCTTTCCTCCGGGTGCTCTGAATTCCTCCCACATCCAAAGACATACGGGTTAGTCGGTTATTTGGTCATTGTAAATTGTCTTGTGATTAGGCTAGGGTTAAATCGGTGGGTTGCTGGGTAGCTCACCTCGAAGGGATGGAATGGTCTGTTTTGAACTGTATCTCAAATTTAAAGAATAGGACATAACAGTGCATCAGTCTGGTGCTTTCATCTCCTGGGATCAGGGGCAATCCTTTTCCCACATGGTACATGCGTACTTGTGACAGGAAAAGCAACATTTGTGGCTACTGTGAGTTTCCGTGATAATTCTCCACGGTGCAGAGTACACTGTGATAATTCTCCATGGGGCAGAGTATACTGTGATAATTCTCCATGGCGCAGAGTATATGGTAGAAATTTTAAATTAACACCCCAGATCCAGCGGAATAAGGTCTGTGGATGTACAGTACTACACCAAGAACCCGAGTCACTGACAAATAGGCAGGACCATTTGCAAGCTCTTGTACCCATCTCAATAAACAATGGCATGATGTTCTGAATTATTGAAGACCTCCACCACCCAAGACAAGCCCTCTTCTCATTGTTACCATCGAGGGGGAGGTACAGGTGTTTGAAGCCACACACTCAGCTGTTGTGTATTTAATATTTCAGTAATGTTTGAGTAATCTTGTGTATGTAAATATATATATTTATATATTTGGTATATAAATAAATGTTTGGTTAAGCATTCTTGTTCGTTTAAATAATTCATCATGGATTATAAGCGAGTGTGAGGCCTCCATCGGTCAGGATTGGCCATGGATGTTGCATCCTAGCTGTCTAGATACACAAGCCAGGGCTGTACGATACGGATAGCAGGCTGTTGCCCATGTAGCAAGCTCCCCATCTCCACACATCTGATGAACCCAAAGAAACGACGCAGACTGATATGCTTTGGTACCAGCACTGTCACAGGAGTTGCCAGTCCACATTGATCTCGACAAATGACTGCCTTAGGGACTCCAACTCTGAATTTTTCCCTCGAGATTTACTTCCCAAAGCCTTCCCCATGAGTGGGTATAGCTACAAGGCAGCAGAGCTTTGAGATCAAAGTTTTCTTTCTCCTAGATGAGTTTCCGACCACGGCTGACGAGCCCCATCTGCCCGAAGTGACTGATTTTAAGGCACCGGTAACCCACCTTTGCCCCGTCTCCTGTCAGTGAAAATGGTTCTGCCGGGCTTAGCAGCTAAACCTCATGTGAAGGTCAGGAGCTGGACACGGTTGTCAGAGGCTATTTGAGGTGCACATCATTGGGAGCATTTAATAACTAGTGGGAGCTTATCCCTATTACCACCTCCAGCTGTAACAACCTAAGGAACCGGGTTATATGTATAAATGCATCATCACACTACCATGTGATAAGGACGCTCCTTGCTTAAAGTAAACATGGTTACACCCGTATCTCAGACTCCCAGGATTTCCTTTGAATTAATTTAATGTTTTAAAGGTACAAAACATAACATCAATATTTCAGGAACAGCTTCTTCCTCTCCACCATCAGATTTCTCACAGACAACGAACCCATGTACAGTACCTCACTAATTTTTTCTTTATTTTGCTCTCATTTTGCACTAAGAATTTAATATATATATTTCTCATTGTAACTTATAGCGTTTTTATGCAGCATTCCAACGTACTGCTGCCACAAAGAAAATTCATGACAGATGCCAGCGATACTAATAAGTGACCGGCCAAGACAGCCTGTTTTTGAGGAGAGAGCAAGTGATAGGGCAAGCAGAACAAGGACTGCAAATGCTCCATCGCCCATGGTAATGAAATGGCCAGCGCTCAGCCAACACACCAGAGCACTTGTTAAGTGTTTTAATTTGCTGGCAGCATATTCACAGAAAGGAACTTCACTTGGACAAAAAAGGTATCCACAGTGCACCAACCTCACCTCTGATCTCAAGTCCCCATGGATCTAATTTAATATATTTTTTCAGCTGCTTTGCACAACTGCACTAGGCCCAAAGAAACCTCTTGCTTCAGGCAAACAGCATTAACTCTAATCAGATTAGTTCCGAATGGTACCATCCTCAAATATTATCTTCATGATAATGTCAGGGGTGCGCCTCTCTAGCGTAGTGTTAGTGCGAGGCTGTCACAGCTCAGGGTGCTGGAGTTCAAAGTAAATCTATTATCAAAGTACATATGTATCACTGTACAACGCCCTGCAATTCATTTTCTTTCAGGCACTCGATACCTCCATAATAGAATAATAACTGTAATAGAATTAATGAAAGACCACATCAACTGGACGCTCAACCATTGTGCAAATGACAACAAACTGCAAATACAAAAAGAAATATATAATATTAATAATAATAAAAAATAAAAAAGCAATAAACATTGAGAACACGAGTTGAAGGGTTCTTGAAAGTGAGTCCAGACTGTGTGAGAACAGTTCAGTGATGGGGTGAGTGAAGTTATCACATCTGGTTCAAGACCCTGATGGTTGAGGGGTGAACCTGGTGGCGTGAGTCCTGAGACTCCTGTACCTTCTTCCTGATGGCGGCAGGGAGAGCCTGACCTGGGTGGTGGGGGTCCCTGATGATTGATGCTGCTTTCCTGCAACAACACTCCATGTAGATGTGTTTAATGGTGGGGAGGGTTTTATCCGTGATGGACCATATCCACTACTTCTTGTAGGATATTCCCATCAAATACATTGGTGTTTCCATACCAGGCTGTGATGCAGCCAGTTAGTATACTCTCCACCCCACATCTGTCAAAGATTTAGATGTCATGCTGAATCTTCACAAATTGCTAAGGAACTAGAGATACTGCAGTGCTTTCTTCGTAATTGTACTTAGGTGCTGAGGCCCCCAAAATGATGACACTAAGGAATTTACAGCTGTTGACTCTCTCCACCTCTGATCCTTTGATGAGGACTGGCTCATGGACCTCTGGTTTCCTCCTCCTGAAATCAATTATCATCTCCTTGGTCTTGCTGACATTGAGTGAGAGGTTGTTGTGGCACCAATCTGCCAGATTTTCAATCTCCCTCCTATATGTCACCACCTTTGGCCTGTAACAGGAGTGTCATCGGTAGACTTGAATATGGCATTTGAGCTGTGCTTAGCTACACAGTCATAAGTGTAAAGCCACTAGAACAGGGGGCTAAGCACACAGACTTGTGCTGATGGAGATTGTGGAGAAGATGCTGCCAACCTAAACTGACTGGGGTCTGCAAATGATGATAGCATTGAATGCCAAGCTACAGTTGATAAAGAGCATCCTGATATATGTACCTTTGCTGTCCAGCTCTTTCAAGGTTGAGTGAAGAGCCAGTGAAATGGCATCTGCTGTAGACCTGTTGAGCGGTAGGCAAATGGGAATGGATCCAAGTTGTTTTTCAAGCAGGAGTTGATATGTTTCATAATTAGCCTGTCCAAACACTTTATCGCCGTGGATGTAAGTGCTACTGGGTAATAGTCACTGAAGCAGTTACCACCTTCTTCTTAGGCACCGGTATAAGTGGAGCCTGCTTGAAGCAGGTGGGTACCTCAGACTGCTGAAGCAAGAACTATACAGAGAGGCATGCTGATGATGTTATCATCACGAAACACATCTGCGTGAGGGAAAAGCAGAAGCCATGGCTTGCTGTAAAGCTCCGTGCAAGGCTGAGGAATCACGATGCTGCTTTTAGATCGGGAGATGTGACATCTGTCAGGGAAGCAACAACTAGGCTTACCCGCTCCATCAGGAAGGTGAAATGGGATTACTCAGAGAATTTACAGCCACTTCTGCAATACCAGAGACATGAGGTGCATGTGGCAGGGAATTCAGAGGATTACAGACTACGTCTACCCTGTGTGTTAGTGATCAGGATGTTTCACTACCTGAGAGGCTGAATGTGATCTCCGCCCAGTTTGATGCACAGACAAAGTGCTGGCAAGGAAAGGAACCCTTCTCCCGGGGGAGCAGACACCCCATCTATCTGAAGATGAGTTGAGGAAGACCCTGGCCAGAGTCAACCCATGTAAAGCTCCAGGATCCAATAATATACCAGGTCAGGTTCTGAAAGACTGCGGAACCCAGCTAACAGAGGTTCTGATGGATATATTCAACATCTCTCTGGAACAACCCATTGACTCCTCAGTTTTCAAGGTGGCAACCATCATACCACTGCCAAAGAGGGCAGCAGTAACCTGCCTAAATGATTATGTCTAGTGGCATTAACGTCAACCATTATGAAATGCTGTGAGTGGCTGGTGATGGAGCACATTAAAGCCTTTCTCCCGGCTTCATTGGACCATTTCCAGTTTACTTATTGCTCAGGTCGATCCACTGACGATGCAGTTGCCTCTGCCCTCCACTCTGTCCTGTCCCACCTTGAAAATGGGTTCTCATATGCCAGACCACTGTTTGTAGACTTCAGATTGCCATTCTACACCATCATACCCCGGAAACTGCCCTCACTGTGTCTCCATATCCCCCTCTCCAATTGGAGATTGGAGTTGTTAACAGTAAGGCCACAGTCAGTCCATGTGGGCAGCAACATATCTCATCTGATTATGCTGAGCACTGGCACTCCCAAGGCCGTGTGCTCAGCCCGCTGCTGTTCACACCGCTGACGCAGGACTGTGTCACAGGATCCAGCTCAAACCATGTCATTAAGTTTGTGGATGACACAACAGTGGTTGTCCTTATCAAAAATGACGACGAGATCATTGTCCTCTGCGAATACGTGTCTCCTCCATAGAGTGGGTTAAGTGCACCGGGTTTCTGGGACTTCACATCACGGATAACCTCACCTGGTCCCTTAATATCACCTCCCTAAACAAGAAAGCACAGCAGTGCCTCCACTTCCTAAGAAAATTGAGGAAAGCAAGTTTCCACTGGACCCATCTTAACTGTGTTTTACAGGAGCATCATTGACAGCATCCTAACAAGTTGCATCTCCATCTGGTATGGGAGCAGTCCAACATCGGACCAGAGGTCCTGACTGTGAGAACAACTGAGAGGATCATAGGGGTCTCCCCACCATCCATCAGGAGCGCTGCGTACGCAGGGCCCTTAGTATTATCAAGGATCCCACCCATCCACCCAGCATCCTCTTTGACTTTCTACCATCAGGCAGGAGGCTATGATGTATAAAGGCAAGGACTGTCAGGATGGGAAACAGTTTCTTCACCCAGGCCATTAGGCCTCTGAACTCCTGGCCGCATTGTTTTCGGTGTCACTGATTAACCTATTCCATATCTTACAATATTAAATATTAATGCACTTTAGTTTGTTATTTATAGTGATTCATCTATAGATTTTATCCTTACCTTCAGGAGTTATTGTGTGCCATGTGCGTTATGTGTACTACTCTGCTCTACGCCCTGGTTCAGAGAAACATTCTCCCATTTCTATATACATTATATATATGCATGTCGTTAAATGGCAGTAAAGTTGACTTGACTTGAGTTGGATTGACTTGATTTAAAGATCTCATTGAACACTCCAGCCAGATGATCAGCCCAAAACTTTAGTACTTGGTCAGGTGCTACGTTGGGCCAGATCACTGGAACTTTGGGGTTGTGGGAGGTCATAATGGCTCCTCCATGCTTTGACAGTCAAAATAAGTATAGAAGACATTCAGCTCATCTGGAAGCAAAGCCCTGCTGTCACCTATATCACCTGGTTTCACTTTGTAAGAAGTGATAATATTCAAGCCCTGTCACAACTTTAATCCAGAATTGCCACTTTGCCCATGAAATGGCTTTCTGGAGATTGTTCCCAGACCTTTTGTAACTTTCTTGGTCACCAGACTTCAATGCCTCTGACCTGGCCCTCAGAATATTGCAGATCTCATGATTCATCCAGAGCTTCTGCTTGTGGAAAACTCGGAATGATTTTGTTGGGACATACTTGCCTACAACTATTTTTATAAAGTCCCCATCAACCATGGTGTATTCGTTCAGATCCACAGACGGGTCCTTGAACATGGCCCAGTCCACTGACTCAAAGTAATCCCTTAGCCACCCCTCTGTCTCCTGTGACCACCTCTAAGTTCAATTCTGGCACCTTCTGTAAGCAAGTTTCCATGTTCCTTCCTGTGTGCACAAGGTTTTCCTCCATGTGCTCTGGTTTCCTGTCACAGTCCAAAGATGTACTAGTTAGTAGGTTAATTGGCATTTGTAAATTGACCTGTGATTAGACTAGGGTTAAATCAGTGGGGTGCTGGGTGGCTCAGTGGGGTGCCAGGCGGCGTGGCTCGGTGTTGGCCGGTGGAATGGCTTGTTCCATGCTATATCTCTAAATAATAAAAATAATAAATGTTATCCTGATTGATTTTTAAAAGATTTTACTCACTCATTGACCAGAAAGCGCAAGGATAATCGCAGATAGACTTATTTCTATTGTTTGCATGATTTGTGTTTTTTTCTGTTTCACTAAGCATTGGGTGTTTTTTAAATTGGGCTCTCTTGGGTTTCTTCCTTTGTGGCTGTCTGTCAGCAATGTTGTTTAATTCAGACGTATTTTGATAATAAATGTATTTTGAATCTTTGAAATAGACCAGGAGGATGGCTGACATTGGCATGGAGCTCTGCCGAGGTAATGAAGGTACAGGGGAGTTCTTGAAGCATCCTGAAGCTGTGGCTAGGACTTTATTCAATGCAGCATAGGAGAATGTGGAGTGACCTTAGAGAGGTGTATCAAATCATGAGGGTGGTAGGTACAGTGAATGAACAGTCCTTTCCCCACTCTGGGGAATCAAGTACTAGAGTGTACAGGTTTAAGGTGGAAGAGGAGAGATTTAATAGAAACCGGAGAGACAACTATTTCACCCAGAGGATGGTGAGTACAGGAAATGAGCTGCCCGAGGAAGTGGTCGAGGCAGGTAAAATAATCGTACTTAGATTATAGAACATAGAACATAAGACCATAACACCATAAGATATAGGAGCAGAAGCAGGCCATTCAGCCCATCGAGTCTGCTCTGCCATTCAATCATGGTTGCTCCAATTCTTCCAGTCATCCCAACTCTCCTGCCTTCTCCCCATACCCTTTGATGCCCTGGCTAATCATCTATCTATCTCTGTCTTAAATGCACCTCATGACTTGGCCTTCACAGCCGCTTGTGGCAACAAATTTCACAGATTTACCACCCTCTGACTAAAGTAATTTCTCCGCATCTCTGTTCTAAATGGACATCCTTCAATTCTGAAGTCATGTCCTCTTGTCCTAGACTCCCCTACCATGGGAAATAACTTTGCCATATCTAATCTGTTCATATCACAGCACACCCGAGTCCCTTTGGGACACGATGCTGCAAAGTCCATTTAACCTACCCTAAGATCAACCTATCCCTACTCTCCCACATAGTCCTCCACTTTTCTATCATCCATGTGCCTATCTAAGAGCTTCTTAAATGTCTGAATGTATCTGCCACTACCACCACCCCTGACAAGGTGTTCCACACACCCACCACTCTCTATGTAAAAGAGGTATCTCCGATGTCCCCCCTAAACTTTCCTCCAGTCACGTTAAACTTATGCCCCATGTATTAGGCATCTCCACCATGGCACTTGGACAGGTACATGGTTAGGAAAGGTTTAGGCTGATTCGGGCCGAATGTGGACAACTGGGACTGGCTCAGACAGGCTTCTTGGTCGGCACGCTCTGCGCAGGCTGAAGAGCCAGTAACCGTGCTGTGCTTTACTCTGTGACTCTGTGGCAGCTCGAAAGCCAAGACTGACAAAAGAAAAGTACAGGCCCAGCAAATCCACTCAAATGATTTCACATCCTGCTGCCTGTATCCCTGTTTTCCACAGAGTCAGGAGACTGCAGGTGCTGGAAAAGGGAGCAACAGTTTGCCACAGTTTCCGGTATTAGAACCAGTTATTGCTGACTCTCCGGTGTTTAAAGTGAGCATAACTTGGAGTCTCTCACTTGAAAGGAATTATTCTATCTTCAATGAGAGTTAGGTTATGAAGACACGTAGTCCCCTTTTACTGTCATTTAGTAATGCATGCATTAAGAAATGATATATTATTTCCTCCGGTGTGATATCACAAAACACAGGACAAACCAAGATTGAAAAAACTGACAAAATCACATAATTATAACATATAGTTACAACAGTGTAACAATACCATAACTTGATGAAGAAAGTCCGTGAGCACAGTAAAGTGCAAAGTTTCTCAAATGTCCCACATCTCACGCAGACGGGAGAAGGAAGAACTCTCCCTGCCATGCTGACCACAATCCGACTCTGAGTCATCCGAAAACTTCGAGCTCTGATCAGCTCTCCGACACCGAGTACTGAGTGCCATCTCTGTCCGAACGATTCGACCTCCTTCTCGGTTTGCCAAGAGCAGGCAAGGCCGGGGATTTTGAGGCCTACCCTCCAAAAGATTCCCGACCACACAATAACGACAGCAGCGGATGAGCATTTCAGAAATTTCTCCAGATGTTCCTCTGTGCTTTCACGTCCATTCTCCATCAAGTCAGAATTGTCCACGGCCCCTATTTAACAGATACAAAATCATTCTTCACCGGAGAGTTGCGCATGCGCGGCGCGCTGCCATCTCCTCCTCCCGCCGAGTTCTGTGCGTCCCTCCCTCTCTGTGATTCCTGCGGCACGTTGACCACTTCATCTCACCAAGGCTTGCCAAGGATCAAGAATCCTTCCTGGCTACGTCTCTTTGCTGTCACCTTGACCCTCGTGGCTTGTAACTCCATTTCTATGGTTCCCAATTGAATCCCGGCCAGATATCCAGGTAAAACCAAACCATTTCCCATCACAGGTGTTTGACCTGCTGAGTTCCTCCAGCATCTTGTTTGTTTCTCTATTTTGCACCTTGTTCTTCATTTTGATCTGTATCAAAGCAAAAGCAATGCTGATCAATCTCTGGCTATAGGTTTAGAGAAGGCAAGAAAATAGTTGCAGTGTGAGGACTCAAGCTGAGGTTGACATTCTCCTAAGGGGTTGTCTGTTGGATAGTCCTCTGGTGGCTGACCCAGGATCCACATATTCTGGGGATAGCTTCCAGACCTCACATTCCTGTCCTCTTCAGCACTTGCTGCTCACAATCGGATAATCAGGATGTTAGGGTGAATGGAGAATGACTGTGCGTGACCTTGTTTAATGTGGGGAGTCTGATGCGTGGACAGCCACCACATAACCAGGGTCAGGGTCCAGTGGGATGGAATGTAAGACAACTGCAGACCCTTCACTGCAGCAGCCTTCCTCCAGCTTCACAGTCATTGTGTTGTGTCATCATCTTCTGCCATCTCCACTGTTGAGGTCTTGGTTGGATTGTTCTTTGACTGGAACCTCCCCCTTGACCTTACCGTCATGGGTCACCCTACCATGAGCTAAGCTCCAGATGGCTAAACTCCAGACAACATTGCTCTTGAGATCTCAAGCACTCTCAAGCCTCTCCATCATGACAAGTTGACAAATCCTTGGAGAAGGTCAGGAAAATACATTGCAATCTCTCCCTGACTAAAGTTGAATGAGAAAAATGTAATAACCACAGAATTCCAAATATGAAAGACAATCTATGCCTCAAAGCACTGGAGACTTTTGAGGCCAAATATTGTTCTGGGTTTCAAATTCCCGTAACAGGGACATCCTGCGAACATGGAGAATAGTCAGGTTGGAATTGGTCTAGAATCACATTCATGACTTGACAGCAAAATTTGTGTAGAAATACATTTTCCAGTATGTTCATGCAGAGTTGTAAAGATTTAATGAAAGCATAAATTTTCAATCAAATGAGAATTCTCTAATGATGTCAGTTTGGTGATTTCACTGCACTCACTGTGACTATACCATCCATAAAGTTGAAGAGCTAAGGAAGGCTGTCTGGTGCACAGATCTGAGAACAAGAGTCAGACTTTGCACAGCTCAAGAATTGAACCAATCTAATTAAAACAAAAGATTTCATGCTTGACTTCGACAAACTAATTGATATCATGAATCAGACATCTGGAATTGTGGTAAGAGGTTACTCACAATAAGAATGAACTTGGAATCAAGCCTTAACTATTCATCTGAAAGTGACCATTTTACATCTGAAAATTGTGGAAATACAAAATTGTCAAACATTTGAATTTCCACATAACAAAAGCCACAACTTGCAATTGCCATTGTAACCTACTTGAGAAAATCCACAGATGATTTCAAATGCAATAACAACATCTGCAAGGCACTCAAAGCCACACGGAGCTCGGTCTGTGCATCAAGTATTGCCAAGCTTCCTTGGAAAGAATGTCTGACCTGCGACCTTGGCATTAATTCAGTGTGGGAGCTGTTGGTTTATTTAGAAACTTTAGATCTCTGATTTGCATTATTTCATAATATAGTTTGTTGTGAACAAGTTAGGGAATATGATTCTGTTTTTAAATTAATGGGAAAGTTGAACATTAACTGTATCTAAAAAGGCAGTGAGATAGAGATTAGACTTGCTGCATTCCTGTTTATCTTAAGACATGGTGACCATATTTTTGTGTCACTTCACAAGGCCAGCAACAACATCACATTATTGTCTGATGGAATCGAAAAGTTGAGCCAGAAGTGGAAAAGCTGTTTTTCTTTATTATTAATACTTGATAATTAATTAGTAATTAACTTTTGCAATTTCCACATGATGCTCAGACACAAGCATCTTTGTTCAGGAACTTGGACCATTTTTTTGATAAGCCTACTTTTCTTATTATACACCACCAGTGTTGTCTCTGAGGTGTGTCCGTGTGCGCACTCACACATCTTTTGCTACTAGCGCACAAGGAATTTAAACTGCACAAAAGGTTCTCGCCCTCCACCTCGTTGGTATGTTGAGTATATTTCATGATCATACACTATCACATCTCCTTTTCATGTTTCTGATTCGGGTGGTGTTGACAACGAGGAGTTTGCAATGATTTTTCTGCAGATTTAAAACAGACTTATTTATACTTTTTTATTGAAGAAATTACTCAGTTGTGCACATGCTGTTGTCACTGGGGAAAAAAGATTTTTGTGCACACTGGTCATTACAAATTAGAGAAACATTGTGCACCACTACAACAATAATGTTCTATAATGTTCCTACTGGTGAATCCCATCAGGTCCTTGGGCCGAGAGATTCACCTGGACAACACTGGAAAGTCAGTATGAACTGGTTTCAGGAGAGTTATCACCAGTTAGAATCGGAATCAGAATCAGAATCAGGTCTAATATCTCTGGAATATGTGATGAAATCTGTTGTTTTTGCAGCAGCGTACAATGCAATACGTAATAAAAGCTGTGAATTACTGTAAATATACCATAGTTAAATGGAATAAGTAGTGCAATAAAGCGGCGAGGTAGTGTTCATGGGTTCAATGACCATTCAGAACATAGGTTCTTGTTCTAGTTCTGGTCACTCCTTTTTGTTACTACTTTTGAGTGACTTTTGAACTACACTGAAATGCGTCTTTTGATCTTCTGTTTTATATTTTGCATTTTTACTCTTTTTTTTGTTTGCCATTTGTGTAATTTTTTTGCGCAGGGATGGGGGGATTTGATGTTTGATGTTCTTCTTTGAACAAGTTGGTTCCATGGTTCCTTTTTGTTTCATGACTGTCTGTGGGGAGAGAAATTTTAGAATTGTATATTGCATACATACTTTGATAAATAATGTACTTTGAATCTTTGAGCAGCTCAGAAGCAGACCTTTCAGTATATAATGTGACAGACAAATAAAACTCGTAATCAAATACCTAACTAAACTAATCCCTTCTACCTACACAAGGTGCATATGCTTCGATTCTCTGCACATTCATGTGCTTGTCTAATTGCCTATTGAACACCTCTACTGTTTCTGCCTCCACCCCTACCCCAGACAGACACATTCCAGAAACCCACCACCCACTGTATAGAACAGTCCTGCACAATTCCTTTGAACTTATCCCCCCTCATGTTCTGTGCATTCTCTCTGATATTAAAATGAGAAATCTTTTTATAACGATGCTGACAAAATAGAACAATGCAATGAGAATTAGTTTGGGGGAAGTTTATTTGACTTCTGCGATGTGGTGAACTTTGTATAATGTTGGATTGGCAGGACGAGCTGCTGAAATCCTGAGGAAAGGTCCCTGAATTTGAGGTGACCTTGACCCTGACCATGGTCACAGTGCAGGAACTTTGCGGGCCGCCGCATGAGCTCTCCACAAGGAACAGATGAGAGGGAGACTGGCCTTGAGGTAGGGTAGCCTGTGGTGAATTTGCTGGTACGGGAAACATTGATTCAGGGAGAAGTAGGGCTGTGGAAAGTATTAGATCCACCCCCGACCCCAGCTGTCCTTCTCAGGATATTCAGTTCTCATGATGATGGTACACCACTTCTTTTTTAATGGGATCTTTCCTAGCCATTGATTTATGATGGGGAAGCTGCTGAAATGACTTAGGATGTGATAACTATAATCTAGATTGCTTGAGGTTTATTTGGCAAAAATTATGCAGCATTCTGCCCGTGGTTGCTGCAGGCAACTGTCTGAAACTTTCAGAATGGGAATCAGGTTTAATATCACTGGCATATGTCGTGAGATTTGTTGTCTTTGTGGCAGCAGTACAATGCAATACATAGTACTAGAGAAAAAAATTGAATTACGCTAAGTATATATAAATATATAGATTTTTGTACCACTTATTTAATTTAACAATTGAATAGTTAATAGTTAAATAACTAGTGCAAAAAATAGAAATAAAAAGTAGTGAGGTAATGTTCATGGATTCATTGTCCATTCAGAAATTGGATGGCAGAGGGGAAGAAGCTGTTCCTGAATTGTTGAGTGTGTGCCTCCAGGCTTCTGTACCTCCTTCCTGACGGTAGCGATGAGAGCAAGGCATGTGCTTTGTGATAGGGGTCCTTGATGATGGATGCTGTCTTTTTGAGGCATCGCTCCTTGAAGATGTCCTGGATACAATGGTGGCTAGTCCTCATGGTGGAGCTGACTAAGTTTACAGCTCTGCAGCTTTCTTAAGTCTTATGCAGTAGCACCCCCCACCTTCCCACCATACCAGGTGGTGATGGAAACAGTTAGAATGCTCTCCATGGTACATCTGTAGAAATTTGCGAGTGTACGGTTTGAGTCTGAATAAGAATTGGTTTATCATTGCCATGCGTACTGTGGTTCAGAGTATAACTTTGTTTTGCAAACCATCTGTGCAGATTCCTTCATTCAGTTCAGTGAACTAACAACAACCAAATGCAAAATAAACGGTTAGTTACACAGAAAGTACAGTGTGGGTAGACAATAAGCTGCAAGGCTATAATAAGGCAGATAGTGATGTCAAGAGTCCATCTTATTGTACCAGAGAAACATTTCAAAGTGTTAAATAGTGGAATAGAAGCTATCCTGGAGCCTAGTGGTTTGTGCTTACAAGCTTTTGTGTCTTCTCTCTGATGGAAGGGGGAGAAGAGAGGATCTCTGGGGTGGATGGGGTCTTTGTTTGTGCTGGCTGCTGTACCAAAGCAGTGAGAAGACTCCCTGGAGGGGAGGCTGCTTTCTGTGACCTGCGGAGCTCCACGGTTTCTGTGGTCACAGGCAGAGCAGCTGCCGTACAAGTTCTGTCTGGGAACACCAGTCATTCTTCAGATAAATGTACAACCAGGTTTCTCTAGAAATAAATTTTGAGTGTTCCGCAATTAAGTCTTCCTATAGCCACCATTCTGTTATCAAGTTTTATTAATCTATTTGGTTCGGCCACATTTGGAGTATTATGTACAGTTCTGGTCATCCCACTACAGGATGGATGTCGAGGCTTTGGAGAGGGTGCAGATGAGATTGGAGGCCATGTGCTAGAATGAGAGGCTGGATAAACTTGGGTTGTTTTCTCTGGTGCACCAGAGCCTGAGGGGAGATCTGATAGAGGTTCACAAGATTATGAGTGGATAGAGAGTATCTGTTTCCCAGGGCTAAAATGTCGAATACCAGAGGGTATGCATGGAAGGTGAGAGGGGGTAGGTTCAAGGAGGGATGTAAGAGTTAAGTTTTTTACTCAGAGTGACATGGATGCCTGGAATGTGATGCTTGGTATGGTGGGAGAGACAAATACATTCGAGGCTTTTAAGAGATGTTTGGATAGGCACATGGATGTGAGGAAGATGGAGGGATATGGACATGGTGTAGGTAGGCTGGATTCATTTTTAGTGTTTTTTGAAGTACTTTTTAGCTGGTTTAGCACAATCTTGTAAGCAGAAGGGCCTGTTCTTGGGCTGTACTCTTCTACGTTTAATATTCTGTTTAGTGATGCCTTGTCTAACGGGCCCTCCGGCCGGACGAGTGCCCCGTCCAGCAACCCACCTATTTAACACTAGACTAATCAGAAGGCAATGTACAATGCCCAATTGACCTGCTTACCGGGATGTCTTTGGATCGTGGGAGGGAACCAGAGCCCTCAGAGCTCTGGGAAAACACATGTGCTCAGGGGAAAGACGTACAAGCTTCTTACAGACGGCACCAGAACTGAACTCTGAACTCTGACTTCCCGAGCTGTAATAATGTTAAATACTATGCTACCATGGCAACCATTAAAATATAAATTTACTGGTAATCTTGTCAACTGAGAATGTAAAAGCTGTATCAAATTCATGCTCAGGTGAATCAGTTCTGACTGGTTTCCTGGTGCTCACCAGTTTGTAATATATCGCCCATTATTTCAAACACCAGCTCCTTGTGGCTTTCCAGCACTGGAAGCCCTCTGTGTCTCTGTCTATCTCCATCCAGCAGCTAACTCCAACCTTCACCTTCCTCTTATCCGACATTGCTCTGCCTGCCTCCATGTTTCTCTCTCTTTATCTGCCTCTGTCCATCAACTCAAATCCCTTCCTCTTCATTCCCCCGGCGCATCCTGCCCGTAATCTTTAACCCTTCCTCAGTCCACCAATAACTTTGGATTCCCATTCAAACTGCTGCGCCTCTCCTCTTCCTGCCTATCTCCCCTCTCCTCTCTCAGGTGCAATGTTGTGGCCCGGAGCACTGACAATTCCTTTTCCCCCATCAGATGCTGCTCAAGCCGTTGAGTTACTCTTTATGTACAAATGGAACGCACATCAGTCCTCATCCAGGGTCATGAGTGGAAAGGCTGAGCAGTTCCAAGGTCCCAAGTGTCAACATCTCTGAAGATCTACCCTGAGCGCAATATACCGATGCAATTACGATCTACCCTGAGCGCAATATATCGATGCAATTACGCAAACAACAGGAATTCTGCAGATGCTGGAAATTCAAGCAACACACATCAAAGTTGCTGGTGAACGCAGCAGGCCAGGCAGCATCTCTAGGAAGAGGTACAGTCGACGTTTCAGGCCGAGACTCTTCGTCAGGACTAACTGAAGGAAGAGCTAGTAAGGGATTTGAAAGTGAGAGGGGGAGGGAGAGATCCAAAATGATAGGAGAAGACAGGAGGGGGAGGGATGGAGCCAAGAGCCGGACAGGTGATTGGCAAAGGGGATATGATTAAAGGGGAGATGCAATTACGATCTACCCTGAGCCCAACATATTGATGCAATTACGAAGAAGGCATGACAGGAACTACATTTCATTAGGAGTTTGAGGAGATTTGGTATGTCACCAAAGACACTCGCAAATTTCTAGGATGTACCATGGAGATCCTTCTGACTGGTTGTATCGCCGTCTGGTATGGGTGACTGTACGAGATTGGAAAAAGCCGCAGAAAGTTGCAAATTCTGCCAGCTCCATCACAGGAACTAGCTTCCACCTCATCGAGGACACCTTTAAAAGGCGATGCTTCAAAAAAGCGGCATCCTTCGTTAAGGCCTCTCACCATCCAGGACATGTTCTCTTCTCATTACTAGCATACAGTGAATGAGGAGGTACCAGAACCTAAAGACACTCTCTCAGTGGTTTATACAGTGAGTGAGGAGGTACCAGAACCTAAAGACACTCTCTCAGTGGTTTATACAGTGAGTGAGGAGGTACCAGAACCTAAAGACACACTCTCAGTGGTTTATACAGTGAGTGAGGAGGTACCAGAACCTAAAGACACATTCTCAGTGGCTTAGCAACAGCTTCTTCCCCTCCGTCATCAGCTTTTTTGAACAGTCCTTGAACCTATGAAAACTACCTTACTATTTTTGCTCTCTTTTCATACTACTCAGTTATTTTTTTATATATTTATTATTGTAATTTATAGTAAGTTTTGCATATTGCAATGTGCTACTACCACCTCCACCAATGACCTCCCAGCCTCTGTCGCAATTTCCACTCACCTCCCACTCCATCTGCCTGTCATTCCCCCCACCCCCAGTCATCTGGATCCACCTATCAGCACCTATCTTTCTCTACCCCTTCTCCTCACCTCTGTATACTGACTATCTCCCCTCTATCTTGCAATCCTGATGAAGGACCTCAAAATGTGGACTGTCCATTTCCCTCCACCTGACCGGTGGAGTTCATTCAGTGTTTTGTGCATTGCTCCAGATTCCAGCACATACATACATACATTTATTTATCTATCTATTGATTAATTAATTTGTTTGTTTATTGATATATTTGTTTGTTTGCTTGTTTATCTATTGCAGTACAGTGCAGAATAGACCCTTCTGGCCTTTCAAGCTGCATTACCCAGCAATCCCCCAATTTAACCTTAGTCGAATCACAGGACAGTTTACAATGATCAACTAATCTACTAACTAGTACACCTTTGGACTGTAGGAGGAAACCCACACGGTCAAGGGGAGAACGTACAAACTCCTACAGACATTGGCAGCTTCTTGTGTCTCCATCCAGCCAGCCAATGTGGTTTACACTGGTCAGTGCATGGGCACTCAGTGTTGGCGGTGAGGGCTGAAACGTAGGATTGGGTTCCAGTCCTGCCGCTGTCTGTAAAGGGTTTGTGCATCTTCTGCATGACTGTTTGGGGTTTGTCCGGGTGCTCTGATTTCCTTCCTCATACAGATTAGGGCTAGTGAGTTGTGGGCGTGCTGTGTTGGTGCTGGAAGCATGGTGACACTTGCAGGCTGCCCAGGACAATCCTCGCTGATTAGATTTGACTTAAACAATGTATCTCACTGTATGTTCTGATGTACATGTGACAAATAAAACAAATGTTCCTCTTTACTAACGTGAAAAAGATTTCACAGTGGAAAGTTGGCGGGAGAGTGATGGACTTCATGTTTCTAATTCACTCAGTCCACGCCCGAGGCAAACCATCATTCCAACAACTGAAACAAGAGCAGACATGGCTTTCCAGGCCACAGAAGCCTCCTACAGATGGTGACCTTGCCTGCATTTAATTCCTCTGTCAGAGTTAGCGGCGTCAGTGCTATGATATCAGGTTTCCTCTCCAAATAAGCCTAAATATTGACAGAAAGATATTCTCACAAGTAATTTACATAAAGAATATGATGTTAGAGCTGCAATAACAGGCAATAACTGGCCAGTGGATTAGTCTAACACCAAACACTTTTAATAGGACCATAAGACATAGGAGCAGAATTAGGCCATTCAGCCCATCAAGTGTGCTCGGCCATTCCAGCATGTCTGATTTATTAACCCTCTCAATGCCATTCTGTTGCCTTCTCCCTGTAATCTTTGACACCCTTACTAATCAATAATTTATCAACCTTAGCTTTAATTATACCCAATGACTTTGCCTCCACGAGTGTCTGTGGCGTGGAATTGCACAGAATCACTGCTCTCTGCCTAAAGAAATTCTTCCTCATCTCCATTCGAAAGGGATCTATTTTCTATCTATATTGTACTTTGTGTTGCACGTTTTTTACGTTTATTATGGTGGTTAGTCACTGGGTTGGGGCATGACAGGAGAGAAGAGTTTAGTTATGTATTCACACTTTGACTGGGAACCAGTCTGGTTTTGGGTAGAGCTAAGGGAGTGAGCTAGGGGGTGATACCCTTTTTTTGTTGACTGCTTAATTGCACTTAAGAAAGCTTAAACTTTCTTAAAATTGCTTGAATAGGCTTAAATACATTTGAATATTCTTGAACAGATTTAAGAATGCTTGGCTTAAGTACTAACATAAGAGGTACTGCAGATGCTGAAAATCTAGAGCAATACACACAAAATGCTGGAAGAGCTCAGCAGTCAGGCAGCGTATATGGAGAGCAATAAACTGTCAATGTTTCAGGCCAAGACGTTTTAGTCCTGATGAAGAGTCTTGGCCCAAAATGTCGACTGCTTATTCCTCTCCATGATGCTGCCTGACCTGCTAAGTTTCCCCAGCAGATTGTGAGTATTGGCTTAAGTACACTTATTTCGTTATATTGTTAGTTTTAGTTTCATTAGCTTTTATCGCTTCAGTTTGTTTTGCCAGTTTTTAAATAAATGATGGAACATATTCTTCGACCTTGGAACCTTGTTTTAGAATTGGAAAGCACGTCACGCAGGATCAACCCCTCCATACTTATTCTGTAAGTGGTGTTGATTTGTTTGAGTAAACATCACAGAGATGCCTTCTATTCTGAGGCTGTGTCCTCTAGTCCTAGACTCCCCCACTGTCTGAGGTTGTGTCCTCTAGTCCTAGACTCCTCCACTGTCTGAGGCTGTGTCCTCTAGTCCTAGACTTCCCCACTGTCTGAGGCTGTGTCCTCTAGTCCTAGACTCCCCCACTGTAGGAAGCATCTTCTCCACATCCGCTCTGTCTAGACCTTTCAATATTCAGCAAGTTTCAATGAGATCTCTCGCCCTTCTTCTAAACTCCAGCGAGTGCAGTCCCAGAGCCATCAGGACCAATGGATAGAGAAGAAAGGCACTGAAATCTCAAAAATCCAAATCATTCTACAACTCCACATAATGTTTGAAAGCTTGCTGTGCCCTGTAAACTCTGATCCTCTGTAACTCATTGTTCCCTGATCATATCGCGCTCCTCTCCTGTTAGACTACACCCTTTCAACAGTGAATGTGAGTCTGTTCTTATAAATAGTTCCCATAGTTTAGATGATGACCATAAAGCAGAATTAGGCCATTCAGCCCATCGATTTCATTCCCAGTGCAGCGAGACTCTCTGCAACAGTCCAATATTCAACAAACCCTGGCAATGCCAATGGAGTATTGCAGATTGCAGGGTCTCTGCCCGAAGGCTGATGGACCTCTTAACACCCTGCTGCCACTCAGCACGCGTGTACAGCCTTTCTGAATGCCCTGCCACTCAGTGCTAACGCAATTTTGTGCGATATTGTAACTGTGTGTGTGTGTGTGTGCGCTATATGCTGTAGTTGGCACCTTGCCTCAGAGCAACGATATTTCATTTAGCTGTACACGTGTACATGATTGAATGACAATAAACTTGAACTTGACATGACGATTTGAAACATTGATGTTTATTCCTCTCCATAGATGCCGCCTGACCTGCTGAGCTCCTCCAGCACTTTGTCTGTGCTGCCCTGGATTTCCAGCATCTACAGAATCTCTTGTGTTTACAGATTGTACAGCGTTTCTCAGTCTGGTGAGAACATGATAAATGCAAGCCTATCAAAACCTCAGCTTTAAGTCAGCTTTTTCAGGCTTTAACCACTGTAAGTGTTGAGTCTGCAAGTGAAGATATCATTCTGCTGGACAGGTGATGTGAAGCCTTCATAGGCCTTGAGCAAATTGTTTCATTTCTGTTACACTCATGTGCCTGTCTGGGACATGCTTCCTTCAAGGAATGGCCTGGCTTCACCTTGTAATATTGCTGATACCTCACCTAGAGCTGCCTTCACCCTCGTCTCTCACCCAGGCTGTCAGATTGAATTTCTGCTCCTGCCTTGATGCTAAATTCTTCCCAAACGCGATTTTCTTCACCCCCCTCCCTTCTGCACACTCCCCACTGCTGCTGTGTCCCTCATGAAGCAAAGTTACCAAGATCCATTAAATAATTCAAGTGATTCTAGGTGCCAGATAGATGCAGCTCAAACTCTGATAGCCTGTACTCTTCTGCATGTAACAGATCTTCAACGTTCAAAGTAAACTTATTATCAAAGTACCTATATGTCAACATATACAACCCTTCTTTTCTTTCTTTTTAAATCTTTTTATTAATTTTCAAAATTATAAACTCAATAACAAAGTTGGTACAAAGAGATTGTAATAATCTTGATCAGCATATACAAAAAGGATTTTAAGTAACATAGGTATAATAGGCTTCCAAATTCATAATGAAATTAGTCATAAAAAAAGAAATAAAAAGAAAAAAAATATATATAAACAAAGAAAAATCCCCAAAAGGAAAAAAAACAAAAAGAAACAGAACAAAACAGGGCTAGACCAATATCTTGAATCAGCCATGTTCAGTAATGTCGTCAACTCTGCTCCTCTATTCATATAATTTAAGTTAAAAAAAAGATTCCGAAAGGTCAGATTACATCATATGGAAATGTTGCATAAAAGGTTTTCAACTTTCTTCAAATTTAATTGAAGGATCAAAAATATCACTTCTAATTTTTTCTAAATTTAAACTTAATATAGTTTGAGAAAACCATTGGAATGTAGTAGGAGGATTGATTTCCTTCCAGTTCATCAAAATAGATCTTCTAGCCATTAAAGTAACAGATGCTATCATCCGACAGGCTGAAGAAAACAAAGATCTATGTTCTACCACTGCTACTACTGCGTCGACTAGTGGCAATCCAAAAATTGCCGTAATAGGATGGGGTTTTAAATCAAAGCATAGAACTGTTGAAATAATATCCAAAATATCTTTCCAATATTTTTCCAAAAGAGGACAGGACCAAAACATATGAGTTAAAGAAGCCACTTCAGAGTGACATCTATCACACGTGGGGTTTATATGGGAATAAAAACGAGCTAATTTATCTTTGGACATATGGGCTCTATGTACTACTTTAAATTCTATTAATATATGTTTAGCACATATAGAAGAAGTACTAACTAATTGAAAAATTTTATCCCATTTCTCTATAGGTAGACAAAGTTGAAGTTCCCTTTCCCATTCATTTTTAATTTTATCAGATATACTTAGCTGTAATTTCATAATCATATCATAAATAATTGCTATTAATCCCTTCTGAAGAGGATTTAAACTTAAAATTTTATCAATAATATCAGTAGGATTTGAAGTTGGAAATGTAGGCAACGTAGTATTTAAAAAATTTCTTATTTGTAAGTATCTAAAAAAATGGGATCTAGGCAAGTCAAATTTCTTAGATAACTACTCAAAGGACATAAAACAGTTATCCAGAAATAAGTCAAAAAAACATATTATGCCTTTCGTTTTCCATATCAAAAAAGCTTGGTCCATTATCAAGGGTTGAAAAAAGAAATTACATATAATAGGACTTGATAACATAAATTCATTCAGGCCAAAAAATTTACGAAATTGAAACCATATTTGCAACGTATGTTTAACTATAGGGTTAAACATTCGCTTATTCAATTTAGATAGTACAAAAGGAAGTGAAGTTCCTAAAATGGAAGCTAAAGAAAACCCTTGTACAGAGTGGCCTTCAAGGTTTACCCAATGTGGCCTTGGAGTTATATTCCAATCTTGCGTCCAAAATATTAAATTTCGAATATTAATTGCCCAATAGTAAAATTTTAGGTTAGGCAATGCCAAACCACCCTCTTTCTTAGATTTCTGTAAGCATATACAACCCTGAGATTCATTTTCTCTCAGTAAATAAAAGAAACACAATAGAATTATTGAAAGACGACACCCAACAGGACAACCCCCAGACTGTGCAAGTACATACAATACAGTACAAGATTAAAAAAATCTTCATCCTTTCAAAAGTGAATGTGAGTCTATTCTTACAAATATTTCCCATATTTTAGATGATAAGACATTAAGACAAAGGAGCAGCATGAGGCCATTCAGCCCACTGAGTCTGCTCCACCATTCCATCATGGCTGACTGATTTTCTCTCTTAATGCCATTCATAGAGTCAGAGTGTACAGCACAGAAACAGGCACTTTGGCCCATCAAGTTCATGACAAAACCACTTAAACTGCCTGTTCCCATCAACCTGCACCGGTACCATATCCATGTACCCATCCAAACTTCTCTTAAATGTTGAAATCGAGCTCACGTGCACCACTTGTACTGACAGCTGGTTCCACACTCTCACCACCCTCTGAGTTAAGAAGTTTCCCCTCATGTTCCTCTTAAACTTCACAAATCAATATCAACTCAATCAAGCTGAATTGTCATTCAAACCATACATTACGTGAAAGTAATCCTCTGGGGCCAAGGTGCAAAAACATATACACACATTCAAAATAGTGAGAAAGGACAAAGAAGAACATAGTTATGTAAGAAAGCACATTTTCAGTCCAAGATCCTGAGTGACAAGTCCCGCAAATTGATGGTTCCTGGCAGTCCAGCCTGTAATTCCACCGATACAACACTGGAGGGTAGCACCAATGGGGGAAGCCACCCCCAACAGAGCTGGGCGGCACACGATAATGCAAGTCCATGGCTTGAGGCCTAGTTCTCACTGCAACCAAAGCGACGCTGCTGCCTTGCCGTCAGTTTCTAAAACAAGGGAAGCAGGCCTGCAGAAATCAATGTCAACAGGGTCCTGCAATTGCAAATGAAACATCCAAGACAAGTACTCACATTTTCACTACATGCCATCTCGTGGCAGCCAAAAGGCAGCAACTTCAGTGCCTTCGAGTATGAGGCAACAGCATGATCTGCACCCAGGTCAGCTCTCCCGAACCCAGTCTGGCTCCTCCTGCAGCCCGGTGGCCTGCCCCGAATCCCTCAGCCCAACGGCTCGAATCAAATCCCTTCGTCTGACGCCTGACTAGAGTCCCTTGTCTCCACAGCCTGACTGGTGCAACTCACCTCCCTTGGCCCAACAGCCTGATGCCTGACAGTTTGACTTGAATCCCTCAGTCTGACAGCCTGACTTGGAGTCCCTCGGCTTGACAGCCTAACTCAAATCCCCTGCCCGATGGCCCAACTGGCGCAACTCGCCTCCCTTGGCCCAATGGCCCCACCTGACTCCCTTGGCTTGACAGACCGACTCTACTTCTCTGAACCACTGGCCGGCTCATACGAGCCCCGGCCGGCTACTCTGAGCAAAGAGCAGCTGACAGATGTGGTAGACCTGCTACACAGGTAGTTATTGTAGTCAAGAATGGTCTTATTATATACAAAAACACATTTAACAAAGATAACAAAAACAACTCACCTGTCACCCTTAAGCCATGATTCTGGTTGTAGTCCTACCCAACCTCAGTGGAAAAAGCATGCTTTCGTTTATCTTTCTATACCCCTCATAATTTTCTATACCTCTATCAAATCTCCTCTCAGTCTTCTACGTTCTAGAGAATACAGTCCTAACCTATTCACTTTTTCCTTGTAACTCAGGTCCTCCAGACCCAACAACATCCTTGTAAATTTTCTTTGTACTTTTTCAACCTTGTTTACATCTTTTCTGTAGGTAGGTGACCAAAGCTGCACCCAATACTCCAAACTAGACCTCACTAACATCTTATACAATTTCAGCATGACATCCCATCTTCTGTACACAATCAACACACATAAAAGTTGCTGGTGAACGCAGCAGGCCAGGCAGCATCTCTAGGAAGAGGTGCAGTCAACGTTTCAGGCCGAGACCCTTCATCAGGACTAACTGAAGGAAGAGTGAGTAAGGGATCCCTTACTCACTCTTCCTTCAGTTAGTCCTGACGAAGGGCAGTTAGTCATGATGAAGGGTCTCGGCCTGAAACGTTGACTGCACCTCTTCCTAGAGATGCTGCCTGGCCTGCTGCGTTCACCAGCAACTTTTATGTGTGTTGCTTGAATTTCCAGCATCTGCAGAATTCCTGTTGTTTCTGTACACAATACCCTGATTTATGAAGGCTAATGTGCAAAAAAGCTTTCTTTACAACTGTGACGCCACTTTCAACAAATTCTGAACTCGTGTTTCCAGATCCCTCTGTTCTACCACACTCCACAGTGGCCTGTGTAAGACCTACCTTAGTTGGTCCTACTGAAGTGCAAAACCTCGCACTTGTTTGCATTAAATTTCATCTACAATTTTTTTCTGCTGATGCCCCTGCAAGCCATGATAGCCTTCCTCACTGTCCACAACAACCCCTCTCCTGTCGCTAAGGATAATTTACATATCTCTGCTAGGGCCCCAGAAATTTCTTCACTTGCCTCTCGCAGGGTCTGAGGGAACACCTCGTCAGACCCTGGGGATTTATCCACCCTGATTTGCCTCCTCTGTAATCTCCATGAAGATGATGCCACTTTACCTCACTTCTATAGATTGACCAATTTTGTCCCTAGCAATCCTTTTGCTCTTAACATATCTGTAGAAAACCAAGATTTCCTACACATTATCTTTTCTCCTGCTTTCTTCCCTGTAACCTTTCACTCCCTTACTAATCAAGTACCTGTTGCCCTCTGCTTTAAATACATACAATGGCAAACTCCATGGCCATCTGTTGACTAAAGAAATTCCTCCTCATCTCTGTTTTAAAGGAATATCCCTATATTCCATTCTGTGCCCTTTGGTCCTGGATTTCCCCACTATTGGAAACACCCTCTCCATGTCCACTCTAAGCCTTGCAACATTTGGTAGGTTTCAATGAGATCAACCCTCATTCTTCAAAACTCCAAGGAGTACAGGCCCAGAGCCATCAAGCACTCTTCGTACATTAATCCTTTCATCCTAGGATCATTCTTACTCCCTCACGTGTAGGTGAGTGGTAGGTTCTGGAGGTAATGTGGCAAGGATTGAAATGGGATGTTTAATGAGTGCAAATGGGTTGTTTATGGTTAGGGTGGATGTGACTCTATGACACCCTAAGGAAATCCATAAGATCACAGGGAGAGCACAACATGGAGAGCAGCTGAGGTTCGGATTGAACCTGGGTCACGAGCTACGACGCAGCAGCACAACCAAATGCACATTGTATTTATTTCTGAGTCGTCCCAACTTAATTCAATTCACTTTCTAAGCAATGATTCACAGCGCCTAAAATAAATTCCATATGTGAAGAAAGCAATTGAAATTTTGTCTTGAATTGTTGATCTTGTCCTTTGCCCACCGAATTGTAATTTGCCAGTTCCGATTCCAATTCGGATTTAGTTATCAGACGTGCATAGAAACATACAGTGAAATGCGTCTTTCGTATTAACAACCAATACACACTGTTATGTATCAGGGACAGCCTGCAAGTACCACCACACATTCCAGTGCCAACGTAGCACACCTACAACATTCAGCAATTCCAAAAAGGGCTTAACTAGCCTCTGCAAATCACAAACAAATCCAGGTTCCAAACACTAGTCCCTCATCATTCTACAGTTACATATAACTTCCCATAATTATTCCATTTCCTTTTCTGACCTAACTTCCTTATCTAAGGCCACGTTCTATACAAAATTCTCATGACTTTTTTTTACTTAATTATAAATAATCCATATGGAACTTATCAAAAAAAGCTTTCTGAAAATCCAAACAATCTGTAGTTTAGGGACCTATTTAATTCTCTTTTAGACCTAATGCATTGCTTAATACCTTTGATATACCATGATACAGCACATTTTGAGGTGATCCCTCGGAAAGGTGACATCCATCATTAAGGAATCCCGTCACCCAGGACATGCTCTCTTCTCATTGCTACCACCAGGGAGGAGGTACCGGAGCCTGAAGATACATTCATTGTTTTTGGAACAGCTTCTTCCCTTCCACCATCAGATTTCTGGATGGATAATGAAAACTACACTTACTATTTTTGCACTACAAATTTAATTTTTATATATTTTCCCAACCGTGATTCCCCTCTTCCTTCCCCTTACCACTCACAGTCCATAATAGAGATTTACGCTAGAATCAGATTTATCATCACCCACGTATGTCATGAAATTTGTTTCTTTTTGGTGGCATGTATATATATATATACACACACATACAGTAGAGCACCTCCTGCTTCACTAGTGGATCAAGTTTCACACCTGTCCCTGCAGTCCCACCCCCCACTTACTATTCAGGGCCCCACACAGTCCTTCCAGGTGAGGTGATAATTCACCTGTGAGTCTTTTGGGGTCTTCTGTTGTATCCGTCGCTCCTGGTGTGTCCTCCTGTACACCGGTGAGACCCAACATAGTTTGGAAGATCTTTTCGCCGAGCATCCTCACTCAGTCTGCCACAAAGAGCGGGATCTCCTGGTAGTCATCCATTTAAATTCTCTTTCCCATTCCCATTCTGATAGGTCAGTCCATGGCCTCCTCTGCTGCCAGGATGAGGCTGTGTGCCAGTTCAAGGAGCAACTCCTGGGTAGCCTATAACCTGATGGCATGAACATCGATTTCTCAAACTTCCAGTAATTGCCCCCCGCCTCACCATTCCCCATTCCTTTTTCCTTCTCTCACCTTATCTTTTTACCTGCCTATCACCTCTCTCTGGTGTTCCTCCACCTTCCCTTTGTTCCACTGTCTTCTACCCTCTCCTGTCAGATTCCCTCTTCTCCAGCTCCTTATCTCTTTCACTAATCAACTTCCCATCTCTTTACTTCACCCCCCCCCTCCCAGTTTCACCTGTCACCTGCCTCCTTGTACTTCTTCCTCCAACCCCCTATCTTTTTTTCTGACACTTCTCTCCTTCCTTTTCAGTCCTGATGAAGGGTCTTGGCCTGTCAGTACCTCCAGCTGAACTCTGTCTTTTTGTGTGTTTCCCCCAGCCGTCATCCTGTGTTTTTGTATCGCCATGTGCTCTTGTTTGTTTTCATGTCCCATGTGCTCCTGTCCCCGCCCCTGCTCTACTCCGGTATCTGTATCACTGATTACTCCACCCTCACTGGTTTCCCATTATTACCTGCATTGCTGCCACCTGGGTCTCATTGTGCTCCACCTATGGTCTGCCTCTGTTTATTGCTCAGTGTATTTCAGTCCTGTGTTTCTACCTGTGTGTTGCCAGATTGTGCCAGTGAGTTTTCCAGAGCCTTTCCAGCATTTATATCTAAACTCTGTCCTTCTGAGTATTGACCCTGCCTGTTTGCTGACCCTGATTTCACCTGTTTATCCTGATTGTTCTGGTTTTTGACTCTGCCTGTTTCTTGATTCTAATTTTTGAATTTCTCTGGATTTTTTGAACTTTGACGCGACTTTGTTGCCCCTCTGGATTTGTTACTCAATAAATATCACAGTGTGCCCAGTACTTGGTCTGCGATTGAGTCCCTGCTCCAGCGCCCTGTCATCGGCCCAAAACATCGACTGTATACTATCCATAGATGCTACGTGGCCTGCTGAGTTCCTCCAGCATTTTGATCTATATATATAGTATACATTTCTTATTGTAACTTATACTAAATTTTGTGTTGCAATGTACCGCTGCTACAAAACAACAAATTTCACAACATTTGTCAGTGATTATAAACCTGATTCTGATTATTTGCTATCAAAATTAGAAATGCAATGTGGAGTTAACCTGGGGGCTAACATTACTTGTTAGACATTGGTACAATTTTCAAATCTGTAATTCCAAGATTAGAGACAACCATCTCAAACTTCTGCAATTTGGCCCACAGAACAACTGATATTTGACCAGACACCATGCGAGTTGTGAATTCCATATCTCCATTCCTGATGAAGGGTCCTGGCCTGAAACGTCAACTGTACCTCTTCCTATAGATGCTGCCTGACCTGCTGCATTCACCAGCAACTTTGATGTGTGTTGCTTGAATTTCCAGCATCTGCAGAATTCCTCGTGTTTGCATTCTCCATTGAAGGCTCAGCTAAATGAACGGAAAGTGTGAAACTCAGAAGTTGCAGACAACACGATGTTCAAATGGCTATAATATCCCCAAGCAGAATAAGCTTTATCCCAGATGATATCCAATGCAACGGGAGCATTGTCTCCATCATCTGCTGGTATTTAGTTTCAGGCTCCAAGGACACTCTCTCTTTTCTCTCAAGCTAAAGGAAAGGGTGAGTTGGCCAATTTTCTTCGAAGGAATTGGTGTTGGATTTCCTTTACTGTTTCTCTTCCCCCCCGCCCCCCCCAAACTCCATTCCATCAGAAACTATGTTTATTGATAATCTATCTTCAAGGATCCATCTCCCTGTGTCCTTTCGTCAAGCTACTGGCTTTGATCCTGATGATAAGAATGAGGAGGGAGCATTTAATGGCTCCAAGGCTGTACTTACTGGAGTTTAGAAGAATGCGGGGGTGGGGGGGGGTCCCTTTGAAACCTACCGAATATTGAAACGCATTGATAGAGTGGATGTGGAGAGGATGTTTCTTATTGTGTGAGAGTCTAGGACAAGAGGGAACAGCATCAGAATAGAAGGATATCCCTTTAGAAGAGGGATGAGGAGAAATTCCTTTAGCCAGACGATGGTGAATCTCTGGAATTCATTGCTACAGAGATACTCTGTTTACTGCGCAACAGAACCAATGCTGGCTGGACAATCCAAGCCTACAGAAAACGCTGGAGGAGCTCAGCAGGTCAGGCAGCATCTGTAGAGAGGAATACGCAGTCCACGTTTTGGGCTGAAACCCTTCATCAGGACTGGAAAGGAAGGGGGCAGAAGCCAAGCAAGAAGGTGGGGGGAGGAGAAGGAGTACAGGCTGACTGGAATTGGTGAAACCAGGATAAATTAACAGAAGTTTGAGAAATCAATATTCATGCCATCAGGTTGGAGGCTACACAGCTGCTCCAACCTGTGTGTAGCCTCGTCGTGACAGTAGAGGAGGCCATGGACTGACATATCGGAATGGGAAGTCAAATTAAATGGGTGGCCACCAGGAAATACCGTCTTTTGCAGTAGACAGAGCAAAGGTGATGGACAAATCACTCCCCCAATCTGTGTTTCCCTCCATGGATGCTGCTTGACCTGCTGAGTCCCTCCAGCATTTTGTGTGTTGCTCAAGATTCCCAGCATCTGCAGGATCTTTTGTGCTGATAATCCAAGTCTAGACTGCCAGTAGGAAGTTGGTCAATTGAATTCTCAATCTATGAAAGCCAACCGTTAATTCATGAGACCAACCTGTTAAAGATGAGGTAACAGTCCAGGCTACAGTGAGGACAAGGCAAGATGAAGGAAATGGGCTGTCACTGTCACAAGTACAATTACTGATAGAGTTCGGTGTAGGTATGGAGAGTATCAATACGTAACAGTCAGCTCTCAGGACACACCAGGAACTGCACTTGCTGGAGAATAGAGCAACACCTGATCTGCTGGAGGAACTTGGCAGGTTGAGCAAGATTTAGGGGGAAAGGAATTGTCAATGTTTTGGATTGACACCCTGTATGAGGACAATGCTCAGCTTCGTTCCTGTATCACCCATGCTCTTAATCCAGTATACTGTATATCAATAAAAGAGAAACTGCTCTGGTGTGTCCACTGGTTCATGGTTCCAGATTTAAGGTGGATTCTGTCATCAGGAAAACATTGAATTCCAGAATTCATTCACACAAAACAGGTATTGAGCAATTGATTACAGTGGCCATCATGGGCGGCATGTTAGTGAAATTGTTTTACAGCGCCAGCGATCACCAATGCTGGTTCAGTTCCCACCATTGTTTGTGAGGAGTTTGATCATTCTACCCATGACTGTGTAGGTTTCCTCCAGGTGCTCCGGTTTCCTCCCACATTCCAAAAGTGTGTGGCTTAGTGTTGGCATCCTATGTTGGCACAGGAAGCATAGTGACACTTGCGGATTGCCCCCCTCGGACTGTGTAGGTCATTGACAGAGAAAGCACGTTTCACTGTGTGTTCCAATGTCTTGATGTACATGTGATAAATAAGGCTTACTTTACCCCCAAACTCGTAGGTTTGCTGTCAGACTCACCAATATTGTATTGCTCATGGCTCTAGCCAGCTGAACCCCCACTTTGGTGTTGGGAAATTCAGATGTGATTAATTTAAATCCAGCAGTGGGGCTCAGAGCCAAAGATAACCATGTGTGTCAAACAGTAAGTCTGGTTCTTTGCTTCTTGTTACAAACTGAGGTAACACTGATCATTACTGCATTGTGTTAGGAGAGTGAACTTTCACCCTGGCATCAGGAGTTGGTCAGGCAGTCATTGTTCTGAACAAGTGGTGAATATGAACTATCTTGATACATGGTTAGGTACATAATTACCAGCAATCCACTGCCGAGACCGATTTGATTTCAGAGGAATGACCCAACACACCTCTGCTGTAATAAATCATTTGCTGTAGGAAAAGCAGGAAGAGTTTTGAACTCGAGAGTGAAAACACTTCATGATTCATGAAAGAGAGGCAAAAGTTTAAAAATTATGATTGCTATTAAAACCTCCTGTCAGCAGCTGCAAACAATTAGTTTTAACCTCATGCACTTACACCATAGTCCAGTGCGCTGTTTAGAATGCTGCACAGATGAGTGGTGTCTGCACACAGTCCTCTGATATTCCTCATATTAATCACTGACCTCAAGCAAAATGACGAATATCATAGGCTGTGGAGTAGCTGTTCGTATCAAAAATGTGGTGCTATAGACAAAAAGGTTCAGGGAGCTTTAAGAATGCATGATGAGAGCTTTGATTCAGCCGGCCGATCCCCGTGATTATCACGACGTGCTCTGACAATGTCGGAACCCGAGTGCGGAGGAAAGACAGACTCCAATATAGAGAAGGCGACCAGAGTTTATTCATTAGGATTCCAACAGGTGGCTTCGGCGACACCACGAGATGTAGCAGTTTCAAAGCTAGGACACCACAAATAGCGCTAATCAGGCATCCGCTTAAATAATGCAAGTTACATGGAATCCACAAGCCTATCAAAATAAACTTAACAAGTTTAAGCAGAAAGTACCAGGAGATTGTATTATAAAGAACGAGTCGCTCGAGAAAAACCCAAGGTATTCTAAACAATTAATAACTCTTATTAAACAATGCTTAACCAATTCAGGTGCTCTAAAAACCTCAGAACCCAGTGTTCACGAGTGCCCTGTACAGGCCGGAAGAGGTCATTATAGTGAGGGACATTGTTACGCCAGTAAGGAATTGTTACTCAATCAGCATAAGACTGGCAGTAATCAGGAGCATTTATGAGGCACTTACAGAACAGTACATCACAATGCAGGCCATTCAGCCCATGATGCTCTGCTAACCTTTTAACCTTCTCCATGATCAATCTAACCCTTTTCTCCCATGTAATCAGCAGCCCTCCATTTCTCTGTCATTCATGTCCTGTCTAAGAGTTTCTGAAATGTCCCTGATGTATCTGCCTCAACCACCCTCGGCAGTACACTGCACACACCTACAACTCTATGAGTTAAAACCCTGCATCTGACATCGTCCCTATACTTCCCTCCAATCACCTTAAAAGGATGTATTTTGGCATTAGCTCTCCACTCTCTCTATGCCTCTGAGAACCTTATACACCTCTATCATCTGCCCTCATCCTCCTTCACTCCAAACAGAAAAGCCCCAACTCACTCAGCCGTAAGAAATGCTCTCTAATTCAGACAGGATCTCAGTAAAGCCCCCCTTCACCCTCTCTAAAGCTTCCACATCCTTCCTAGAATGAGATGACCAGAACTGGACACAATACTCCAGGTGTGGTCTAACTGGGTTTCATAGTTCCATATTCTAGTTAAGTCCATGTTTTGGTCCCGTGCCTGACACATTTAATACAGGGGTTCCGACCTGGGGCCCACGCACCCCTTGGTTAATGGCAGGGGTTGGGATATCCTGACTCTGAGAATGCTCAATAAGTCCTGGCCTCTCTGTCATCTCACCATCCTGTGTTAGAGCCATTCAAAGGGATGTAGAACTCTGGGGATGAGCTTCTTGCCTTAAAGCTTTGATTCTTGAGCCTGACTGCCATCACTAGTTTTAACTCACTGCTCGACATTGTTCAATGTTCACTGAGGGTCCATATTCTCTCACTGATTTCCCTGTGTTACCTTGTGCACAGTTTATGGACTTCAAATGAAAATAGAGAGTGTTTACAGAGACTATTTTCTTCTTGTTGCCTGGTCTCTTCATACCTTCTAACTCTTCTATCAAAATCTGTAACCAGTGACAGAAATGCAGTGAACATGGCACATTAAACACAGAACAGTACAGGAGAGGAACAAGCCCCTTTGCCCTGATTAAAATTATATACCTCTATCAAGTCATCTCTCATCCTCCTTCCCTCTGACCCTCAACACAGGTGACCTCAGGGTTGTGTCCTGAGTCCCCTCCTCTACTCCCTTTACACCCATGACTATGCTCCACACACAACTCCAATCTGCTGATCAAATTCATAGATGACACAACTTTGATCGGCTTTATTTCTAGTGGTCATGTTTGACCAATCTATTGGAGTTTTTCGAGCAGGTTACCAGGAAAGTGGATGAAGGGAAGGCAGTGGATATTGTCTACATGGACTTCAGTAAGGCCTTTGACAAGGTCCCGCATGGGAGGTTAGTTAGGAAAATTCAGTCGCTAGGTATACGTGGAGAGGTAGTAAATTGGATCAGACATTGGCTCAATGGAAGAAGCCAAAGAGTGGTAGTAGAGAATTGCTTCTCCGAGTGGAGGCCTGTGACTAGTGGTGTGCCACAGGAATCAGTGCTGGGTCCATTGTTATTTGTCATCTATATCAATGATCTGGATGATAATGTGGTAAATTGGATCAGCAAATTTGCTGATGATACAAAGATTGGAGGTGTAGTAGACAGTGAGGAAAGTTTTCAGAGCCTGCAGAGGGATTTGGACCAGCTGGAAAAATGGGCTGAAAAATGGCAGATGGAGTTTAATACAGACAAGTGTGAGGTATTGCACGTTGGAAGGACAAACCAAGGTAGAACATACAGGGTTAATGGTAAGGCACTGAGGAGTGCAGTAGAACAGAGGGATCTGGGAATACAGATACAAAATTCCCTAAAAGTGGCGTCACAGGTAGATAGGGTGGTAAAGAGAGCTTTTGGTACATTGGCCTTTATTAATCAAAGTATTGAGTTTAAGAGCTGGAATGTTATGATGAAGTTGTATAAGGCATTGGTGAGGCCGAATCTGGAGTATTGTGTTCAGTTTTGGTCACCAAATTACAGGAAGGATATAAATAAGGTTGGAAGAGTGCAGAGAAGGTTTACAAGGATGTTGCCGGGACTTGAGAAACTCAGTTACAGAGAAAGGTTGAATAGGTTAGGACTTTATTCCCTGGAGTGTTGAAGAATGAGGGGAGATTTGATAGAGGTATATAAAATTATGATGGGTATAGACAGAGTGAATGCAAGCAGGCTTTTTCCACTGAGGCAAGGGGAGAAAAAAACCAGAGGACATGGGTTAAGGTTGAGGGGGAAAAGTTTAAAGGGAACATTAGGGGGGGCTTCTTCACACAGAGAGTAGTGGGAGTATGGAATTAGCTGCCAGACGAGGTGGTAAATGCGGGTTCTTTTTTAACATCTAAGAATAAATTGGACAGATACATGGATGGGAGGTGTATGGAGGGATATGGTCCGTGTGCAGGTCAGTGGGACTAGGCAGAAAATGGTTCGGCACAGCTAAGAAGGGCCAAAAGGCCTGTTTCTGTGCTGTAGTTTCTATGGTTTATGGTTTCTATGGTGATGAGACAACCTACAGAGGAGAGGTTGACACCCTGACACAGTGGTGCAAGGATAACAACCTCTCCCTCAATGTCCAGAAAACAAAAGAGCTGCTCACAGATTACAGGAGGAACGGAGACAGGCTTTGCCCTGATCAACATCAGTGGGACTGAAGCTGAGAGGGTAAGTAGTTTCAACTTGGGATACTCATCACCGAAGATCTCACCTGGACTGTACACACCAGCTGTGTGGCAAAAAAAGTACAACAGCATCACTTCCCCCTCAGGCGACTGAAGAAGTTTGGCAAGAGCCTCCAAATCCTCAACCCCTTCCACAGGGGCACCATTGAGAGCATCCTGACTGGCTGTATCACTGCCTGGTACGGGAATTGCACCAACCTTGATCACTGGGCACTGCAGAGAGCGATATGGACAGCCCAGTGCATCTCTAGATGTGAACGTCCCTCCATTGAGGACATTTACACCAGCAGGTGCAGAAAGAAGGGCTGAAAGATCATTGGGGACACCAGTCATCCCAACCATAATGTCACGGTCTGGTCTGTAAAGTCAACATTCTGGTTCAAGGACCGGTCTATGAATTCTGTACTCTGGTTATCCCGTTTTTCCCTTGTTCCGTTGGGTGCCTTAATTGAGGCACCTGATTCTCATTTTGGGCTGGCAACATAAATAGCTCAGGGGTCCAGTGATTCCTTGCTGAACAGTCCTTGTCAGTAACCTCGTCAGTAACCTCGGCAGTATCCTCGGCAGTAAACTCGTCAGTAACCTCGGCAGTACCCTCGGCAATACCCTCAGCAGTATCCTTGGCAGTATCCTCGTCAAGTTAACCCGCCAGAGTGAGACTAGAGCCACTGTCTGTAGTTCCTGGGCTACGTTGAGGGCTTGCTGCTACTTGTAGCCTTTTTGTGTCAAGATAAAGAACAGTCTATCGTTGTGTGGATTTGTCTCTCTGTGTTCTCTCCTCCGCTGGGTAGGTCCGGCCGTTTGCCGCTACCCTGAGGAAGAACGGTCTCAGTGTTTTGTGCCTTGTGTCTAAGAAGAGTCCCGGCTCTATGTCCTGTGTCCAAGGAGGAACCCCGGCTCAGTGTTCCGTGTCCTGTGTCTAAGTCAAGTCTGAGCCTAGTCTAAGTCAAGAGTCAAGTTCCAAGTCCAAGTCGAGAGCAAAGTCCCAAGTCCAGTCCAAGACAAGTCTGAGTCAAATCCAAGCCAAGTCTTGACCCAGGTACCGAGTCCCTGCCAAGACCCGAGTCCCGAGTCATGACCTGTGTTCCCTCCAATTTCAAGTCCCAAGTCCAAGTCCAGGTTTTCCGGTTTGTCACTCTTTGTCTACCTTTGTGTTATCATTTTGTCCTCGCTCCTTGGCTTCCCTAGCATTCTTAATAAACGTAGTACAGGTCCTAGTACTTCAGTGTCTGTGTCTTGCATTTGGGTCCACCCGTGCCCTGCACTTATGACACATAAACTGTTTCAGCTGCTTCCATCTGGCAAACAGTACCACAACATTAAAGCCAGGACCAACAGGCTATGGGACAGCTTCTTTCTAAAGCCATTAGACTTATAAATTCACATCTGTACATTGCAACAGAGTCATAACGCAAAGACTTTTACCCCACATTGTGGGATGGATGTACAAGTTAAATAAATTCAAGTCAAATCAATTCCACAGAGAAAGGCCTAGCTTGCTCAATCTATTGTGATAAGACCTACTCTCTAACTCAGTAACATCCTGGTAAACCACCCCAGCATCCTCTCTAAAGCTTCCACATTCTTCCTAAAATGAAAAAACAAAGAACTGATGAAGGGTCTCAGCATGAAATTTCAGCTGTTTATTCCTCTCCATAGATGCTGCTTGACCTGCTGAGTTTCTCCAGCTTTTTGTATGTGTTGCTCTGCAGAATCTTTAGTGTTTATGCAAATTAAACTAATCCCTTTTCTCTTCACACAATCCATATCTCTCCATTCCCTGGATATCTATGTATCTAACAGCCTCTACCGTATCTGTTTCCACCACTCCTCAGCTGCCTGTTGCAGGCACCCACAATTCTCTGTATAAAAAGCTCCCTTTATAAATTTCCTTACACTTTCCACCTTTCTCATTAAATTGTTGCCAAGTCTATGGAAAATTCTGCTGTATTCCCAGGATTACTAATAGAGAAAGGTTAACAATTACTCATTCTAAAATATTAAGGGATCTGGGAGTGTGAAAGCAAAGAGAAAGGAAAAGGTCTACGAACCGGGAGCTGATGAGCAAGAAGTCCTGATGTAGGGTTTTGACTCAAGGTGTTGACAACTCCTTCCCAGGTTTCACAGACGCTGCTCGATTCGCAGAGTTCTTCCAACGGATTGTTTGTTTCTCCAGGTTCCAGCGTCTGCAGTCGCGTGTGTCTCAACACATGAAATGCTTCTTCTTGTTCCTGTAAAATATTATAATTTTGATTTAAGAATGCAGAATACTTTTTTTTCTCAACTTTCCTAAATTTACCATCACAAGATATTCACTCTCTGCTTAAACTGTGCAGAAAGATTGGAATTGATTCTTTGTGGAACTAAAATCCGTTCCTCTCCACCCGTACTTCTCTGTAGTGATTCGACTAAATATCTTGCATGCAGTTTTCACATGCCAAATCCTTGTCCAGCAATCCGAATCAGAATCAGGTATAACATCATCAGCATATCTTGTGAAATCTGTTAATTTAGCAGCAACTGTACAATGCAATACATGATAGATATTGAAAATGACATTAAGTATGTATATGTATATTAAATAAATTAAGATATGTAGTGCTAAAATAGAAATTTAAAAATCATAGTGTGGTAGTGTTCATGGGTTCAATGTCCATTTAGGAATTGGATGGCAGAGGGGAAGGAGCTGTTCCTGAATTGCTGAGTGTGTGCCTTCAGGCTTCTGTCCCTCCTTCCTGATGGTAACAGTGAGAAAAGGGCATGTCCTGCGTGGTGGGTGTCCTTGATGATAAATGCCACTTTTCTGAGGCATCGCTCCTTGAAGATGAATTTGGATACTACAGAGGCTCGTATCCATGACGGAGCTGACGAATTTTACAACTCTCCACCTTACTTTGATCCTGTGCAGTAGCGCCCCCATACCAGATGGTGATGCAGCCAGTCAGAGTGATCTCCATGGTACATGTGTAGAAGTTTTCGAGTGTTTTATACCATAAGACCAGAAGAGAAAGGAGCAGAATTAGGCTACAAGGCCCATCGAATCTGCCCTGCCATTCAACCATGGCCGATCCTTTTTATTCCCCTCCTCAGCTCCACTCCATGACCTACTCTTTGTAACTTTTGAGCACGAGGACAATCAACAGCCTATCAATCTCCACCTTAAATACACCCAACGACCTCAAAGTTCTAAAAGTCGCTCCTCAATTTTGAGACTATACCCTCTAGTTCTGGATACCCCTACCAGAGGAAACATCCTCCCCACGTCCAACTTATCTAGTCCTTTCAACATTCGATAGGTTTCAAAGAGATCCCCACACATTCTTCTGAGTGAGTATAGGCCCAAAGCTGCCAAAAGCTCCTCACATGTTAAACCCCTTCGTTCCTGAAATCATCCTCTTGAACTTCCTCTGGACTCTCTCCAATGTCAACAAATTCTCTATCTCTTCTTTCAGTTAGTCCTGACGAAGGGTCTCGGCCCGAAACGTCAACTGTACCTCTTCCTATAGATGCTGCCTGGCCTGCTGCGTTCACCAGCATTTTTTATGTGTGTTGCTGAACACATTCTTTCCGAGTTTCAGGGCCCAAATATTTTAACAATACTCTGTGTGGCCTGACTAGTGTCTTATAAAGCCTTAGCATTATCTCCTCGCTTTTATATTCTATTCCCCTTGAAATAAATGTCAACATTGCATTTGCCTCTTTATCACAGACTCAATTTGTAAATTAACCCTCTGGGAGTCTTGTACAAGGACTCCTAAGTCCCTTTGTACCTCTGTACCTTTGAATTTTCTCCCCATTTAGATAATAGTCTGCACTATTGTTCCTTTTATGCATTTTAAGGCATGGACAGAGTGGATGTGGCAAAGTTGTTTCCCATGATGGGGGAATCTAGTATCAGAGGGCATGACTTAAGGATTGAAGGGCGCCCATTCAGAACAGAGATGCGAAGAATTTTTTTTAGCCAGAGGGTGGTGAATCTGTGGAATTTGTTGCCACGGGTGGCAGTGGAGGCCAAGTCATTGGGTGTATTTAAGGCAGAGATTGATAGGTATCTGAGTAGCCAGGGCATCAAAGGTTATAGTGAGAAGGCGGGGAAGTGGGACTAAATGGGAGAATAGATCAGCTCATGATTAAATGGGAGAGCAGACTCGATGGGCCAAATGGTTGACCTCTGCTCCTTTGTCTTATGGTCTTATGCTTTTATGTATCATGCATTTCCCAACACTGTACTTTTTCCCCATTCTTCCAATTTGTCTAAGTCCTGCTGCAATCGTATTGCTTCCTCAGCACTACCTCCCCTCCACCTATCTTCATATCATCTGCAAACTTTGCCACAAAGCCATCAGTTCCATTATCTAAATCACTGACAAACAATGTGAAAAGTAGCAGTCCCAATACTGACTCCTGAGAACCACCACTAGTCACCGGCAGCCAACCAGAAATGGCCCCTTTTATTCCCACTCACTGCTTCCTGCCTGTCAGCCATTCCTCTGTCTATGCGAGTATCTTTCCTGTAGTGTCACAGGATTTTATCTTGTTAAGCAGCCTCATGTGTGGCACCTTATCAAATGCCTTCTGAAAATCCAAATGGAAGATTCCTTTGTAATCTTTGTCCATCCTGCTTGTTACTTCCTCGAAGAACTCTAACAGATTTGTTAGACAAGATTTCCCTTTACAGAGACCATGCTGACTTTGACTTGTTTTATCATTACTCTCCAAGTACCCTGAAACTTCATCCTTAATAACAAACTCCAACATTTTCTCAACCACTGAGATTAAGCTAAATGGCTAATTCTTTCTTTTGCCTTCTTCTTTTCTTAAAGAGCGGAGTGAAATTTGCAATCTTCCAAACCCCTGGGCCATGCCAGAATCAAGTGATTCTTGAAAGATCATGACCAATGCATCCATTATCTCTTCAGCAACCTTTCTCAGGACTCTGGGATGTAGTCCATCTGGTCCAGGTGACTTATCCATCTTAAGTGCTTTGAGTTTGCCTCGCACTTTTTCCTTTGTAATAGCAATGCACTCACTCCTGCTCCCTGACACTCACAGGCCTCTGGCACACTGCAAGTGTCTTCCACAGTGAAGACAGATGCAAAATATCCATTCAGTTCATCTGCCATCTCTTTGTCCCCCATTACTACCACACCAGCATCATTTTCCAGTGGTCCAATATCAACTCTCACCTCCTTTTGATATAACTGAAAAACCTTTAGTATTCTGCTTTATATTATTGGCTAGTTTGCCCTCATATTTCATCTTTTCCCTTCTTATGGCTTTTTTAGTCGCCTTTTGTTGGATTTTAAAAGCTTCCCAGTTATCCAACTTCCCACTCACTTTTGCTACCTTATATGCCCTTTCCTTGGCTTTTATGCAGTCCTTAACTTCCTTTGTCAGGCACGGTTGCTTACCACTGCTATTTAAGAACATCTTCTTCAGGATGAACTTTAGTTCTATCCTATGAACCATGTGAACTATTCCCAGAAACTTCAGCCATCTCTGCTCTGCTGTCATCTCTGCCAGTATCCTCCTCCAATCCACCTGGGCAAGCTCCTCTCTCATGCCTCTGTAATTCCCCTTATTCCTTTGCGATACAGATACTTGTGACTTATGCTTCTCCCTCTCAAATTGCAGGATGAATTCTATGGTGTGGCATAAATAATGGTCATTTTGGGCCAAGACTCTTCATCAGGATTTGGCCCAAAATATCGATTGTTTAGTCCCCTCCATAGATGCCGCCTGACCTGCTGAATTCCTGCACACTTCGTGTGTTGCTCTGGACTTCCAGCATCTGCAGAATCTCCTGTGTTTATTAGCCTGTAACCGACAGTGTAACCCAAGTGCACATAGTCCATTTGACCAAATGGGAATCTGGCAGTTCATTCTCAAAGATGATAAAACATCATCAGTTAGTGTTTCACGGGAGAGTGAAGTCAGCCATGACTAATATAAAGAACAATATATGGCCAGGCAGGCTAATTTGTTTACTCAGTAGATTATAATTGGCTGTTTTATTGCTCTCAGAGTGGTAATTGTGACAATTTATATGATTTACAGAAGTAGTTACAAATCTATTAGGATGTGTGAATTTATACGGAAAACAGAATTTCACAGCAGTGATTGTTCACTTCAGCATTCATTGCCACGGACGGTTGTAAAGGCCAAGTCACTGGGTATATTTACCGTGGATGGTGATGGGTTCTTGATAAGTCAGGGTGTCAAACATTACAGAGAGAAGGCAGGAGAATGGGGTTTACAGGGATATTAAATCAGCCATGATGGAGTGGCGAAGCAGACTCGATGGGCTGAATAGCCTAATTCTGCTCCTACATCTTATGGCCTTATAAGTCCCAGGCAGGACCTGGATTCAGATTCAGACTGAGATTCAAATGTATTTATCACGGGTACATCAAAGCATACAGTGAAATGCGCCATTTGCTTTAACAACCACCACAAGCTAAGGATGAAATGGCATATGAACTAAATAAGTATTTTGTTTTGGGTGGAAGGGACTAACAGGATGCCAGAAGTTTGAGAACACCAGGGGATAGAAATTGCCATTACATGGGAAAAGGTGCTTTGGAAGCTGAAAGGTCTGAAGGTGGATAAGTCAGCTGGACTGGATGGACTACACCTAAGGGTTGTGAAAGAGCTGGCGGAGAGATTGTGGAGGCATTGGTAATGATCATTCAGGAATCACTAGATTCTGGCATAGCTCTGGAGAACCAGTAAACTGCAATGTTACTGCGTTCTTCAGAAAGGGAGAGAAGCGGTAGAAACAAAATCATAGGCCAGTTAGTCCGACCTCAGTGGTTGGAAAGATGTTTGAGTCGATTGTTAAGAAAGATGTCTCAGGGTACTTGGAGGTACATGATAAAATAGGCCAGAGTCATTATGATTTCCTTAAGGGAAAATCTTGCATGAAATCTTTGTGCAGGATTCCCTAAGGGTTGAATCTGTGGTGAGGAAGGCAAATGCAATGTCAGCATTAATTTCAAGAGGACTAGAATATAAAAGCAGGGATGTAATGCTGAGGCTTTTTAAGGCATGAGTGTGGTCACTTGTGAGCAGTTTTGGGCACCTTATCTAAGAAAGGATGTGCTGACATTGGAGAGGGTTCAGAAGAGAGTCACATATGAATGATAATAAAACTGATTCTGATTTTAAGATGTGACCGTCTTTTGAAGTCCAGTCATTCTTGGCTGCAAGTTCCAACATCAGTTAATTTTAACAACTTATTGTCATTACAATCCCAACTCAGGATGGTGTCAGCTTGGTCATGGCCACTTTATTAGGTACACCTGTACACCAGCTCGTTCATGCAAATACCTCATCAGCTAATCACATGGCAGCAACTCAATGCATAAAAGCATGTAGACACGATCAAGAAGTTCACTTGTTGTTCAGACCAGACATCAGAATGGGGAAGAAATGTGATTTAAGTGACTTTGATGGCGTGGTTTAAGTATCTCTGAAACGGCTGATCTCCTGGGATTTTCACGCACAGCATTCTCTAGAGTTTACAGAGACTGGTGCAGAAAACAGAAGAAAAAACCTCCAGTGAGCTGCAGTTCTGTGCACAAATGCGCCTTTATACTTTATATTTTATTGTCGCTAAGCAATTGATACTAGAACGTACAATCATCACAGCGATATTTGATTCTGCGCTTCCAGCTCCCTGGATTACAAATCGATAGTAAATAATAAAAATTTAAATTATATATCATAAATAGAAAACAGAAAAATAGAAAGTAAGGCAGTGCAAAAAAACCGAGAGGCAGGTCCGGATATTTGGAGGGTACGGCCCAGATCCGGGTCAGGATCCGTTCAGCAGTCTTATCACAGTTGGAAAGAAGCTGTTCCCAAATCTGTCTTGTTAAGGAGAGAGGTTAGAGGAGAATGGCCAGACTGGTTCAAGCTGACGGGAAGACAACAGTAACTTAAATAACCACATGTTATAACACTGGAGTGCAGAAGAGCATCTCTGAATGCACAATACATCATACCTTGAAGTTGCAGCCATGAACGTACACTTAGTGACCCCTTTATTAGGTAAAGAGTGAGCTAATAAAATGACCACTGAGAATTTATCTGTGAGCAGAATATCCGAAAAGTGGCCTTTTCACCTTCTGAGTCCTTACCAGCTCTTTGTGAGCAATCCAGTAAGTCTCTGAGTAACACACAGAAAATTCTGGAAAAACTCTGCAGGTCAGGCAGCACTAGGGAGAGGAATGAGCAGTCAGTGTGCGAGGTCAAAACTGGTGACCATGAGAATGTGAGACTGGTGTGAGAAGCACCTTGACTGAAAGCAGAGGCACAAGGTGAATGCCATGCTGGGAATTGGATCTGGTCCTGGGAAAAAAATAACCCCTGGATCACGAGTCCGAGGGCTCAGCTCCCGAGTATCTGTTGTTCATCATTTGTAAATCTGTCAGCATTAAAATAAAGGACAGAGGGGTTAACAGCGAGGAGAGGAAATAGATTTTGTTCATGTAGATAAAGAGAGAAATATTTGAAAAAAACATTCCTGTTTTATAGCAACAGAGAAAGTTGCACTAAAACTGTCATGTTTTCTTTTCTGCTGTTTTTACACAGAGACGTCCTCAAATAGTCAATCTTTATCAAACTCCATGGGAATCTACTCATATTTAGTGAATTGTAAATAAACATTGGCTTAAATCCTGTGGAGGAATCTGACGGCTCCACGTGGAGCTCTTAACCAGAGCACTGTAAAATTTGGAAGTCTTGTGCACACCAGTCATGTGCAATGGCGTCTGGATGCTGGAAACTTCACAGTGTTCAGTTGTGGCGTGTAGCTTCCCGAAGGACAGGCCAGCTGATCCAGGGCACGACTATCCTTTACACCCATGGGTTTGAAATTTCTCTCTTCTGTTTTCCCCCACTAATCTATCAATATTACTGGGATGTTTTTTAGTAGTATTTACAATGGTGGAGTGGAGATATGACTGTACCACAGGAGGTGTAAGGCACTCCTTCCCTCCACTACCCTGTAAGTCACTCTTGGGCAAGGTGTAATACCTGCTTAGATCGTGCCCCCCACTGCCCCCCGCCATTCAGGGTCACATGAAGCCATGGGAGCCGGTGCTGGATGGTCGTATGAGCAGCTGGTGCAGATCACAAGTCCTGGTTATGCGACTGTTCATGCCAGGCTGAAGAGTATTGGTAATAGCTAGGGACAGTGGAAGAAGACAATGGCAAACCACTTCTGTAGAAAAATTGGCCAAGAACAGTCATGGTCACGGATAGAGAAAAGAATAAGACCAACAGTGTGAAGAGGGTCTTCTCCACAGGCAATGGCGGATGGAAAACCATGATCGTCCACTGCCTGTGAGATGGCACATAATGGTGATGACTGTAAGGTTAGCTACAAAATTTCAGTTCAATTTTCTACCAGTTCCTTATTCATAAGGATTAGTTGTCTCAGCTTCTAGGAAGTGAATGTTTAATTTTGTGACTTTATTTAATTGACCACAGGCACTTTACAGCATACAACTGTAACATAAACTGTAGATGATTAATGTATGCCACGGACACAAAATTTAACAGCATATCTCTTGTTTCTGACATTATTGGTGCTGAATGTTTACTCAAGAGACTGGGTTTCTCTACTGAAGGTTAAAAGGCCTAGACAGAGTGGAGATGGAGAGGATAGTTCCAATAGTGGGAAAATCCAGGACCAGAGGGCACAGTCTCAGAATAGAAGGACGACCATTTAGAATGGAGATGAAGAGTAGTTTCTTTAGCTAGAGAGTGGTGAATTTGTGGAATTCATTGCCATAGGTGGCTGTGGAGGCCAGGTCATTGGGTGTATTTAAGATGGAGGCTGATAAGTCCTTGGTTAGTCAGGATGTGAAAGGTTACAGGGCGAAAGCAGGAGAATGGAATAGAAAAGGAAAATGGATCTGCCATGATGAAATGGTGGAGCAGACTCAATTGGTTGAATGGCCTAATTCTGCTCAGATGTCTTATGATCTTATGGTCTAAACTGTGGATTATTAATGCAGGTTATGGGTACAAAATGTAATGATTGTCCTTTGCTTCCTGACCTTATTGGTGCTGAATGCCCAGCACCCAGGACATGCCCTGTTGACAGTTACTGTCGGGAAGGAGGTACAGAAGCCTAAAGGCACACACTCAGCAACTCAGAAACAGCTTCTTCCCCTCTGCCATCTGATTTCTGGATGGACATTGAAGCCAGGAACACATCTCACTGCTTATTTATTTCTGTTACTTTGTACTACTTACTTAAGCTTAACCGTTTAATAGACTTATATATACTTAATATAACTCGTTTTTTCTCTATATATTTATTTATCATGTATTGCATTGTACTGCTACCCTAAGGTTAACAAATTTCACGACATATGCTGGGAATATTAAATCTGATTCCGATTCTGATGTTCCTCCAGGCTAGATTTACCTACTACTGAAGAGCCTAAATAGACTGGAGAGGGAGAGGATGTCTCCAATAAAGCTCAAGGTTCAATGTAAATGGTGATTTGGATTACCTGGTTCTCCAAAACCTCGAACCGAAAGCCCAGTTACACAGGGTTTGGAGCCTTAGAATATCCCTGAACCTGAGACAAGAGCCAAGGAGGCCACAAACAACATCACAATTAGTTGCCCATCGTACATCCAACAGTGTCAGCCTCAGGGAACCATAGAAGCATAATACATAGATCATACATCACAGGAACAGGCCCTTTATCTCAACATGCTCTGTCAAATGAATCAAACAAGCAATTAAAAGCTTACTAAACTGCCTTGCTCTGCCTGCACAAGTCCATATCATCTATTCTCTGCACTTTCATGCACCTGTCTGTTGGATCGTGATGCTTTTGCAATCCAAAGGTTCTTCAGGTAACAATGAGGTATTAAACTTGTTGTTTATGGCCATTTTAGTAGATTCTACAAGAAAAATGAATGAATGAATGAAGAAGCATTTGTGGTTATCTGATACTCAAACTAGGGATAATAAAGTACTGTGATTGCTGGAAAATTCACGAGCTTGCTCCACCTTTCCTCATAAGCAATACTCTCTAATCCAGGCAGCATCCTGGTAATTCTCCTTTTGATAAACTTGCCGAAGCCTGAGAGGTGTATCAGACACACATCACAATCTTTACTGAAGTAACTGCCTTAAAGCAGCAGTTATTATTCTTGGCCAACGTGACAGATCCCACAGTAATGTACAAAGGCTGGCCTGGGAAGGAGACAGTGCTTACACACAACTCTACCACTGGGAATCCTCCATGTTGTGATGCCATCTGAAGGAACACCTTCTCCTCTTCTGAGTAAAACAAGCAAACAGCATTCAGAACTGGAGTTCACCACACCAGGTATCACTGCAGCCGATCCAGAAGTCCACTCGTAGCAGGCTACGGCCTTAGTCTGACCATAAGACATAGGAGCAGAATCAGGCCATTCAGCCCATTTAGTCTGCTCTGCCATTCCACCATGGCTAACTCAACCTCATTTTTCTGCCTTCTCCCTGCAGCCTTTGATGCCCCGATGAATCAAAAACCTATCACCCTCTGCTTTAAATATATCGAGTGGCTTGACGTCCACAGCCGTCAGTGGTCATGAATTCCACAGATTCACCACCCTTTGGCTAAAGAAATTCCTCCTCACCTCTGTTGTAAAAGGACATTGTTTCATTCCGAGGCTGTTCCCTCTGGTCCTAGACTTGTCAACCATAGGAAACATCCTCTCTATGTCCACTCTGTCCGGCCCCTTCAATATTTGATAGGGTTCAATGAGACTCCCCCTCATTCTTCTGAACCCCAAAACTGGAACTCCAGTTCAAGCTTTGGGACTCAACAGTTGTAACAATTCAGTTCACAAGACATTGGAGAACTGGAATCTGGGGCAAAGGAAACAAAAGTCCTGGTGGAACTCAGTGGTCACTGATGCAGCTTGACCGACTAAGTTCCTCCAGCAGTTTCATTTTTAATTCAGATAATTCTTCTGTTTCTCACATTTAGATCCCTGCCAGCCCACCATTTGCTTCATCCTACACCCTAGCCCCCTTTGTCCCTTCTCCACCTTCCCCAGCTCAGCATTTTAATGTAATTTAGAGATACAGCACAGTAACAGGCCCTTCTGGCCCAATGAGCCCATGCATCCCATGTGACCAATTGACCCACTGACCAATATGGCTTTGGAATGTGGGAGGAAACCAGGGCACCCGGAGGAAACCCACACGGTCATGTGGAGAACGTACCAACTCCTTACAGACATTGGCCGGCACTGTAATGTCGTTACACTAACCACTCCACTACTATACCACCCCAAGGATACTTGCCTCCTGAAATCTTACCCATTCCCTTTATTTCTCTGGATTCAGCTTGTTTTGATCTCCAAATGCTCCCAGTCTGATGAAAAACCTGAAACCTAGACTTTGTTTCCCATTCCATGGGCACGTCCAGCCATACTGAGTGTTTCCAGCTGAGTGTTTGCATTTACTGTACAGATCCACAGCAGATACTCCTCACTTCTCCTTCAATACATCCAGCAGAGGTCCTGTGTCGGCGTAGCAGTTAGCATGACGCAATTACAGCGTAGCGTACTGGAGTTCGGAGTTCAATTCCGATATTATCTGTAAAGAGTCTCTGTACCTTCTCCCTGTGAAATGCGTGAGTTTTCTCTGAGTCCTCCGATTTCCTCCCACAGTCCAAAAATGTACCAGGTAGGTTAAGTGGACGCTGTAAGTTGTCCAGTGATGAGGTTAGGGTAAAATTGGGGTTGGCGGGGGTACTGGGACAGTGCGGCTTGAAGAGCCTGAAGGCCCACTCTGCACTCATCGTTAAATGAATAAATGCATAAAACATGAATCCCCTGCCCTGGTGTGTGGGACAGCCTTTACCTCCAGCCCTGTGAGATCTGCACTCAGCTCTGAGAGTTTCTCACTACCGCAGACAACCTTCACATGAAGGCTGAGGACTTAACTTTATCATTTCAGGCAACAAAAATGCTTGAGAGTCTGTTCCATGCTGTTATTACATCGGATGACCGTAGCTGATCTTTGGTACTGATAGATCCCACCGTGCGTTGTGCATTTGGCATCAGTAACTCATCAAAGTGAAATACAGACTGTAGATCAGAGCAGGGCTGGAACCTCGCTGAAGAAATGTAACAACCCCAGATGCTGATCTACGTTGACAGAACAAAGGCTTGACATATCCTGTGCAAACAAGCCAAGCCAAAGACTGATCAAAGAAACACAGTGAAATGAAGGTTGTATCCGCAGTAGTGAGGCTGGAGTGGAATTTTCTGACGGGATGGATTTGGAATTAACGGCACTAAGTGAGATGGCCATGGTAGCTTAGCGGATACGTGATGCTCGGGGCATCGGACTTCGGAGTTCTGAGTTTGGTGTCCTCTCTAAGCAAGTTGTGTTCCTTCCTGTGAGCACGGGGGTTTCCTCCGGGTGCTTCAGTTTCCTCCTACAGTACAAAGACAGACTGGTTGGTAGGAAAATTGGTCATTGTAAATTGTCCTGTGATTATTGTCCATTGAAAATTGTCCTGTGATTAGGCTAGGATTAAATAGGTGGGTTGCCGTGCAGCGCAGCTCAAAAAATCAAAAGGATCTGTTCAGCACGGCATCGCTAAATAAAAAATAAACAAGTGCAGGAACTGAGAGGCATACAGGGATTGGAAGTTTTGCTAAAAATATGAACAAGAATTAGATGGAATAGTCTGGGTCCATAGGGTACTTGCATCTGTCTAAGTGACCTCAGTGGTCTTGATGAAGGGTCTTGGCTCAAAAGGTTGACTCTTTATTCCTTGCCGTAGATGCTTCCTGACCTGCTGAGTTCCTCCAGCATTTTGTGTGTGTTTCAATGGACAGAGGTGCCTATTCATTGCCAGTGGCAGTACACAACTCAGCAAGGACCTAACCAAGAACATTCTGCCATCAGCAACGATGAAGTGTTTGGATTCATGCATGAGTCCAGGTGACCATGACAAGCCCACCAGCAACTCGATGGGCTGAATGGCCTAATTTGATCCCATGACTTATAGTCTCATGGCTTTATGGATGGTGTGAATGGCCAAAGTGGGTGAAAAGGCACTCAGAACCCAGGGCTCCTGAGAAAAGGAGAAACGGGAGACCAAACTCCTCACAGCATGTTGTGTTCAAACATCTGTTAGTCATTTTTCCCATTGTATTTCATAAGCTACTGTACGTTCTCTGCACTGAGTGTAAACAGGTTCTACATTTTATCAACATTCTCCTTTAACAGGCCAATCAATATTCACTTCATCTTGAAGAACACAAGTGGAAGCTGCCGGGACAGCACGTCTGGTGATTTGCTCAGCCTATAAATCACAACAGGCAAAGAACTCAGAGAGTTTACACAGTTACATTCTTCAACTGCTAAAGTAGACTTGCACACATGTGTTTTATATCCAACACCAAAGTATTAACCCCACTCTTTCAAGTTTACTTATTGGGTCAACAATTGCAATCTTTATTTTTTGAGAGTTTTTTCCTAATGAAAAGATACAGGAAAACAGCAGTCTTAATTATAATTGGTTTTGACACATTTAAATGTTTAATATGATTAGACATCTCCATGCTTCAGTTTAAAATATGACATTTCCCTTGAGTTTAAATGATGTGAAATGAAGCAAAATCACAATCAACAAGTACCTTAGTGAAACACATGTAGATTCAAGTGTACTTAATGATGCTGTATTAAAGTGGGACGGCACAGTAGTGTAGTTTTAAACACAACACTTTACAGTGCCATTGATCCCGGTTCAGTTCCCACTACTGCCTGTAAGAAGCTTGTACATTCTCCCTGTGACTGCATGGGTTTCCTCCAGGTGCTCCTGTTTCCTCCCAAAGCCCAAAGACGTAGCAGTAAGTAGGCTAACTAGAAATTGTAAACTGTTCTGTGATTAGGCTAGGGTAAATTGGGAGTTGCTGGGCAGTGTGGCTCGAAGGGCCGGAAGGGCCTGTTCCTCACTGTAACACAATAAATAATAAATAAATACATTTCACAAAGTGATTTATACAATCATTTCACTCTTCATTTGAAGAGCTGAATAGATTAATTCATATCAGGGGTTGGATCTTTCACAATTTCTACGGTACAGAGAGCCTGCATGGACCTCGGCAATGATTTCCAAAGTGATTTCTGTGCCAACCAAACCCACTTTGTGAGCAGGCTGTGTCCGGTAAAGCATTGGATAGACATGGGGACATAAGAGACTGAACATTTTGGAATCTGGTGCCAAATCAAACTGCTGGAAATCTCAGCAGGTCAGCCTTGAGCAGCTGAATTCATCGGGCAGATTTTTTTTCCCATTGGATAGACATTATTGCACTGTGTGGAGAGGCCTTTGTTGCATGGGTGTGTTTACGGGAACAGTGTTCTACTAGATGGGTGTTTCTATGACAATGGTCCAGTGTAGCATGAGTGTTTCTATGGAGGTGGTGCTGTGTTGGCTAAGAGTTGGTATGGGGATTGCGCTATGATGGCTGGGTGTTTCTTTGGGAATGGTCCTGTGTTGGGTGGGTGTTTCTTTGGGAATGGTCCTGTGTTGGGTGGGTATTTCCAGGGAATGGTCCTGTGTTTGGTGCGTGTACCTGTGGTGATGTTGGCTGGTTATATTGATGTGTGATGGCATTTGCAGGCTGACTCCCTGAGGTGCTGACTTGATAGAGGTGTACAAAATGATAAGAGGGACAAATCGAATAGACACCCAGAGACTTTTTCTCAGGGCAGAAATAGCTAATACGGGGCAATAATCTTTAAGTGATTGGAGGAAAGTATAGGGGGATTGTCAGATTTAAGTTAACACCCTGCCAGTGGTGGTTAAGATCTCTTTGACAGGGAGATGGACGATAAAAAAGTGGAAGGCCATGTAGAGGGAAAGGTCTTAGTGTAGGTTAAAAGTTTGGCACAGCATTGTGGACCAAAAGGGCTGTACTCTGCTGTAATATTTCCCATTTCTATGTTCTATGTTTTCAAAGATTCAAAAATTAGCTTTATTTGTAACATCTACATCAAAACATCAAAATGCAATGGAAATGCATCATTTGCATCATCGTTTGTGACGAGGAAAGTGTGCAAGTGTGACCATCCTTCTGGCACCAATATAGCGTACCCACAACTTACTAACCCAACCCCTACGTCGTTTTGGTATGTGGGAGGAAACCGGAGCATCTGGAAGAAACCCACAGGGTCACAGAGAGAACATACAACCTCCTTTCAGACAGCGGCTGCAATCGAACCTGAATCTTCTAATCACTGGCGTTACAGTGGCATTGTGCAGATCGCTACACAATATGTGCTACACCGTGTTGGTTGTTAATGCAAACAACACATTTCACTGTATGTCTCAATGTACATGTGATAAGTAAATCTGAATCTGAAGCCTCCTGCTGCTCCTCTAAATGAAATGTCATACCAGGAGTATAATGCAATCAGAGTGAGACAAGTGTCGCCATTAAAATACAACCTCACCCGTAGAGAATTTCTCTCGGAAGATTATTTCATTTTGCACCACTTTGCTGTCTCTGCTGCATCAGTACAGCTGGTTACATTCTGGTAACTGTCCTTGGAATTAAGACAATGTAATAAAACAAAATCTTTGGAAATACTTATTTCTGGCTAAAACCAAAGGATTAAAATTGCCATCAGTAGTTGGGCTATTAAATATGATGAAAAGATGACTTTGCAGAGAACCTAATCCATATAATCCTGCACATATTATGGCTGTACCTAATGAAGTTGGTGGATCAGTGAGATTCTTTGAAAGTCAAGAATGAGGCACATATCTTGTAATTGTAGCCATTTTATTAGGAATTCATAATGTTAACCAACTCACTCACTGTAAGACAGAAGCGGAAAGTGGAGGAGGAGAACAACAAACAAAGAAGTCATGATCATCTTATACAAGCTCACTGGGGAGATAACGCACATTCCACAGATAAGAGGTAGCCTATGAAATAGTCAGGTTCAGTGATATCTCACAGGCCTCAGAGAAACTTCTAGAAAAATACAGAATTAGCTATACTATAATTACCAAAAATTCACTGAACGATCGCACACATACACTATATGGGTGTTTATATAAAATTATCAGCAATCATAGGAAAGTTAAACTACAATTTTACACTTAAATCCAACGCATAACATGTTACATTTTTACATCTCATTTTCAATTCTTTTTCCTGCTCTTTGCTCCCAATACAGATTTCTGATCATTCTGGCATCTTTCCCATCAACGTCTGGTGCAGAAGGATTTTTATAAGCTCTTCATGCCTCAGCTTATCAAAAGCTTGGATATGATCGATGAAACATAGATACAGGTCTTTTTGGACCTCTATGGCATGCTCACAAATCATTCTAAGGATGAAGATTGCATTTTGCGTTTCACTATCTATGAAGCAGCCCTGCTGTTGAGTGATCACTGGTTTCATACTTGTCCTTATCATGATGATTCGTAGCAGGACTTACACAACATGACTCATGAAGCAGTAGAGCTGATATTGAAACTAGAAGAAGGATTGGGTTTGCTAAATGCACGTTCAAGCACTGAGCGTCAACATACGAAAGAACAGCATCATTTCTCTGGGTACAAAACTCAGAATGTTGCTGTATGACATTCATTGCACACTAACATATGGAAGCAAATGTTGGACAATATCAAACCAAAATGAGGGAAGACTCGAAGCTGCAGAAATGTGGCTTTTGAGAAGAATGATGAAAATATCATGGAAGGATAGAGTAACAGATAAGGAAGACTTGTGCAAAGCCAGAAAAGAAGAGAGCTGACATCATCAATCAGGAAATGGCAGCTGGAATTTCTGGGACACGCACTGAGCAAAGAGAAGTTTGAACATCTTGCAGTGACGGGAAAAATTGAAGGAAGAAAAAGTCACGGTTAACAGCACATGACATTCATGAATTACATCAAGGGATGGATAGGCAAAAGTTTTGAAGAGTTTATTAGATCTTCTCAGGTTAAAGGCAGATGGAAGACCGATTGCCAACGTCGTATGACACAGCACATAACGATGATGATGATGACGTCTGTAAGGAGTTTATACGCTCTTTTTGTGACAGTGTGGGCTTCCTCCAGGTGTTCTGGTTTCCTCCCACATTCCAAACATGCATGGGTTGTTATATTTTGTAACTTCTAAACATTAAACTAATTCAAACACAAGACACAGGAGTCCAGAATATAGTTCTAACTTCAAATTTACTTTAAGCAAGATGTACGCACCTTTTCTTCCCACCTGTGCTGTGTAGGTGTATAGTGAGGATTGGAGCACACAGACTAATTCCACTCTTTGGGCCGGGGGTTGTCCCGCAATGGCACAGTGAGCTGTGATGACCACAAGGTTGTAGATTGAGTATCAGAGTTTTCCTTCTCCTAGACAGACTGCCTGGCAAGGCTAACGAGTCCCATCTACCTGGGTTTGGGATCACACTTGTCCTTCTCCTGGGCTGGCTGTCAACCAAGGCTGATGAGCCCAGCCTGCTCACTCAGTTATACCACTGATCGCGCCATGACATAGCAAACTCTGTGAGAACGGGGACAGCAAATAATGTATTACTGAAATATTAAATGCACAACGCTCCTCTCTGCTTAGCTATAAACTTCGACTCAATAGAGAATGTATCTCAGCTTATACTCAGTATGTATAATACAACTAACTTCCACAAAGTCGTCAATTTTAACCTGTCCCATTCAGACCTAATTGTTGTGGATGATTTTTTATTCTTGTGGGATAATGTTTCTCCTAACAATTGGGATCACACTGTTTACCAGGAGAGACTTATGAACAATGTTCCCTCTCATTTTTAGTAGTCAGTGTGCGCAAAAATCTTAGGTTGTGCAAATTTTTTTCCAGTGACAAAAGTATGTGTGCACTGGATGTACACATGGGACAGTTTATGTAGGTTTACAAAATATTTGACATAAAACTGCACAGAATAACAACAAAATAACATACATATTTAAGTCACTCAGTTATTTTTTCTCTCTCGTCTTTGGCATTTACCCATTCTTTGTAAACTCTATCTAGACTAATAGAACTTTCATCCAATTGATAGCTTTTGATTCTCATTAACATAACCAAATGAAATTGACCTAAACGGTTTCTCAGCTTGTTTTTGAGTTGATTCATCGGGCTAAAGCTCACAGTCCGCACTAGATGCAAGAAAGGTTCCCCCAATGTCCATCAACTCTGCAAGGTCGCAAAACTGTTCATTTTGAAGTACAAATGCCACCATTTGAGCAAAATTTGAAATCAGTTTGGATTTAATTTTTTCTTGCACGGAAAATTTGAAATCATTAAACTCTCGAACTATTACAGTATTTTCAGCTAGAAAATCATGATATTTTAGACATAAGGCATTAACTTGTTCATCGCCAAATGTGAAGTCACAATCTGCAATTACAGATGATAAATCAAAAGCTGACCATTCTTGTCCCTCATCCTGTAACAGGTAATGACGGGTTATGTTGCCTGAGCTTTTGTACACCGTCCAAATGCGATTTACTTGCCAAATGACGCTTCAAGAAGTCAAGTTTCCAAATATCATCCACTTCTTTCCACTAGCAAATTCTACAGCAACTTTCGCATCATGACAATACAAACAGATAACTCCAGTTTCCGAATCATACATAAATATTTCTCATAGCTGAACGTTCATGACCTCATGAGCTTTCGGTGTAGCAGTTTCTACTATTTTGTTAAGCCATTCAACTTTAAACAAATTTGCAGTTCTTTTGCACTTCACGTCCTTCGCTTCTTTTGAATTCCACATAGTGAATCAATTTTTTTTCAATAAAAACTTAGTAAGCTATCTACAAGATTTGAAACAGATCTTTGTAAACTTTACGGTATGAACACTGTCTGCCAAAGATGGCTGCCGTTGTGATACAGCTGTACAAACCGAAGCAGGAAAGGTGAGGTGACGTAAATTAGTGACGTTCATTGTGGTATTTGAAAAACCGACTAACTAATTAACAGAAACACTTAGCTAAAAGATTATTTTCAATAAGTATAATTATTAATTACTACATTATTTTAGGTAACTAACCTTTCGTGTGCACATTAATTTCCTTTGTGCACTGGTTGAAAAACGTGTGTGCGCGTACATGCACACAGCTTAGAGGGAACATAGCTTATGACTGTGAAAACAATCTCAGATTCTGAGGTCTCATCCATGGTGCTTGTAGGAGTTGGTTCTGAAGTTGCAGGAAGTGGTTCTGACAGCTCTGGACACCTTGCTTTTTGTCCTCTTTCTTCTTCTAGTTTGTGCACCTTGATCTTGTGAAGGTGCATTCCGTTCACTGGAGTATTCTCTTATTAATCCTTCTCTTGCTTCCTTTACAGTTCCCTTTTGGCTTCCTCATCCACAACATCATCTGATGAATCCTTCATTTTCATATCTCCAGTGACTCCTTTCTTTTTGGCCTTCCATTCATCCAGCTGGGCTCTGGTCTTTTCATCTACTTTTACAACCAGCTTTTTGTCTCCCATTTGAAGTTCATACGATAACCTAATGCATACAAAGCAGATTCTGCTTCTTTATACTCACAAAAGCCGAATATTGCAACTTTCCTGAGGCTCCTTGAACTCTCTTCAAGCTTAAAACTAAACCGTATTTTGCAAGTAACCGCCTGAGTTACATATCAGGAACTTTCTCACATTCGGCATGTTGCCTACAACTACTGTTGTAGTTGGCCCACTGCTTTCGTCACTTTCACATGGCCTCTGAGAAGCATGAACCTTCTTTGGTCCAATATGCTTTCCAACCAGAGGCACAGAGCTTGGCATCAACATCTATTTGTTCTTTGCTGGGAAACAGTTGATAGTGTGCAGCTTGGCAACAGTTGTGATATCATCCAGTAGTATCTTTTATAACTTGCTCTCAATTGGCTTTCTTGCAGGGAATGCGGCATGCAACTGGTGGATTGATCTCCAAGTAAGTTGTGGTTTTCTCAGCCAATCACATCCCCACAATACTGACCCCCCTGTACCATGTGAAAGAACCACCTTCCTGGCCACTGGATCTCACTGTAGATCTCACCCGCCCAGTCCGCCAGAGCTAACTTTGCATACTAGGACAGGCATGTCCCTATCTCACTGCTGGCTACCCTCACCTGGTTTAGCCCACCTGTCGAAGTAGTAGACCGCGATGGGACCACTGTCCCATGCATCCAGCTGCTTGGAGCCACAGGTGAGAGCTGAGTGTCCGGTGGGGACCAAAGGTGAGTGAGCTGCCCCAAATGGGCAAGACAAATCCCCTCACCAGAGGTGCTACCTCTCCCTGGACTCCCCATACAGTGATATCTTTCTAGTGGATGTAATCACTAGAATGATAGAATTTGAATCTGCACATATATTTGTTGTCAGTGAGATTGTGCAAAAGTACTGAGAAATGCTTGAACATTTGATCCTATGACCAGACTGAACCCCCCTCCTTCCACCCGCAGCGTTACTCTGCCAATCTGTCTATTCACAGTGATAACGGGGATTTCCAACTGTTCCAAAACAATTCAGACTGACAAAGTGCATCTCAAAGCCTGCACTCCTCTTAAGCCAGACTTCCTGTGGTAGCATAGTGATTAATGTAATGCTTCACAGCACCACCTGTAAGACTGGGGTTCGATTCTGACTGCTGTTTCTGAGGAGCTTTTACATTTTCCTTGTCTCCACATGCATTTCCTCCGGGTGCTCCGGTTTCTTTCCACATTCCAAAGACATACGGGTTAGGGCTAGGGTTAGTGAATTGTGGCCATGGTATGTTGACACCGGAAGCTTGGCAACACTTGCGGGCTGTCCCCAGCACATCCTTGCAAAATAACACATTTCACTGCATGTCTTGATGTACATGTGACGAACGGTCAGCATCTGTCTGTCTCGAGGGACAAAGTGTAACGATGATCATCATCACAACCTGGGCAGAAGGTCTGGAGATCCTGAGATGCCCAGTCATCAAGATCCCCCTCTTGGCCTCACCAGTGTAGTCCAAAGAAATATGTTTGGCACCAGCTTGGCTGCAGGAGCTGCTGGAAGGTTGTTCAATGATGTCCGGCTGACTTGGGGCTCCACTCTCGATTTACCGTCTGGGTTTATTCTCATAGCCTTCGTCTGTCCTGAGACTGCCCACAAACTTTATGTGACAAATAAAGCTAATCTAATAAAGTTTACGATTCTGATCTGTAGGGAATATTTAAGTCGTGAACAGATTGTTAGAACATAGAATGTAAAATTATAAAACAGTACAGACCCTTCGGCCCACAATGTTCTGCTGACCTTGTAACCCTCTCCAAGATCAGTCTAACCCTACCTTCCCAAACAATCCTCCATTTCGCTTTCATCCATGTGCAGTGTGTTAGTGGGATTAGAAAAAAGATGCAAAATGTTGTAGATGTCAAAGGCCTGAGGCCCAGGAGAGAGTCTGCCAGTCAGCAAGGAGAGGAGCTTGCTCATGTACCACGAGGATCTTCTCCAGCGCCATCAGTTTTTTTCTTGAGAAGACTTAAGAACCTTCAAAGGGGAAATTAATTTGTTACAAATTGACTCAACACTCATGTCGTAGTACAGATGCGCAATAGAGAGCATCCTAACAGGCTGCATCACTGCATGGTATGGAAACTACACTGCAGCACACAGGATGTCTCTACAACGGGTGGTCAAAACTGACCAGTGCATCACTGGCACTAGTCTACCCACTGTCAAGGACATGTATACAGAAAGGGTCAGTAACATTATGAAGAATCCCACACACCCTGTTTCTTTGTTCCACTCCAATCAGGGATTTTTAAAAATTTTGATCTGCATCAAATCTGGAGTAACAATTACTTCATTCTCCTTTACACTTGTGTACAGGAAAGGACATTAAACAATCCCCCCCTTGCTGTCTGTAAGGAGTTTGCACGTTTTCCCTGTGACTGTGTGGGTTTCCTGCTGATATTCCAAAGGGTTAGTGAGTTGTGGGCATGTTATGTTGGCACTTGAATTGTGGCAACATTTGTGCGATGCTCACCACAATCTCGCTGATTTGATTTGACTCAAAGATGCATTTCACTGTATGTTTCAATGCAGATGTTACAAATAAAGCTAATCTTTAAATCAACATTGTAATCTATGGGCCTGAGGTCCAGGAATATGTTCCTTTATATTGCACCAGTACAGGCAGGAGAGATTTAGTTTCATTTGGTATCATACCCAGCATGAGCATGATGGGCTGAAAGGCCTGTTCCTGTTCTGTACCATTCTATCAACCTGATTTGATACTTCAATAGCTGCAAACACCCACGGGACACCTGCAGGTGCAGGAGGTACAGACCTCAAGAAGTCAGCATCCGTCGTTAAGGACTCCATCGCACAGGACATGCCCTTTTCTCATTACTACCATCGAGGAGGAGGTACAGGAGATTCACACTCAACATTTGAGGAACATCTTCTTCCACCCCGCCATCTGATTTCTGATCGTCTATAAAATAACAACCCTGAGCACAACTTCACTATCTTGCACTCCTTTTGAACTATTTATTTATTTTGAGATATTCTTATTGTAATTTAGAGCAATTTGTATGTATTGCACTGTACTTCTGCAAAAACAATTCAGAAAATATAAGATCATAAGATATAGAAGCAGAATTAGACCATTTGGCCTATTAAGTCTGCTTTGCCACTTCATCATGACAGATCCATTCTCCCTCTCAGCCCCAATCTCCTGCCTTCTCCCCATATTCCCTCATGCCCTGACTAATCAAGAAGCTATCAGGCTCTGTCTGAAATCTACCCAATGACTTGGCCTCCACAGCCATCTGTGGCAACGAATTCCACAGATTCACCAAATAAATAAATTCCTCCTTATCTTTGTTTTAAAAGGATGTCCCTCTGTCAGTGACTCTGTTTCTGTTCTGTACATTATCTCCATTTGCCTCTCTCTGGCACTAATGTGACCCAGGCTGTACTACAGACTGGCCCAAGAGCTGGTTCTGTCCTGAGCTCTGTCTTCTCCCACCCATGGACCAACTACAGAGCAGAGGTCAGGACCCAGGAAACCTGCCTGGCCTGACAGAGTCTTCACCACACCCCTAGCTAGAGATCCCCTGACAGTCAGCGACAAGGTTACACAGGAAGGACGATCGGGACGACCAAGGCAGCTGTTGGAGAAGGGATAGAGACAAGGTGAAGCTTTGCCTGGCATGGGAAAGGCAGGGACTGGTCAATCAGAGATGCTCAGACAATGTGGGCCAATTCACTTCATTTCTGTGTTACAAAGTTTTTATGCCTGTGAGCTAAAGCTTGGGGCGTCACAGTAGCATTGTAGTCAGCACGACACTATTGCAGCTTAGGGTGTCACGGTTCGGAGTTCAATTCTGATGTCATCTGTACATCCTCCTCATGGAATGAGTGGGTGTCCACTGAGAGCTCCAGTTTCCTCCCACTGACCAAAGGCGTAGTGGTGGTAGGTTGATTGGTCATTGTAAATTGTCTTGTTACTAGTCTAGGGTCGAGTCGAGGTTTACTTGAATGGCGCAGCTCGAAGGGGCGGAAGGGCCTACTCTGCCTTGTATCTCAATAAAACAAAATAAAAAATAAAATGAGGTGGAGGAGTATTCCAGCTTTTCCCTCCTGTCTCATTCTCGCAGCCTTTGTCTATTTATATCACTCTGTGATACTTCACAGACCAGGCCACTTCACTTCATTCTCACAGCTGTTACTCTGAAAGCTGCATTGGAACAGGGACAGGGGAACCGTAACCAGATCGCTCATTCCCTTTCATTAGTTAATCACATCTATTTTCAATCACTAGTTCTATCAAATTAACTGACCAAAAATGCATTTGTTTACAAAGAAATTTGAAGCCTCATCTATCCTCCACACATCTCTCCCTGCCTCCTTCAGTGAGGCACAAAAGAGGGCAGATGCTGGAACCTGCAGCATCGAACAACCTGCTGGAGCAACTCAGCGGGTCGTGCAGCGTCTGTAGGAGGAAAGAGCTTCTCCGGCAGATTGTTGCTGTTTTCTTCATTTCACCCCTGCCAGCCACTGTTCACCTGGTATCCAATGTTTCCTCAACAGAGGGACAGACAGAGAGATCTTGTTTCATTTTGAGTCCCGGAGTTATAGAGAAGCACAGCACAAAAACAGGTCCTTCAGCCCATTTTGTCCATGACAAACCATTTAAACTGCCTACTCCCATCGACCCCCACCAGGACCATGCTCTCCATACCCCTACCATCCATGTACCTGTCCGAACTTCTCTGAAACATTGAAATCGAGCTTCCATGCACCACTTGGGCAGACAATTCGTTCCACACTCTCGCCACCCTCTGACTGTTAGGGGATCTCTATATATATTTGTCACACGTACATAGAAATATCAAAACATACAGTGAAATGCGTCGTTTGCATCAACAACCAACACAGTCTTAGTATTGTGCTGAGGCCAGCCTGTAGTGTTGCTAAACTTGCACGGGCAACATAGCATGCCCACAACTTACTAACTCTAACCCGAATGTCTTTGGAATGTGGGTGGAAACCAGAGCATACGGAGGAAACCCATGCTGTCCTGGGGACAGTGTTCAAGCTCCTTACAGACAGCGGCGGGAATTGAACCCTGATGAGTGATCACCGGTTGTGTAAGGCAATAAACTGTGACACTACTGTACTGCCTTGCCTTCTATAAGTGTACTGTATATATAGCCAGACATGGGACATTTAATAAAAAAGCAGTATTTTCACTCATTAGTCTATCGAGCTCATGAACAGGAACTTGTCAAAGTTCAGCTTGGTGCCCAGCCTACCGAAACCTTGTATTGGTGACTAAATTGTGAATGCGTTTCTGCTTAGGGACTCAGTTACTGCAACTAATATTCACAGTAATTTTCCTGAACTTCTGCGCCTCTCTTAGATCTAACATTTGCTCCACTGAACTCATCGAGGCAACTTTTGATGGTTTCACTGACAGCATATCTAACTGATATTACAGTAATTTCTAATATATTGACAGACAGACTGAGGGAAGTTACCATTTTTAGTAATAAATACAATATTGATCCTTTGCTGTTTTCTTTGTTGAGACTGTAATTTATTATTTAATTATGATTTATAATTTAATTTATGCAAATAAATAAAATTGCTACTCAGTGGCAAACGAAAGGCATAAATTCCAACAGTGACATTTAGGGAAAAACAGGCTGACTGTGTAGATAAACACACAAAATGCTGGGGGAACTCATCAGACCAGGCAGCATTTTGTGTGTGTTGCTCAGATTTCTAACATCTGCAGGTTTTCTCTTGTTTGTGACTATGTAGATATCTGGTTATCACTCATTAAACGTCAACTCACCTTCCAGCGAAACACCACAGAGGTTACTCCGGACTGTCGACATTCATAACTCCGCCACGGATGTCCCAAGTCCGGCTGCGAAAGGAGGAGAGTTGGGCAAAGGGATAGCATGCCATCTCATAAAAACCCAGAGTTACAGAAATGCAAACAAAAGTGCCAAAGACCACCGCTGGGAAAGAAAGGATAGCAAGAAGATGGTCTACCCTTGGGGACAACTTGACAGACCGGCCCAAGGACTGAGGACTCTGGTGAGCTGCTATCAGTGGTCTCTACACCAGTAGGGGTGATGGGCATAACACAAGCACAAGATTGCAGATACTGCTTCAATCATGAACTGGCATCCATTGTGAAGGATGTTCAGGCCGCAACTCTTCCTGCTACTACCATCGGGTAGGAGGTACAGGAGTCTGAGCTGCACACTCCATGTTTTAGAAACAAATTCTTACCCTCTGCCATCAGATTTCTAAATGGCCCTTGAATTCATGAACACTACCTCGTTATTCCTCTTTATCACTTTATTTGTTGATTTATTTATTGAGGGGCCGCTCATTTGAGTCGGTTCAGGCCACTGGGTCCTGGGGCTCTCAGAGATGTTGTGGAAATTCTGAGATTTACGGATTGGTTTGTAGTTCAAGCTGTCGTTCATATTGGCCTCTTTTAGTTCTATGTTTCATTCGAGTTCTCGCCCATTCTCTGGGGCTTAGGTGATCTGTTTTCGTGCGAGAGAGGGGTTGGGGTTTGTGAGTTTTTGTTTCTTGTTCTTTTTGTGTGGGGGCATTGATGTCTTTCTTTCAACTACTTACATGGTTCTCTGAATTCTGTGGTTATCTTGAGAAGACAATTTTCAGAGCTGTATTCTGCAAACATACTTCGAAAATAAAATAAGCCCTTGAACCTTTGATTCATGCATTCATTCATTCATTTATTCATCAATCTATCTACATATGTCTACCAAATTATTTATTTATTTGATTGGTTGTTTATATTATTGTAACTTTCTTTTTCAATCTTTTTATTAATTTCATAGAATGAAAACATAGCACAGCAATAATACAAGTCGTAGGAGATACATTGTTACAGTTAAAATAAATACTTGTAAGACCAAATAGTTTAAATTGACAAAACTCCCAATCGGGTAGAATAGGAATGAATAATACAAAGCAAAAAAAACTGAAAAAAAACATGAAAAAGAAAAAAAAAATCCTATCCCAAAAAAAAACTAAACAGAATTAGTCAACTAAACTAAAGACTTGGGCAGTACTAACAACTTAAAAATGGGAATATATTATTGTAACTTATAGTAATTTTTTATGTGAAACCCCTTCTTACTGGGCTTCTCTGGAAATGCAGCTTGTTAGCCCCTCGCTCACAGCCACTGGACCCTGTGGCGAGAAGACCACCTTTCTCAGGCTTTGTATGTCTAGTGAGGTTGGGAAACCTTGCCCACCCAAACCCCGGTTTGTGTGAATGTTGTGCAATTTGCTAACCCCGGCAATTGTCCATCGGCAAGAAATAACAGACCGTACATTGTGTACAATTATAAAGAGAGTATATTAGTATATTCATGAACGTTAACTTAACCAAAGAAAAGAAAAAAACAAAAAAGGCCCATTATAACTGAACAATCAAATGTGCACATAAGTTGAAGCTCATCTCAAAGTTGTCTGTAACTCATGTGTTGGAACCTTGGTCTGTGTGAAAGCACTCCTCACCTTCCAAATGTCACTCAAAATCCATCTCGATCAAATATGCTCTCCCACGGAAGCATTGGTCCTTCCTCCTCGAAGCCATTCATCTGCACAAAACACCTTGTGCAACAGGGATGGCATCCTCAGACATCTTCCCTCCTGTCTTCTCCCAGCTCCTGCCAAAAAAGACCTCAACCCACACTAGTGTCCCTCACAAAACCTCTCCGCCCAGCGTTCTCTAGAATCTTCTCCCAATTCCACCATCCTGATTGGTTAACACCACATTTCTACGTTGAACAACAAAGCGCTTTATCTCAGTTCAAACCCAAACAGGCTGGAAGCAGAACAAACTGGTCTTACAGAACTACTAAAATAAAATACCTATAGCATAGCAATAAAAATCTGAACTAGGGCATTACATACATATTGCATTGTTGACATACACTCGGTGGATACTTTGTTAGGTACACCTGCACCCCTACCCGCTAATGCAAATATCTAACCAGCTAATCATGTGGCAGCAACTCAATGCTTAAAATCATGCAGACATGGACAAAAGGTTCAGTTGTTGTTCAGATCAAGCATCAGAATGGGGAAGAAATGTGATCTAAATCACTTTGACTATGAATGATTATTGGTACGAAGAGGGGTTGTTTGTGTATCTCAGAAACCGCTGATCTCCTGGGATTTTCATGCACAACCGTCTCCAGAGTTTACAGAGAATGGTGTGAAAAACAAAAAAATATCCAGTGGCCAGCTGTTCTGTGGGTGAACATGCCTTGTTAATGAGAAAGGTCAGAGGAGAATGGCCAGACTGGTTCAAGCTGAGAGGAAAGCCACAATAACTCAAATAACCACACGTTACAACAGTGGTGTGCAGAACAGCATCTGTGAACACACAACACGTCGAATTTTGAAGTGAATGGGCTACAGCAGCAGAAGAGCATGAACGTACACTCAGCGGCTGCTTTACTAGGTGCATGAGGTTGTTAATAAAGTGGTCTCTGGGTGTATGAGAGTTATAATGAACCCTGTTTCAATTCTGATTTTTTCTTGTAACTTGTATCTTATTTATTTTCATGTCTCTCTTATGAATGTTGCTATCTGTTGCTCTGTGCCTGTAATGCTGCTGTATGTAAGCTTTTCATTGCACCTGTCAGACATGTCATCGAACAGATGACAATAAACTCCACTTTCACTCTGCCGTCAAGCTTGGCTTTGGTTAGTTGGAAGAGCAATGATCCTGCAGCACGTTCTGCCTCAACATTAGTAGCTATCAAACACCTGAATATGCCAACATACTGTATTTCCTGACCTGTTTTCCAAGTAGTATTTTCCAGGAATTCTTCTCCCAAGCCTGAAAGTTCTTTGGAATCTAGAAGTGCAGGCTGGAAGGCCGATTGAGACAGCTGGGATTGGTCAGACAACTTTGATGTTCCACACTGGAGATTGAGTCTACCAAAGCCAAGTTTTTATAGGAGATGTTTTGCTAAAGAGATTAAAAATTTTAAAAGCATATGTTGGAGGATGATCTAGCTACAGGGAGGATCAGTAACTTCTGACATCATCATTCAAGAATTATTTCCTTTATGAATTTTCTACAGAATTGGCCAGACTATAACTGGAGATTGAGATTTTGTTTTTTTTATTGAAATGTCACCCTGACCAATTGGGGAAAAAAACTATCTGAAAACTAGCTTGTACTCTGCAAGGATCACATCTATCACTTCATTGTCATAAGTTAAATAATCATTGACACTACAGCCAGTAGACTCTGGAATCTGGAGCAACACACAGTCTGCTGGAGGAACACACAGTCTGCTGGAGCAAAACACAATCTGCTGGAGCAGCACACAATCTGCTGGAGGAACACACAGTCTGCTGGAGGAACACACAATCTGCTGGAGGAACACACAATCTGCTGAAGGAACACACAGTCTACTGGAGGAACACACAATCTGCTGGGGGAACACACAATCTGCTAGAGCAACACACAATCTGCTGGAGCAACACACAGTCTGCTGGAGGAACACACAGTCTGCTGGGGGAACACACAATCTGCTGGAGGAACACACAGTCTGCTGGAGGAACTCTGTGGTCTGAACAGCATCTGTGGGAGGAAAGGAACTGTCGATGTTTCAGGTGAAAATCTTGTTGGAGAGTGGAGAGGTGAGATAGAAAGTAGAACTAAGAACGGGACAGTGACGTATAGGCCCTTCAGTCCATGATGTAGTGCTGACCTTTTAACCTATCAAGATCAATCTAATCCTTCCCTCATTTTCACCAAAATAAAGAGGGGAAGTCAAGTTAAATGATACATTGGCTTTTGGATATATAGTTTCTATCAGAGAGAACTGTTAATTTATTTCCCAACATTTCCATCAAAAACAAAATTCATCCCACTGCCAAGTTCTGATTTCTCCAGTAGCACTTCCTCTTCAGACTACTGTTATATTTGATCATGAAAATTATGAAAATGAACAACATTTCATATTCTGTCTGGTTAGCCTTCAACCTGATGGCATGAAGATCAACTTCTCTAACTTCTGGTAACTTTTTCCCCTCCTCTTTCCCTCTTCTTCCACTCCCCACTCAGGTTCCCGGCTTTTCCTCACCTGCCTATAACCAACCCCTATTGCCCCTCCTCCCCTTTCTAGAACATAAGAACATTAGAACACAAGAAATAGGAGCAGGAGTAAGAAATCCAGCCCATCAAGCCTGCCGCACCATTCAATAAGATCATGGCTGATCTGTTCATAAACTCAGCTCCATCTACCTGCCTTTTCCCCATAACTCTTAATTCCCTTACTATGTAAAAACCTACCTAACTGTATCTTAAATATATTTAGTGAGGAAGACTCAACTGCTTCCCTGGACAGAGAATTCCACAGACTCACCACTCTCTGGGAAAAACAGTTTCTCCTCATCCCCATCCTAAATCTTCTCCCCTGAATCTTGAGACAATGTCCCAAGTTCTAGTCTCACCTACTGATAGAAACAACTTCCCTACTTCTATCTTATCTATCCCTTTCAAAATGTTGTATGTTTCTATAAAATCCCCTCTCATTCTTCTGAATTCCAGAGAGTATAGTCCCAGGCGACTCAATCGCTCCTCATAGGTTAACCCCTTCATCCCTGGAATCGATCTGGTGAACCTCCTCTGCACTGCCTCCAAAGCCAGTATATCCTTCCTCAAGTACGGAGACCAGAACTGCACACAGTACTTCAGGTGCAGCCTCACCAGTACCCTGTATAGTTGCTCCATGACCTCCCTGCTCTTGAATTCTATTATTCCTTCCAAAGTGAATGATCTCGCATTTACCAACGTTGTATTCCATCTGCCAAACCTTGGCCCACTCACTTAACCTAGCTATATCCCTCTGCAGATTCTCCACATCCTCTGTACAATCTGCTTTTCCACTCAGATTAGTGTCATCAGCAAATTTTCCTACGCTACACTCAGTCCCCTCTTCCAAATGTAAATGGTAAACAGCTGCGGGCCCAGCACCGACCCCTGCAGCACCCCACTCACCACTGACTGCCAACCGGAGAAACACCCAATTACACCAACTCTCTGCCTTCTATTGGTTAACCAATCCACTATCCATGCCAATACACTTCCTCTGAGTCCATGCATCCGTATCTTATTTATAAGTCTCTTGTGCGGCACCTTATCGAACGCCTTCTGGAAATCCAAGTATACGACATTCACCTGTTCCCCTCTATCCACTGCACTCATTATGTCCTCAAAGGGCTCCAGTAAGTTTGTCAAACAGGACCTGCCCTTTCTGAATCCATGCTGCATCTGTCTAATGGAACCACTCCTTTCTAAATGTTTCGCTATTTCTTCCTTAATGACAGCTTCAAGCATTTTTCTGACTACAGACGTTAAGCTAACTGGCCTATAGTTGCCTGTCTTTTGCCTACATCATTTTTTAAAAAGTAGCATGACAGTTGCTGTCTTTCAATCCATCAGGATCTGCCCAGAGTCTGGACAGTTTTGATAAATGATTACCAACGCGTCGACTATAACCTCTGCCAATTCCTTCAGCACCCTGGGATGCATCCCATCAGGACCAGGGGATTTATCTACCTTCAGGCCCTCTAGTTTGCTCATCACTGTCTCTTTAGTGACAGTGATTTTATTGAGGTTCTCACCTCCCATTTCGTCTGTAACATCATTCTTTGGCATATTAGACGTGTTCTCCACCGTGAAGACCGACACAAAATAGTCGTTCAATGCCTCAGCCATTTCCTTATCACCCAATATCAATTTTCCCTTCTCGTCTTCCAAGGGACCTACGCTGACTTTACCCACCCTCTTCCGCTTTATATATTTATAAAAACTTTTGCTATCTGTTTTCGCATCCTGTGCTAATTTACTTTCATACTCTATCTTCCCTTTCCTTATTTCTTGACAACACCCACCAGTGATTTTTTTCCCTTTACTATTCTTAATCTCTACCCAGATGGACTCAACATTCTGCTCTGTAGATCTTACATCATCTCTCACAATCGCCCTGATCTCATCCCTCATCACCTCCTCTGCCTTCCTGCCTGTCTTTCCGTATTACCTGATACCCTTGGATATTTAATTCCCAGTCACTTCCACCTTGTAATCAGGTTTCTGTAATGGCCTCCAAATCATATGCCTTGGTATTGGTCTGTGCCACAAGTTCACTAACCTTGTTTCTAATAATTTAGATAAAGTGCCCTTTTACCCATTGTCCTTTTAGAATCTAGTGACCTATGCGATTTTTGCTTTTTACTCTTATGCATTCTACTCTTACTTTTTTCTTCACTAACTCTAGCTTTGGTCTCAGAATCACTTCCCTCTTCTTTACTGTGTGCGTTCCCATTCCCTTGCCATATTAGTTTAAAGCCTCCCCAACAGCACTAGCAAACAATCTCCCTAGGACATTGACCCCGGCCCTGCCCAGATGTAGATTGTCCGGACGGTAGTGGTCCCAATGCCCCAAGAATCTGAAACCCTCCCTCCTGGACACCACTCAAGCCACATTTCTCCTCTCAGATCAGAGTCCCTATAGTAGTCATAGTCATAGTCATACTTTATTGATCCTGGGGGAAATTGGTTTTCATTACAGTTGCACCATAAATAATTAAATAGTAATAAAACCGTAAATAATTAAATAATAATATGTAAATTATGCCAGGAAATAAGTCCAGGACCAGCCTATTGGCTCAGGGTGTCTGACCCTCCAAGGGAGGAGTTGTAAAGTTTGATGGCCACAGGCAGGAATGGCTTCCTATGACGCTTAGTATTGCATCTCGGTGGAATGAGTCTCTGGCTGAATGTACTCCTGTGCCCACCCAGTACATTATGTAGCGGATGGGAGACATTGTCCAAGATGGCATGCAACTTAGACAGCATCCTCTTTTCAGACAGCACAGTCAGAAAGTCCTTCTTCAGCCCTTTACCTTTTCCACCTATCACTTCCCAGCTTCTCACTTCATTCCCCCTGCCTCACCCACCCACCTTCTCCCTCACCCAGCCTCACCTCTCACCTCCCAGCTTGTCCTCTTTCCTCTCCTCCAACTTTTTATTCTGGCTCCTTCCTCCTTCCTTTCCAGTCCTGGTGAAGGGTCTCACCCGAAGTGTCGACTGTTCATTCATTCCATAGATATTGCCTGACCTGTTACGTCGCTCTGGATTTTCAGCATCTGCACAACCATTTGTGCTCCTGATGATGAAAATCATGTTTCTACAAACTACCAACATACACCTTTTTCCTTGGAGACAGAAACCAAAAACAGTGTTCTCTGATATCCAGCCACAGAGCCTGGGGTCCAGAGACTTACTGTACACTTAGTGAGCTTTAAAACATCAGGTCAATGGCTAGAGAGAATTATATGTGTGTGTTTAGCATACACTGCACATATACAGTATTTCACTCAACCTTTCATCACCCTCATTGTAAAACTGGTATTTTCCCATCCCCTCATTCTTTCTAGGATCATTAGAAATGGGTGATAAATGTGGCACTGTGTTGCCAACCTGGTGAATGTGCTGCTCTCAGGGCGGAGGGAATCTTGTGCTTCGCGAACTCGCAGCAGATTTACTCCCAACATTATTTGCTTAAAGCTAAATCTATCCAGGGTTCCCCTGTTCTCAGCTACTTAGTCAAGTGGCTGGAAGCCTCTCCTTTTGTCAGCATTGGATAAATTTCTCTCTGTTGTTGTACACTAGAACATGTATCCTCTGAGCCTCTTCTGCTTCTCAGTTTGATTAGAGATGGACTGAGCCTTTGACTTCATCCATCCACCTTTACTGCTCCTGCTGAATTACAGTTTGAAATTTATGATCTCAGGCCCTGAGTTTTCAACTGGGGTACAAATCAAATGTTGCCCTGAAAAATACTCAAAGTATCAGACCAATCTTGATTCGATCAAGTTATGGTCAGGTATGCTCCAAATCCTATTAGAATACATCTAGGTGATATTTATTTATACCATTGAGCACATCTACACAGAACACTGTCACAGGAAAGCAGCATCCATCATCAGGAACCCCACTACCCAGGTCATGCTCTCTCCTCGATGCTGCCATCAGGAAGAAGGTACAGGAGCCTCAGGACCCACACCACCAGGTTCAGGAACAGTTATTAGCCCTCAACCATCAGGAAGAAGGTACAGGAGCCTCAGGACTCACACCACCAGGTTCAGGAACAGTTATTAGCCCTCAACCATCAGGAAGAAGGTACAGGAGCCTCAGGACCCACACCACCAGTTTCAGGAACAGTTAGTACCCCTCAACCATCAGGAAGAAGGTACAGGAGCCTCAGGACCCACACCACCAGTTTCAGGAACAGTTAGTACCCCTCAACCATCAGGAAGAAGGTACAGGAGCCTCAGGACCCACACCAACAGGTTCAGGAACAATTATTAGCCCTCAAACATCATGTTATTGAATCAGAGGGGTTAACTTCACTTCATCATTGAAATGTTCCCACAACCTATAGAATCACTTTCAAGTTCTCTTCATCTCATGTTCTTAATATTTATTGCTTATTTATTTATTATTATTATTTCTTTCTTTTTGTATTTGCACAGTTTATTGTCTTCTGCTCACTGGCTGAATGCCCAAGTTGGTATGGTCTTTCACTGATGCTAATATGGTTATTATTCTATTATGGATTTACTGAATATGCCCAGAGAATATGAATCCCAGGGTTGTATATGCTGACATGTATGAACTTTGACAATAAGTTTACTTTGAACTTTGAACTTTGTTTATCGAATTGAATTGACTTTATTTCTTACATCCTTGACATACATGAGGAGTTAAAATATTAACATTACACCTCTGTCTAACTGTACAAAGTACAATCAGGGATTATTCAAGGATACAGGGCAGATCAGGCCCTTCTGGCCCAATGAGCTGTGCTGTCCAGCAACCCACCCTAGTGTAATCACAGGACAATACACAATGACCAACTAACCTCCTGAAAGACGGTGCTGGAATTGAACTGGAAACTCAGGAATGCCCTGAGTTATAATACTGCCATGCTATGTGTAAGTGCAAATCAATTCAGTCCACTGCTTCTTCTAGGTTGAAAAGTGAAGTCCCATCTTGCAGTTCATGGTTAGGAATGATAATTGGCAAAGCTTTATTCAATTTTTAATGGGATTTATATTGATCTGATTTTTAAAAATCAAAGATTCAGGAAATGAGGTGTATATCACAGCGAGGGACACAGTAAATATCTTGAAACAATTGCATTTAGGCACGTGAGAGTGACCTGCTTTCCTGCCCAAACCTCAAAACCTGACTGCAAGTGTTAAAGACAATTGAGTGGCACACTTAGTATATATTTAAGAGTGTGGGAGGACGGATAGTGATAAAGTTTGATGGATGGAGGTAAAAAATTAAAGAAACTTGGTGGCATTGTGATTACATCATATTCCACTTTCACCCAAAGATCTATTAACCCTTAAAACTGTTTAACACGAAGATCTATGGCATTGCAGGTTCTGGAATTCTGCAGCCTATCTTCTTGTCTTCAAAGATTCTTGTTGCTGCACGAAAGCTGGTGTTCAGATGAAAACTGGAAGCTAAGCTACTTGTTGACTTAATTCTCTACCCTTATATACAGCCATCACACCAGCACCATAAAGTCCAGATTATACATGCTAACCGAAATGAGTAATTCAGCCAAAATGCCCTCAGTGGCACCTTATTAGGTACAGGAGCTGCTGAATAAAATGGCCGCTGTGTGATGTCCGTGGTCGTCTACTGCTGTGGCCCATCTATTTCAAGGTTCAACATATAGTGTGTTCAGAATGCACTTCTGCACACCACAGTTGTAACACATGATTATTTGATTACTGTCACTTTCCTGTCAGCTTGAACCAGTCTGGCCAATCTCCCCTGACCTCTCTCATTAACAAAGCATCGTCACCCACATAGTTGCCACTCACTGGACTTTTTTTTTGTTTCTCACACCATTCTCTGTAAACTCTAGAGACTGTTGAGCGTGAAAATCCCAGAAGATCAGCAGTTTCTGAGATACTCAAGCCACCCCACCTGGCACCAACCATCACTCCACGGTCAAAGTCACTTAGTTCACATTTCTTCCCCATTCTGAAGTTTGGTCTGAACAACAATTGAACCTCTTGACCATGTCTGAATGTTTTTATGCATGGAGTTGCTGCCACATGATTGGCTGAGCAGATATTTGCATTAACGGACAGGTGTACAGGTGACCTAATAAAGTGGCCCCTGGGTGTAGCTTGTTCCACTTAAATGTAAGCTTCTGCATTTACTACTTTTAATTGTTTCAACTTTGAGAAAATAGACTTAGGTAAGAATTGAGCATTTGTTTATGACAGAGTGATTAACTTTGAATCAAAGAACGAACAAAGTAAGAACAGATCTTGATAGCAGATTGCAGGAATGCAGCCATATTTGAGTTCTTGGAAACAGAACCATTTATTTCACAGGTACATTAGAGAGATTCAAATTTAATAAAACTGGCCTGGAAAAGTACAGTGAGGGGCTAAGCATAATTAATTACTCTGTATCCTGCACATCTGTTACAGCTTATCATAATAATGCCTGTGGCTATACATTTTGGAAAGAAAGCTCATGGCAAATTACAAGCGCTCCATATAAATGTGGGAGTTTGAAATCTGACTGTTGCAATAACCCCCCAAAACATAACCATACACAGGGAGACCCAGAAAGGTAATTGTATGAATTGGCCTCTCTCCCAACACTCTGCATACACCAAGCTTCCTATAAAACAGAGCCTAGAATTTCCTGAGTCCTTTGAATGGAATAATGTGTGCAACCCTCTGCGTAATGCCCCAAGTGGATGGCTCCCTCCAATCTCCCACTGGATCCAACAGACATTCCTTGGTACTCTAATTTACATTCATTACATCATAGGACATACGAGCAGAATTAGGCCATTCAGTCATTCCATCGAACCTCCTCCATCATTGTATCGTGGCTGATTTATTATCTCTCTTAACTCATTCTCCTACCTCCTCCCCACAACTTTTGACACCCTGACTAATCAAGAAACTATTGACACCCGCTTTAAATATACCCAATGACTTGGCCTCCACGGCCATCTATAGCAATGAATTCCATAAATTCCCCTTCCTCTGGCTAAAGAAATTCCTCCTCATTTCTGTTCTACTCTGCTCTGAGGCTGCGCTCTTTGGTCAAGACTATTCCACTATAAGAAACAATAGAATATTTAGATTCATTCAGGTGTACAGTAGTGGCACATAAACTGAGAAGCTGAAGGAATTGCAGCCTTGGAAAATATTAAACAATTTTAATGTGATTAATGGTCCAAAAAGCTACATTCTTTTGTTGCTCATTACGTCTATGAAATGTAAAATAAGTCAGTACATCAGAGACCCACAGCTGCGAGATTACGAATGCTGGACAGGATCTACAGAGGTCTAGATGATAGTTTCTGTTGAAAGACTGAAGGAATCTGTTCATTACGAGTTTGGAGAGATTTGGTTTGTCACCTAAAACACTCAAAAACTTGTATAGATGCACCGTGAAGAGCGTTCTGACAGGCTGCATCACCGTCTGGTATGGGGAGAGGGGTCGGGGGTTGGGGAGGCCACTGCACAGGGCCAAAAGAAACTACAGAAAGTTGTAAAATTAGTCAGATCCATGTCGGGTTCTAGCCTCTGTAGGATTCGAGACATCTTTAAGGAGCAGTGCCTCTAAAGGCGGTGTCCATTATTACGGACATGCCCCCTTCCCATTGTTACTGTCAGGAAGGAGGTACAGAGGCCTGAAGGCACACACTCAGTGATTCAGGAACAGCTTCTTCCCCTCTGCCATCTGATTCCTGAATGCACATTGAACCCATGACCACTACCTCACTTTTTTAATATTATTTCTATTTTACACTATTTTTAATCTCACTATTATATATATAAAACAAATTTCTCGCCACATGCCAGCGATAATAAACCTGATTCTGATTCCGTGGCCACGCAGCCGCCCCTGATGCAGGTGTCGTACTCAGGAATCCCAGGTCCTGGGAGGAAACTTCCCCACTGTAAACACAAAATACTCTGCAGATGCTGGGGTCAGAGCAACACGCACAACACGCTGGAGGAACTCAGCAGGCCGGGCAGCATCTGTGGAAAGGAACAGTCAACGTTTCGGGCCGAGACCCTTCATCAGGACTGAAGAGGGAGGATAATAAATCTACTTTGAACTTTTAATGACACATTTCACTGTATGTTTCAATGTACATGTGACATTAAAAGTAAACTTTAATCTTTAATTTTCTTAGCTTCTTTTTTCCTGAGCAGAACTGGGCCCCAGGATCGCTCTGTGTCTGCTGTCTAATATTGCCGAGATGTGAGTTCCAGGAATAACGAAAGGTGATTCAACACTACCACCTACAGTCCTCTATCTCTGATGTTCAAGGTTGATTTACACTGTGACACCAGCCAACGGCACTGTAACCCTTTGATCTTGGCACTGTTTAAGAAATGCAAATCCAATCCTCACAGCTTTATTATGAATTAGAGAAGGTTTTCAGTTTTTGATGTGAATTATACTGAACCAGGAATGACTCCCAGCAATGGCAGCCCCTTCTCCGTGAACCTGTTCATAATAGGCTCACATTCTCCACAAGAGGGCCATATGAGTGCGGAATGAGCTCCCAGCAGAAGTGATGGACACAGGTTTGATTGCAACATTGAAGGGAAGTTTGGATAAGTATATAGTTGGCATGGCTATGGAGGTCTATGGGTTTGGATCCACGTTGACGTGACTAGGCAGAATAACAGTTTGCCAGTGACTAGATGGGCTGAAGGGCCTGTTTCTGTGCTGTAGTATTCTATGACTCTAAGAACTACAGAAGCGAAGGTTAAGAGGTTGATTTAGGATTCTGTGATGGCTATGATGATCAGGAGCTTTTCTTCTGAACCCAACAAAGATGTCTCATGTTCCCTTTGTAGTAAGCTCCCCTTGCAACACTCCACAGTCCATGATTTTTTTTTTATTTATCAATTTTTTGGGCTCTAGGTTTTGCTGACAATTCCTAGAAGCTGCAGAGTTGCAAGCTTAGTCAGCTCCATCATGGGCACTAGCCTTCCCAGCATCAAGGACACCTTCAAAAGGTGATGTCTCAAAAAGGCAGCATCCATCATTAAGTATCTGTACCACCCAAGACATGCCTTCTTCTCATTGCTACCATCAAGGAGGAGGTACAGGAGCCTGAAGACACACATTCAATGTTTTAGAAACAGCTACGTCTCCTCCGCCATCAGATATCTGAATGGACAACAAACCCATGAGCACTGCTTCTTTGGACAACTTTACTGTAGGTTACATAGCCAAGTAGAACTAAGCCAAAGAGAAGCCTTGTTGTAACTGAGGGATAGAGCTGGCTAAAGAATTTCAAAATAGGTCACCCCCATTGTAATGAAAAGTCATTTTCATTTTCATTTTTTAAATCTTTTTATTGATACATGATCTTCTACAGCTTTAAAATGGTACAAGATTTCAGCAAATTGAAATATATACAGTTAATAAAGCTGAAAATAAAACTTAACAAAAAAGAATAATATATGATAACGAAAATTGTTTTATAAAGAAGAGAAGGAAAAAGAGAACCCTAACTACTAAAAGAAAAAAATCCCAGTAACTACAAGGGAAAGAAAAAGGAAAAAAAAGAGAAAAAACCCCATTAGGAACCAACTCCTGGAGCAATACGTCTTGCAATCATCTATATATATAAAGAAGAAAAATCATCAACCGCCAATTCACATTCATATAAAATAAGATTGGAAGGAAACCATATAAATTAATTCAAATTAAATGATAATATTTGGCAAAAGAGCCCCATCTTCTCTCAAAATTGAATCGAGGATCAAAAGTTCTACTTCTAATTTTTTCCAAGCTAAGATATAACATTACTTGAGAAAACCATTGAATTAGTGTAGGGACAGAGGTATCTTTCCATTTCAATAAAATAGCCCTTCTTGCCAACAATGTGACAAATGCAATTACATGTTGGTCTGAAGATGAAATACCCTGAATATGATGTGGAACTATTCCAAATAAGACAGTCAATGTATTAGGTTGTAAATTAATTTTCAGAGCTTTAGAAATTGTAGAAAATAAAGGTGAAAAGTCATTGATTTGAAACATAGACTCTGCTATAGACGCTATTACAGCTTGGGGGGGTGGGGGTCAGCGTTCAGAGTTCAATTCCGGCGTCATCTGTAAGGAGTCTATAAATCTTCCCCATGGAATGCTTGGGTGTTCTCCGGGTGCTCCGGTTTCCTCACACAGCTGAAAGACTTACCGGGTAGGTTGATTCATCATTGTAAATTGTTCCGCGATTAGGTTAGGGTTAAATCGGGTTGTTGGGGGTTGCTGTGGTGACACAGGTTGAAGGGCCAGAAGGGCTCACTCTGCACTGTATTGCTAAATAAATAAAGCATTTTTCATACATCTAGCATCTGCAGGGTTTTGTTTTAGCCTGTCCCTGCTCACCACCGAGTCTGCAAATCTTCTTCTGGGGAAGTCAAAGCCCCAATATCTGAAAATCTACAAGTCCGCTGGAAGCTGAAGGCTGAAGATAGCTTGCCACGGGGTTGGAGGACTGTGTATGTTTGCAGGTGGGTGGGATGGAGGAACAGGGCTCATTTTGCTGGTTTTTTTTGTTGCTTGTTGCGTTCTTTTGTGTTATGTTCTGTGTTGAGCATTGTGGGCATGCTGTGTGGCGCTGGAATATGCAGCGATATGTGCAGGCTTTCCCCAACATATCTTTGGGTGTAACACACATCAAAGTTGCTGATGAACGCAGCAGGCCAGGCAGCATCTATAGGAAGAGGTACAGTCAACATTTTGGGCCAAGACCCTTCGTCAGGACTAACTGAAAGAAGAGCTAGTAAGAGATTTGAAAGTGGGAGGGGGAGGGGGAGAGATCCAAAATGATAGGAGAAGACAGGAGGGGGAGGGATGGAGCCAAGAGCTGGACAGTTGATTGGCAAAGGGGATATGGGAGAATCATGGGACAGGAGGCCTAGGGAGAAAGAAAAGGGGAGGGGGGGGGAAAGCCCAGAGGATGGGCAAGGGGTATAGTGAGAGGGACAGAGGGAGAAAAAGGAGAGAGATCAACTGTCCAGCTCTGGGTTCCATCCCTCCCTCTCCCACTTACAAATCTTTTACTAGCTCTTCTTTCAGTTAGTCCTGACGAACGGTCTTGGCCCGAAACTTCGACCGTATCTCTTCCTAGAGATGCTGCCTGGCCTGCCGCGTTCACTAGCAACTTTTGTGTGTGTTGCTTGAATTTCCAGCATCTGCAGATTTCCTCGCGTTTATATCTTTGGGTGTATTGGTTTTTAATGCAAGTAATGCACTTGACTGTGTGCTTCGATGTACATGCAAAAATAAATCTGAATGTGTCCTGATGAAAAGTCACGGCTCGAAACTACAACTGTTTATTTATCTCCATAGATGCTGCCTAACCTGCTCAGTTCCTCCAGCATTTTGTGTGTGTACATCTGAATGTGGATGTGAATCTAAATCTGCATCGTAAGCACCTTCCTCATTCTGTCCTTGGAGTCAACTCCAACAAGTCACCAATACCCACAGGGCAGTGAAAAGAGTTCCACTATCCCCTTGGTACGTTCACCTTATATTCCCCTTGGTATGTTCACCCTATATTGTCCTTGGTACGTTCACACTATATTGTCCTTGGTACGTTCACCCTATATTGACCTCAGTACATTCACACTATATTGTCCTCGGTAGCTCACCCTATATTGGCGTCGGTACATTCACACTATATTGCCCTGGGTACGTTCACCCTATATTGCCCTTGGTACGTTCACACTATATTGTCCTCAGTACATTCACCCTGTATTGCCCTTGGCAGTACAATCATTCCATTTACTTACAAATATTTCACAAAAATGGTCACTAAATGATTTATTGGATTGAAATACGGTATCAAATCTTGTTGATAGTTTCCCTAGGTTAAAAACAATTAACATCTTTTTCAAATCCATCTACCAAGGAAGTTACCATGCTGGGAAACGTATGGAGGGCTATGGTTCAGATGCAGGTCAAAGTTCAAAGTTCAAAGTAAATTTACTATCAAAGTACAATATGTCACTTTCAATATTGACTACTGTGTAGAATAGGCCCTTTCAGCCCTTCAAGCCACTCAGCCCAGCAATCCCCCAATTCAATCCTAGTCTAATCATGGGACAATTTACAATGACCAATTAACCTACCAGCCAGTAGGTCTTAGGAATGTGGGAGGGAACTGGAGCACTCAGAGGAAACCCATGCAGTCACAGGGAGAACATGCAAACTGTTTACAGGCAGTGGTGGGAGTCGAATCCGGGTCACTGGTACTGTGAAGTGTTGTGCTAACCACTATGCTGCCATGCCACCCATAGACAACCCTGGGATTCATTTTCTTGCAGGGAATCACAGTAAATACAAGGACCACAGTAGAATCAATGAAAGACCACACCCAACAGGATGGTCAAACAAGCAATGTGCAAAAATTACAACGGACTTTGTAAACACAAAAAGTAAGAGAAAATAATATTAATAATAAATAAATCAGCAATAAATATCGAGAACATGAGATGAAGAGTCCTTGACAGTGAGTCCATAGTTGGTGAGAACAGTTCAGTGATGGGGCAAGTGAAGTTGAGTGAAGTTATCCCCTTAGGTTCAAGAGGCTGATGGTTGTGGAATAATAACAATTGGACAAGGCAGAATAATAGGAGCTGAAGGGTCTTTTTCTGTACTGTAAATCAGGAACTGCAGCTTATTTACGGACACCAGGGAAACACTCTGTACTTAATAGCACTGGAGGTAAGTTACTAACCGCCCTGTGGATTCCATGTTATGTACATTGGTTATGTCCCAGATTTTGTCAAATGTCAGACTCAGGATGTCACTGAATTCTAGCTGTAGATGTAAATCAAAAGGAAGAGTAACCTCAGACATCAACAGTGCAGCCAATTTGCTGATCAACTTATACCGAGCTTTTTATAAACAGCCGCAAAGGACCTGACAGCCCTGTCGGGGAACATTAGTCATGCCGAGGGTGTTAGTCTGGATTAGCTGGAAAAGAGTAAAGCTGTATTATTGATCTTATAACTTTGCTGAGCAATACCACAGAGAGTACGCTCGCAGTAACCAGATAAAGGAAACATTTCTTACAATCGATCATTTGCAAACTGTCGAGGAAGTGCATGGTTCCTTGACATGATATTTCCCGAACACTCCATGCATTTAATTAATCAGTTGCGCATAATTAATTGTATAATATTGCTGGTTGAATCAACAAGGGTATCAAAGGACTACATTAGATTTTGGTGAGTTGGGACACATCACGGACCAGTACGCTACATTTTGGCCCAGTTAAGCAAATGCTCCAATTCGCCAAAGTTTCATGGAAGTAGTTAAAAAGGTTAAAAAAAAAAGAGAAACTACCATTTAACTAAGTAACAAATTATGCATTTAAATGAAATACAAATCAAATTAGAACATTACCTTTACTACTACATGAAGAGTTTTGCTGACACACTAGTCACCATTCGAGGCAGTGTAAGGACCCCCAGCACCCAGGGCATGCCCTTCTCTCACTGTTACCATCAGGTAGGAGGTACAACAGCCCGAGGACACACTCTCAGTGACTCAGGAACAGCTTCTTCCCCTCTGCCATCCGATTCCTAAATAAATACTACCTCACTTTTTTATATATATATATATATTATTTCTGTTTTTGCACGATTTTTAATCTTTTCAGTATACATATACTGTAATTAATTTACTTATTTATTCTTCTTCTAGATTATGTATTGTATTGAACTGCTGCTGCTAAGTTAACAAATTTCACGACGCATGCCGGTGATAATAAACCTGATTCTGATTCTGATTACTGTAGTACTGTGAATGTGTGTATTCATTCCTGATAGTTACTGATGGAGGAATTCAGCAGTGTTTTTTTGATTGACTATAGAAGAACATATATTTACCACCATTCAGGGCCCCAGACAGTCCTTCCAGGTGAGGCGACACTTCACCTGTGAGTCGGCTGGGGTGATATACTGCGTCCGGTGCTCCCGATGTGGCCTTCTATATATCGGCGAGACCCGACGCAGACTGGGAGATCGCTTTGCTGAACACCTACGCTCTGTCCGCTGGAGAAAGCAGGATCTCCCAGTGGCCACCCATTTTAATTCCACATCCCATTCCCATTTTGACATGTCTATCCACGGTCTCCTCTATTGTAAATATGAAGCCACACTCAGGTTGGAGGAACAACACCTTATATTCCGTCTGGGTAGCCTCCAACCTGATGGCATGAACATTGACTTCTCTAACTTCCGCTAATGCCCCACCTCCCCCTCGTACCCCATCCGTTATTTATTTTCATACACACATTCTTTCTCTCTCTCTCCTTTTTCTCCCTCTGTCCCTCTGACTATACCCCTTGCCCATCCTCTGGGCTTTTCCCCCCCCTCCCCCTTTCCCTTCTTCCTGGACCTCCTGTCCCATGATCCCCTCGTATCCCCTTTTGCCTATCACCTGTCCAGCTCTTGGCTCCATCCCTCCCCCTCCTGTCTTCTCCTATCATTTTGGATCTCCCCCTCCCCCTCCAACTTTCAAATCCCTTACTCACTCTTCCTTCAGTTAGTCCTGACGAAGGGTCTCGGCCCGAAACGTCGACTGTACCTCTTCCTAGAGATGCTGCCTGGCCTGCTGCGTTCACCAGCAACTTTGACGTGTGTAACATATAATGGACTGGCTTCTTACAATGCTGTCGATGATTGCATCCTTCAATTCTTAATTTTCATTGTAACATTCAAGATATTTGTCAGATGCTTTGTAACTCCTAGCTTGTTGAAGTAGTGAAATCATTTCATTTTCACTCTCAGCCCTTTCTGGCATTTCCAAGCCTGAATGCTTAAAACCGCAATGAGCTGATAGTTCTGAATTGTCTTATTGCTTATTTCTTGCCAACTATCAGTGATATGAATTATTTGCTTTTACAATACAAGCACACACAACTGGTGTATGTTTAAATGATTTAAAAACCATTCATTCCAAGCGTAGTGTCATGTCAAATGTCCACACAAATGCATGTGTCTGATGCCAATTAAAAACTGTTCCAACAACAGCTTAGAGTCCCAAATGAGCAAAGGGAATACTGGTTATTTTCTCAATTAATTTCTGTTCTTTAAGACTTGGCCCAAATCAACAGCTTACCCCAATAAACCGATGGCCTAATTAACCAGAATCCACTGTATTTTACTGATTTTGTAGAAATCTAATTGTGGCTTAAATTTGTCTATTTCAGCCAGTTGGCTTTAAGAGACACTTACAAGATCTCTGCTTTCTAAGCAACAGATAGAAATGTTTTTGCACCTTTATCCAATAAAACCTTGAACTACTTTGTTGAAAAGTAGAATTAAGAATGTCAAAAATTCAGGAATAGCTACAAGTGAGTTTGAGCATTGTAAATCTAAAACACATGGCGAACGGTCTTCATTTCGCATTTAATTGCTTGGAAGTACAAAGTTGGAACGGACTGCAGAGGAGTGAAGTATGCATCTGGGATCTGTGAGAACATTGACATGAAACAACCTCTTCATACACAGTCTCAATGACAGAAGGTTACATCCCTCAGCCATCAGTAAGGGAGAACTCACCAGTGCCCTAATTTGTAAATGTTTTGCCTAGTGTAAGAACATGGTCTATCAGAATGATTCAATCCCGAGTCTAGACTAAAATAGCTGAACCCAGCGAACATTTCAATAATGTAATTCCTACCTGACCTCTGACTTGACCAAGGGGTCAAGTAATATGAAGAGGATAACTACTCTGGTATTGGTCAAGATGTCCAATTAGTCTCAATGACTTGAGTGGGAAAAAGAAATAATTTAACTGGCCTCCCTTCTTTTATCTCAATCCAAAATTCCTGCTGGAAGTTGTTTGGAGAGGCTCATCTTCATTTGCTTTGGAGTGGTAACATGGCCTGTAAACACTTGGAAGTTCATTTTTTTTTACTTTTGCACTTTGGATGAGAAACTTTGCATTCTGATGGCAAAGATACAATTACACCGAAGATTCAAAAGGTTCATACACTTAGTAACTCGAGATCTTCTCAAATGACAGACATGCCTCCAGACCAAGGAGGAGAAGTTTAAACATTCTCCTATCCATTGTGAAAAGGATTTGTTGAGAACAGTAGAAAATGATTTACACTCAGTGGCCACTTTATTAGATATATCTTGTTAATTCAAATATTTAATCAGCCAATCATGAGGCAGCAACTCATTGCATAAAATCATGCAGACATGGTCAAGAGGTTCAGTTGTTGTTCAGACCAAACATCATAATGGGGAAGAAATGTGATCTAACTTACTTTGACCATGGATGATTATTGGTGCCAGATGGGGTGGTTTGAGTATCTCAAAAACTGCTGATCTCCTGGAATTGTCATGCACAACATTTCTAAAGTTTACAGACAATGGTGTGAAAAACAAAAAAAAAACCAAACATGCAGTGAGTAGCAGTTCTGTGGCTGAAAGCACCTTGTTAATGAGAGAGGTCAGAGGAGAATGGCTAGACTGGTTCAAGCTGACAAGAAGGCAACAGCAACTCAAATAACCACGCGTGTTACAATAGTGGTGTGCAGAAGAGCATCTCTGAATGCACAACACATTGAACCTTGAAGTGGATGGACTACAGCGGTGGAATACTGCGAACATACACAGTGGTCATTTTATAAGAAACCGGAGGTATAGGAGGTTGAGGGGGAAAATGGATAAGCCACGATGAAAGGGCAGAACAGTCTCACGGGGCTGAATGGCAAAGTCTGCGCCTGACCCTTATGGTCTATGGTTATCCATTCTCTTATCCAGACATCTCCTAAATGTTGCAGTTGAATCTGTATCAAAAATTACCCAGAACTTTTATTCATTTGTTTATCAATACAATTAATCTACAGCATCTTTGGAATGTGAGAGGAAAATGGAGCAATCAGAGGAAGCCTGCGTGGTCATGGGAAGAACATAGAAACTCTTTACGGACTGTGGTGGAATTGAACCTGGGTCGCTGGTACTGTAATAGAATTACACTAACTGTTACGCCACTGTGTCAGCCCATATTTCATCACATTCGGTTGGAAGCTATGGAACAACATAGTATAATAGGAGACTTTTCATCCATTTGGCCATGTCCAGCATGTAACTAAGGTGCATTGTGCTCGCTTTTAAGAGCTGTTACATCTGTTAACAATACTGCACGATGAATTAAAGTGATTTATGGATATCAGAAAAGATCTCAAGGCTTTGCTCAATTCTCTGGAGATAACTAATCCCAGCCATTTTTTACTCACACTCCAAACTGCATTCACAAAGAGGAGTTCAGCAGCATAACTCAAATTGCTGAGAAGAGATCTGTATGAAACACAGTTGCCACATTTCTCCAGTCACCTTTAGCTTTCTTCTCTCTTTGATAGGAATCAATCAGCTCAATGCATAGACACAATTATTCTCTCAGCACATCATTGATTTTATCATCCTGTACTCCAAACTTCTCAAGGTTCAACTTTATTCACTATAGACATTTACTGTGAGACGAACAAATACCCTGACACCATTGAGGTCTTGTCACTAGGACACCAAGCTGTTTACTGTACTCTTTACTGTTTACCATAAGACCATAAACATAGGAGCAGAACTAGGTCATTCCGCCCATTGAGTCTGCTCCATCATTTCATAATAGCAAATCAGTTCCCCTCTCTAACCCATTCTCCTGCCTTCTCCCATAACTTTTCACACCCTGTCTAATCAAGAACCTATCAAACTCCACCCTAAATACACCCAATAACTTGGCCTCCACAACTGCCTGTAGCAATGAATTCCACAGATTTACCCTTCAAGAAACAATGTTGACTTCAGTCTATTTTATCATATGCCTCCAAGTACCCTGAAACTACATCCTTAATAGTCAATTCCAACATCTTCCCAATCACTGAGATTAGGCTAACTAGTCTATAGTCTCTTTTCATTTCCTTCTCTCCCTTCTTGAAGACTGGAATGACATTTGCAATTTTTAGTCCTCTGGAACCATTCCAAAATCTACTGACTCTTGAAAGATCTACTGCCTCTACAGTCTCTTCAGCCACCTCTTTCAGAACCCTGGGGTATTGTCCATCTGGTCCAGGTGACTTATCTACTTCCAGACCTTTCAGTTTCCCAAGCAGCTTCTCCTTAGTGATAGCACTAAACTCACTTCTGCCCCCTGACACTCATGACCTTCCTGCACACTGCTGGTGTCTTCCACAGTGAAGACTGATGCAAAATACTTATTCAGTTCTTCCGCCATTTCCTTGTCCCTCATTACTACCTCTCCAGCGTCATTTTCCAGAGGTCCAGTATCAACTCTTGCCTTTCTTTTACTCTTTATGTATCTGAAAATAATATTTGGTATGCTCTTTGATACTATTAGCTAACTTACATTCATACGTCATCTTTATCCCCTTAGTAGCTTTTTAGTTGCCTTTTGTTGGTTTTTAAAAGTTTCCCAATTCTCTAACTTCCCACTAGTTTTTGCTAGTATGCCCTATCTTTTGCTTCTATGTTGGCTTTGATTTCCCCTGTCAGCCACAGTTGTGTCATCTTGCCTTAAGAATACTTCTTCTTCTTTGGGATGTATCTATCCCCTGCCTTCAGAATTGCCCTCCAAAACGCCAGACATTTCTGCTCCGCCATTATCCCTGCTAGTGTCCTGTTCCAATTAGCTTGTGTTGAGAGGCCAAGGCGAAGATGGTAAGGACCCAAGTGCTGGAGTATCTGAGACTGTAACAGGACCCCCTCCCGTACGGCCGACTCTTGATGGCCCTGGATGCTCTGAGTAACATTGACGGTATTCATGGATCAGAGCTGTGTCCAGGATGTCCCTTTTTGGAACCCAGCACTGTTCCTCAGGCAACACACATCAAAGTTGCTGGTGAACGCAGCAGGCCAAGCAGCATCTGTAGGAAGAGGTGCAGTCGACGTTTCAGGCCGAGACCCTTCGTCAGGACTAACTGAAGGAAGAGTGAGTAAGGGATTTGAAAGTTGGAGGGGGAGGAGGAGATACAAAATGATAGGAGAAGACAGGAGGGGGAAGGATAGAGCCAAGAGCTGGACAGGTGATAGGCAAAAGGGGATACGAGAGGATCATGGGACAGGAGGTCCGGGAAGAAAGACGGGGGGGGGGGACCCGGAGGATGGGCAAGAGGTATATTCAGAGGGACAGAGGGAGAAAAAGGAGAGTGAGAGAAAGAATGTGTGCATAAAAATAAGTAACAGTTGGGGTACGAGGGGGAGGTGGGGCCTTAGCGGAAGTTAGAGAAGTCGATGTTCATGCCATCAGGTTGGAGGCTACCCAGGCGGAATATAAGGTGTTGTTCCTCCAACCTGAGTGTGGCTTCATCTTTACAGTAGAGGAGGCCATGGATAGACATGTCAGAATGGGAATAGGATGTGGAATTAAAATGTGTGGCCACTGGGAGATCCTGCTTTCTCTGGCGGACAGAGCGTAGGTGTTCAGCAAAGCGGTCTCCCAGTCTGTGCCGGGTCTCACCAATATATAAAAGGCCACATCGGGAGCACCAGACGCAGTATATCACCCCAGTCGACTCACAGGTGAAGTGTTGCCTCACCTGGAAGGACTGTTTGGGGCCCTGAATGGTGGTAAGGGAGGATGTGTAAGGGCATGTGTAGCACTCGTTCCGCTTACGCGGATAAGTGCCAGGAGGGAGATCAGTGGGGAGGGATGGGGGGGACGAATGGACAAGGGAGTTGTGTAGGGAGCGATCCCTGTGGAATGCAGAGAGAGGGGGAGAGGGAAAGATGTGCTTAGTGGTGGGATCCCGTTGGAGGTGGTGGAAGTTACGGAGAATAATATGTTGGACCCGGAGGCTGGTGGGGTGGTAGGTGAGAACCAGGGGAACCCTATTCCTAGTGGGGTGGCAGGAGGATGGAGTGAGAGCAGATGTACGTGAAATGGGGGAGATGCGTTTAACAGCAAAGTTGATAGTGGAGGAAGGGAAGCCCCTTTCTTTAAAAAAGGAAGACATCTCCCTTGTCCTAGAATGAAAAGCCTCATCCTGAGAGCAGATGCGGCGGAGACGGAGGAATTGCGAGAAGGGGATGGCGTTTTTGCAAGAGACAGGGTGAGAAGAGGAATAGTCCAGATAGCTGTGAGAGTCAGTAGGCTTATAGTAGACATCAGTGGATAAGCTGTCTCCAGAGACAGAGACAGAAACAGAAAAATCTAGAAAGGGGAGGGAGGTGTCGGAAATGGACCAGGTAAACTTGAGGGCAGGGTCAAAGTTGGAGGCAAAGTTAATAAAGTCAACGAGTTCTGCACGCGTGCAGGAAGCAGCGAGGAAAAGTGGGGGACAGATACCAGAATAGGCACGGAACATAGATTGTTCCACAAACCCAACAAAAAGGCAGGCATAGCTAGGACCCATACAGGTGCCCATAGCTACACCTTTAGTTTGGAGGAAGTGGGAGGAGCCAAAGGAGAAATTATTAAGAGTAAGGACTAATTCTGCTAGATGGAGCAGAGTGGTGGTAGAGGGGAACTGATTAGGTCTGGAATCCAAAAAGAAGCGTAGAGCTTTGAGACCTTCCTGATGGGGGATGGAAGTATATAAGGACTGGACATCCATGGTGAAAATAAAGCAGTGGGGGCCAGGGAACTTAAAATCATCGAAAAGTTTAAGAGCGTGAGAAGTGTCACGAACATATGTCGGAAGGGATTGAACAAGGGGTGATAAAACAGTGTCGAGGTATGCAGAAATGAGTTCGGTGGGGCAGGAGCAAGCTGAGACAATAGGTCGGCCAGGACAGGCAGGTTTGTGGATCTTGGGTAGGAGGTAGAAACGGGAAGTGCGGGGTGTGGGAACTATAAGGTTGGTAGCAGTGGATGGGAGATCCCCTGAGCGGATAAAGTCAGTGATGGTGTGGGAGACAATGGCCTGGTGCTCCTTAGTGGGGTCACGATCGAGGGGTAAATAAGAGGAGGTATCCGCGAGTTGTTGCTGTGCCTCGGCAAGGTAGAGGTCAGTACGCCAGACTACAACAGCACCCCCCCTTATCGGCGGGTTTAATAATAAGGTTAGGATTAGTGCGGAGGGAGTGGAGAGCAGAGCGTTCCAAAGGAGTGAGGTTGGAATGGGGACAAGGTGCGGTGAAGTCGAGACGGTTGATGTCCTGTCGGCAGTTAGCGATAAAGAGATCCAGAGCAGGCAGAAGACCAGAGCGGGGTGTCCGTGAAGAAGAGGAGGGTTGAAGACAGAAGAAGGGGTCATCGGTGGGGGTGGAAGAGTCCTTGCCGAAGAAGTAGGCTTGGAGACGGAGACGGCGGAAGAAAAGTTCCGCATCATGGCGAACACGGAACTCACTGAGGTGTGGGCGAAGGGGGACAAACGTGAGGCCCTTACTGAGGACAGAGCGCTCTGCCTCAGACAGTTGAAGGTCGGAGGGGATGGTAAAGACCCGGCACGGATGAGAGCTGGGATCAGAGGGGGGAGGGGGGAGGCTGGGGGTGTCAGTGGAGAGGGGAGGGTTGCGGTGAGAGGAAGATGGAGCCTCTGAGGGCCCAGGAGTTGACGGTGGGATCTGAGGAAGACGGGATTGCAGAGTATTGGTGGGGGAAGGGGAGATGGGAGTCACAACAGCAGCCCATAAAGACCCGGCCTGGAGTTCAAGGCTGCCGTCGCAGTTGGTGGTTGCGCAATCGCTGTGAAGGTGTCCATGGTCGTTGCTGGAGTCCGGGTTTTGAATATGCCCTGAGGTGTTGGAGCTGCCGAGATCAGTGGCAGCGGCCGCAATCTGAAGTTCATGCCTGCTAGCGTCGGGGCCGGCAGGCTCTGGAGTCCGTAGATGTAGGATCTTGCGATCTTTGCCTAACATGACAAAGTCAAAAAAACGGCGATTGCAGGCGTGGATCCGACGGAGGATGAAATAACGGGTAGGACCATTACAGACGGCGAAGAAAGTGTCCCGAAGGTGTGGAAGGGTCTGGGATAGGGACACCAAGTACCTCCTCATGGCGGAGAGAGTCGCCTTCAGAGCTTGACGGGAGAAGCAGCGAGAGGCAGAGTCAATAAAATGTGAGTAGCTGGGATCCTCAGAAGGTCCAAATTGAGAGGTTTGGAAATGTATCCTAAAGCCAACTGGAGTAAGTTGGCGACAGAGGCACGTTCCAAGAAAGGATATATGGCTGTGATAGCGAGTCTGAGTCAAAGTGTGGTCGAAAAGTTGAAGAGCCGAAGAAATTACAGATGGGGAACAGTGAGAAATGGTTTCACTGAACTCCCGTCGAAGAGAGGATCTAAACTTCTTCGGTGTAGGCATCACTGGAAGAGGCTTTGCAGTAGTTCCTCAGGTCCAAACCCGTTCCAATCAATGAGAAACTGTCGAACACCCTAAACAGTATGTAAATCTAGAAGTTTCTTTACGGTAAAAATCTGTTCCCATCGACAATTCTGGGTGGTGGCAGGGCTGATGATGGTGGGGCTAAGGGACCGGTACTCACAGGTTTCAGCTTGGATACATGGAAGGTGGGATTCATCTTATGAGTCTTAGGGAGCTGCAAAGTGTAGAGTGTAGAATACTGGGTTCACTTTCCTAAGAACCTTGAAGGGTCCAATGAACGTGGGCACCAGTTTCCTCGACTCCACCCAGAGAGGCAATTCTTGAGTAGACTTTCTGACCAGGCTGCAAAGCCGGTCCCTGCCTTCTCTTACAATTGGCCTTCAGTTCAGCCTTACAAATAGAGACCATCAATATTTCTCTTTCCCTAGTCCACTTCTCCTTTCAGCATTGGACAAGATCTTCAGCAGCAGGAACCCCAACCTTGGCCTCCTACTCAGGGAAAAGTAGCGGAGAATACCCAAATTGGCTTTCAAAAAGTGGCATCCCATGCGCTGACTGCAGTGGTATATTGTGGGCAACCTCTGCCCACATCAGATGATTGCACCAAACCTCTGGTTTTCTTGAGACCAGGCATATCAGGGATCGGTCCATATCCTAGTTCACCCACTCCGTCTGACCGTTGGACTGTGGGTGAAACCCAGAGGAAAGGCTTGCTGTAGCCCCAATCACATTGCAGAACACTTTCCAAAAGCACAAAGTGAATTGTGGACCATGATCTGACGCAATGTCCATCAGAAATCCATGGACCCTGAAGACCCATGAAGGACAATCTCAGCCATCTCTGCCTCTGATGGTAGTTTGTCCAACACCATGAATTTACAGACTTTCAAGAAGTGATCCACGATGACAGTCTTCCTTTTGGTGTCATGGTCTGGTCCATGAAGTCCGAATTCCGGTTCACGGTCCGGTCCATGGACTCAGGACTCTGGGTCTTCCAGCTGTCCCTTGTTTTGATTAAGTTAATCATAGGCACCTGATTCCCATCTTGCGGCTTGGAATACAAGTAGCCTTGGGGTTGAGTGTGGGCTCTGGTTTGTCTTGTCAAGATCCTCTGGGAGCAACCTGCTAGAGGAAGGCTAGAGCGGCCTCTTGCCAACTTTAGGCTGTGTTAGAGAACATCTGCTTCATGGACCCTTGCTGTCGGTAGTCAAAGCTGTCTTTGTAGTATGGATTCGGCTGTTTCCTGGGCCAGCTGAGTGGCTGCCAGCCACTCTGAGCTTGGTAGGGATCCAGCTGCTTCTGTAGCCAGCCGAGGTTGCTGGATGTAACTGTGACTCGGAGCTACCCTGATACAGAGTTGGAACTGTCTGTCGTTCTTTGGTGTTGTCTCTTCTTGTCCTTGCCTCTGTGGGGTAAGTCAGGCCATCTTGCTGTTGCCCTGTGGTGGGGGGGTGGGATCTGTCTTGTCTTGTCCTCACCTCTGTGGGGTAAGTCAGGCTGTTCTGCTGTTGCCCTGTGGGGGGTCCTGTCTTGTCTTGTCTTGTTTTGTCCTTGCTTCCGTGGGGTGTTTTGTTGTTGTCCTGTGTGGGGATCTGTCTTGTTTTGTCTTTGCCTCTGTTGGGTAAGTCTGGCTGTTCTGCTGTTACCTGATGGATGGTCCTGTCCCACCTTGGTGTGGAGAAGAAGTTGAGTCCCGGCTTGTCTAAGTATAAGTCCTGGCTCTATGTCTACGTACTGTCCTGTCTCATGTTGGTGTTGAGTTAAAGGCGAGTTCCGGCTTTTCGAACGATAAGTCCTGGCTCTCTGTTGATGTACAGTTCCCAGTCTGTCTCCGAGCTCCAGCCTCTGAGTTATCAGCCTCCGCATTCCAAGATCCAAGACCCCAGCCTGCAGCCAAGCTCAAGATCCAAGACCCCAGCCTGCAGCCAAGCTCAAGATCCAAGACCCCAGCCTGCAGCCAAGCTCAAGATCCAAGACTCCAGCCTGCAAGCCTCAAGCCTCAGGACCCACGACCCCAGCCTGTAAGCCTCAAGCCTCAGGACCCACGACCCCAGCCTGCAAGCCTCAAGCCTCAGGACCCACGACCCCAGCCTGTAAGCCTCAAGCCTCAGGACCCACGACCCCAGCCACGTCCTGTCCTCTAGTCATGTCATGTCCTTGCCTGGTTCTAGGGCCCGAGCCCGAGGCAAGACCCCAGTTCTGGGTCCTTGTCCAGTGTCTGGCTCGGAGCCCAAGCCCAGGCTCCTAGTGCATAGTTCCTTGTCCGGGTTCCCTGTCTTGTCCATGTCCTAGCACAAGTCTGCATTTTTGTCCTTGCTCCTTGTCTGCATCCTGTCACGGCCCTACTCTAGTTGAGTCCTGTTCCTTGTACTTCAGTGTCTGTGTCTTGCATTTGGGTCCACCCTTGCTCCCAACGCCCCCCCATTGTGACATTTGGAAGGTTAAAGTCCTGTGACAAGGTCCATGGTGTTGTACACCCATGGTCTTCACTGAGATTAGGTGTGGAGCTCCTTGTAGCAGGTGTTCCTGACATCCTTAGACCCGTTAGCTTGACATCGGTGGTTGGGAAGTTGTTGGAGTCGGTTGTCAAGGATGAGATTATAGAGTACCTGGAGGCATATGACAAGATAGGCAGAACTCAGCATGGATTCCTTCAAGGAAAATTCTGCCTGACAAACCTATTACAATTTTTTGAGGAAATTACCAGTAGGCTAGACAAGGGAGGTGCAGTGGATGTTGTATATTTGGATTTTCAGAAGGCCTTTGACAAGGTGCCACACATGAGCCTACTTAACAAGATAAGAGCCCATGGAATTACGGGAAAGTTACATACGTGGATAGAGTGTTGGCTGATTGGCAGGAAGCAGAGAGTGGGAATAAAGGGATCCTATTCTGGTTGGCTGCTGGTTACCAGTGGTGTTCCACAGGGATCAGTGTTGGGGCCGCTTCTTTTTACATTGTACATCAATGATTTGGATTATGGAATAGAGGGCTTTGTGGCTAAGTTTGCTGATGATACGAAGATAGGTGGAGGGGCCGGTAGTGCTGAGGAAACGGAGAGTCTGCAGAAAGACTTGGATAGATTGGAAGAATGGGCAGAGAAGTGGCAAATGAAGTACAATGTTGGAAAGTGTATGGTTGTGGACTTTGGCAGAAGAAATAAAGGGGCAGACTATTATTTAAATGGGGAAAGAATTCAAAGTTCTGAGATGCAATGGGACTTGGGAGTCCTCATGCAGGATAACCTTAAGGTTAACCTCCAGGTTGAGTTGGTAATGAAGAAGGCGAATGCAATGTTGGCATTCATTTCTAGAGGAATAGAGTATAGGAGTAGGGATGTGACGTTGAGGCTCTATAAGGCGCTGGTGAGACCTCACTTGGAGTACTGTGGGCAGTTTTGGTCTCCTTATTTAAGAAAGGATGTGCTGACGTTGGAGAAGGTACAGAGAAGATTCACTAGAATGATTCTGGGAATGAGATGGTTAACATATGAAGAACGTTTGTCCGCTCTTGGACTATATTCCTTGGAGTTTAGAAGAATGAGGGGAGACCTCATAGAAGCATTTCGAATGTTGAAAGGCATGGACAGAATGGTTGTGACAGAGTTGTTTCCCATGATGGGGGAATCTAGTACGAGAGGGCATGACTTAAAGATTAAAGGGTGCCCATTCAAAACAGAAATGCGAAGAAATTTTTTTTAGTCAGAGGGTGGTGAATCTATGGAATTTGTTGCCAGGGGCAGCAGTGGAGGCCAAGTCATTGGGTGTATTTAAGGCAGAGATTGATAGGTATCTGAGTAGCCAGGGCATCAAAGGTTATGGTGAGAAGGCAGGGGAGTGGGACTAAATGGGAGAATGGATCAGGTCATGATAAAATGGCAGAGCAGACTCGATGGGCCAAACGGCCAACTTCTGCTCCTTTATCTTGTGGTCTTATGGTCTTATGCTTGCACATATCGTCAGACTTATTTAGCCATTCTAGGCCACCAGTTTCTCCTGTTAATGAACTCAAGTGTCTGCAACCCCTGGCTGAGTGGCCATTATAGATGCGTGTCCACATTGAAATACCTTAGACCTGATAGAACATGGGATGAACAGACAACCCAGAGGACCGTTTTTGGGAATTTTTCCTTGCGCCTGGGCCTTGTGAGGACCCAGGTGCTGGAGTATCCAAGACTAGACTCGAGACACAATTTTGAGATTGAGATGAGAACAGGGTTCTTGACTGGATGCTAGACAAGACTCCAAATGAGACTCATCCATGCAAGTCATCCATTTTGTACGGGCCAGACATTCCCCAGAAGAG